>NW_015542345.1:333065-352239 GCF_001515605.1 Sinocyclocheilus anshuiensis | reverse complement strand
CATAGTCGCACGCAGTAGTTTTCAGTCGCAAATGCGACTGAAATGGTCGCACTGTAGAGCCCTGTTGCATGTGCTGCCCCGCCCCCGGGAAAAAAGTTCAGGCTCAGGATTTTTTTTTGCTTTAACCCCTGTGTTTTGTTAGTCTAGCTAGCCCACGAGATGCACCATTGCTGCGTTATTCATTCAAAATATTTGAGAAATATAGAAGCTCAATGTGGAGAAGATCCTGATTAGGTTAAAACTGAAACCAAGCCATTCACACAGAACGCATATTCAGCACATTTTTTAGACGGACAAATATGACTGCTGCACTCTTGTCTCACACAAGAGATGTAGCCATGCAAAGTTAAAACCGTTTAAACGTTTGGAAAACACGTCGCGAATTTGTGGAGGTTTATTCCTTTTCACTGCATCTCGTATGTTTTTAAATGCAATCTGTGTGATCGGCGATTCGATTCTTTGTATTAAGCAATGCATACATGATGCTGTTTTGTTCATAATTGTTTATGCAATTTACGAAATTATGTTTGATTTAGATATGTTAATTTAGACGTTATGAATTTTTTTTTTTTATAGACAGGTATTTTATTGCATTACATTTAATGCACTGCATTACTTTGCTCATTGCGCCCTCCTGTGGCCTCGGGAAACGAGCCAAAAGTTTCCGTAAGACTTATTTAATCTGCATATCAAATATTAGAAAGGAGATATTTGTTTAATTTTTCTTTTGTTTGACTGTGAAAACAAAACAAAAAAAATTGTTTTTTTGTCTCAATAAATTGGGTTAATTTAAAAATGAAAATTTTTTTTTTCTATTGTTCTTTGTTTTAAAAAAAGGTTATAAAAAATGTCAATGATTATCGATACCGAACGATATGAAACATTATATCGTTGATAAATTTTTTTAGTTATATTGCCCAGCCCTAGGTTTAGGGTTGGGGTAGGTGTACACGTTAATAAAGCCTCACACCACATAAATATCATGCTGTAAGCAAAATCTGATATAGGGTGCATTTTTCGCTGTCAAATTATGCTACCAACTGTTTTAATGGGAGGTAGCAAAATCTGACACGGTAGCACAAATCATCAGAACAAGGCTGTAAAGTAGGGATGCTCCGATCCGCCTTTTTCACCTCCGATACCGATTCCGATACCTAGGGTTCAGTATTGGCCGATACCGATCAATAAATATGAAAAAATATATGTATATTCCTAATCTATGACAAAAATATATCATAAACTAGGATAGTGGATAATTCGGCTGCAAAAGTTATTCTAGAAAAATCAGTGCACAACAATTTTAGAAATCCAAGCATTTAGTGAAAAAACAATATTTTGTGGGGAACAAATAAAAGTGTTGCACTAAATATGGTAAATAAAAAGGCGCACAGGAAACAAAAACCTCGAAAAATGATATACGACCCGCCAAATGCTGGCCAAATCACAGAGATGCCGATTCGCACGGGACTAATATTATCACAGGTGTTCGGTGAAATATGGTAGGTCATTTGCGCGGGAATTTTTACTTTACAAATTACAGACATGGCCGATTCGCACGGGATTAAGATCACAGACAACCTCCGCAATTATTACAAATGACTGGAGGTCACCAGGTAATACTAATCCCGTGTGAATAGGACTTATGTCTGCTATAGGATACTTACCGGGCATTTTGACATAATTTTTGTGTGAATTTGTCCATTTAAACACAATACTTCACTGAAAGCTTAATATTTGTGCGCGTTCTGAGGTGCGGGTTTGCACGCTTCGGATGAGCGTACGCACAAATGTTCTCACTGCATGCGCGAGCTCGTGTTTTCTGGCTCTTAAATGTTTAACCTGGTAAAGCTTAAACGAGTTTAGCTTAAACACAGATATCAATGTGTGCTGTTCAGGTCTCACCTGTGCGCGCGCGCTATCTGCACCCGGGTGATGACGGAATAAATGACTGCTCATATTCCAGCATAATTATAGCAAACCATATTACAGATGCGTTGTCAGATTTAAGTTGAACCGCGGTCCTAGCGCGTGCCGAACCATGTATGGAGAACCGTACGGTTAATTTTTTTTCCGCGAACCGTTCCACCCCTAGTATATACTATAAAATTTAAATACATTTCTTTTAAATGTATAGCATATTTTTTAATAAGGCAACAACATATGATATATTCGATAAGACAAAACAAATACAGTGTGGCACAAAGCGCTTACAATATGCGCATCCGGTGTTCAGAATGATGCGCTTGAAGCAAAACGGAGTCACAGCACGCAGCGCCTTGCATTAAAAAGTGCAAAGCAAAAAGGGAAGAGAAATTGATGCGTAGTGTATTATATCTGTGCAACAGTTATTGAGCCTTTCTTTTAACAGTTTTGCATTTCAGTTACTGGGCGCGTTAAAAACAATTTATAGTCTTTTCTACGCCTGTGTTTTGTTCTCACAGACACCCGGTAGCAAGTAACAAAACAACATTAAACTCCGGCAAGAAGATAAAGTCCTTTTTGCAAAATCATAGACATGTATTTACAAATCAAGTATAATGGGAACACAGAATGATCTTGGAGAGAGCTTTACCAAGCTGACTGCTGTAACCGAATGCGACCAGGGTTTAAAGGATGAACGAATGACTGACAGCCACAGCGGAGAAAAGAGTTTGTGTGAACTTTAATGTAAGGACTTAAATATGCATATGTATAAAGTCCTTTTTGCAAAATCATAGACATGTATTTACAAATCAAGTATAATGGGAACACAGAATGATCTTGGAGAGAGCTTTACCAAGCTGACTGCTGTAACCGAATGCGACCAGGGTTTAAAGGATGAACGAATGACTGACAGCCACAGCGGAGAAAAGAGTTTGTGTGAACTTTAATGTAAGGACTTAAATATTCATATGTAGCTCACATTAAAGGGATACGGTTTCTACGTGTATTTACGGTTTGATTTGAATGAAAACAGCACATCCGTGCAGCGCGGCTGACACAGAAGAGCGTACGCTGCTTGTTTGATTTAGCGGATATTCTCTAAAATGGCGCTACGGTGATGCGGAGAGACCAAGAGGAGACGAATTGTTGAATAAAGTCGTTATTTTTGTTTTCTTCGCGTACAAAAAGTATTCTCGTCGCTTCATAACGTTACGGTTGAACCACTGATGGCAGATGGACTATTCTGACGATGTATTTCATACTTTTCTGAACCTTGACAGTGTAATTTAATTGGCAGTCAATGTGACAGTCACAAGCCTCCATCCTTTCATCCAAAATATCTTAAATTGTGTTCCAAAGACGAACGAAGCTTTTACGGGTTTGGAACAACACGGGGGTAAGTGATTAATGACAAAATTTTCATGTTGGGGTGGAGTAACCCTTTAAGCTATCGTATGGCGTCATCTGCTACACAGAATAATACGCACAATCTTGGATTTGGATTGGCCCTCTCTGACCGATACCCAATCCGACAAAAAATGGCAGTATCGGAGCCGATACCCGATATGAATATCGGATCGGCGCATCCCTACTTTAAAGCACATGCAAATAATGGACTTTTGTGATTGGGAATAAGTGCAGTGTCCATTGAGTGTAACTAACTCTACCGCAGAGTTAACATTTGATGTGAATGTATGTCGTGTTGTACAGTATATGATGGAGGTGTGCTGTAGCACAATACTATGATATTTCTTCAAAAGCAGATCGTGGAGACATTTTAATCGTCCACAATCAAAAATCGTCACATCGCACACCCCTAAATTTAGATTGAAAAGCTTATAGTAATCCTTGTACTAAGTAATCCTTCAGAAAGTCAGAAAACCCGTTAACAAATGCAAAATCCGGCTAACAATTTTTTAATAATTTTTTACATAGCTTTGTGGAACTGTGTTTGATTTATTTAATTTGTTTGATAGAGTGATGAAACAAAGATGTTGCTGTGTGGAATTCTGCAGCGTATTAGAATTTGATGTAGGCTACTAGTCTGAATTTCATTAAACATTGTTGGTATCAAGCCTGTGCAGCTGGATCTGTTTCCGCTAGCACCAGCGTAAGGTAATGAAATATTTTGGATGGAGAACTTTAGGTCATGGAGTGGAGCAGTCAGTTAATTTAAACAGCACCTAGGCCATCTTATCGATGGAACTCAGTAGCCGTTTTTTACCCTCATGGTGAATAGCACCAACTTTGGCATTTAGCACTGCAATCACCTCCGTCCTCCCTTCGATCTCATATCATCCTTCTCGCTTTCCTCACTTCTGCCCTGCTTACTCACTATTCATCTCTTCTCCAGTTTTCCTCTTTCCTCAATACATTTGAATCTTCTCTTCTTTAATTCTTCGCTTCCTGGGTCCTTTACTCCAACTCTCTCTCTTTCTCACCATCCTCCTTTATTGTAGGATCACTCTTGTGCTCTTAAAATGTGTTTTTATTGATTAGCATCAAAATGTGTTTTTATTTGTGTTTGTTTGGTATCGATTCTCAGTCTCTAGTTGCTAGAGGGAGGGAAGACACAGAAGCAGGGTAATCAGGATTATGATGAGGTAGATGCCGCCGGGACACTCATATTTTCTCTCTCTCTCTCTCTATCATGCACATGCACCCTAAAGGTGCGGTCCTGAATGAACACGAGTGAATGGTTATAAGGGTCCAGAAGCAGATGCATGAATGCAAAGAAGAACAACAAAATGAAAGGAATTGTTCCAAAAATGAAAACTTGCTGAAAATGTACTCACCCTCAGGCCATCCAAGATGTAGGCTAGATGAGTTTTTTCTTCATTGGAACTAGTGTTGTCAAAAGACCCGGTATTTCGGTACCAAGTCGGTACCAAAAAAATTAAAACGTTACGGTACCAGTTTTTTTTAAGTACCGGTGGTACCGAGTACCCGGTCAACCCGGTTCTTGATGCGCTATCTGAAACCTGTCCTCTTCCAGTGTTGCCAAGTTTTTTTTTTTGGCTTTGGTACCGAAATTGGTACCGAGAACCGTGGATTTTCACTGGTATTGGTACCGATTCCGAATACTGAAATTTTGGTACCGTGACAACACTAATTGGAACAGATTTGTAGAAATTTAGCATTACATCACTTGCTCACCAGTGGTTCCTGTGCGGATCCTTAGTGAATTGGTGCCATCAGAATGAGAGTTCAGACAACTGATAAAAGCATCAATACTCCACACAACTCCAGTCCATCAGTTAATATCTTGTGAAACAAAAAGTTGCATATTTATAAGAAACAAATCCACCTTCAAACCACTGCTTCCAGTTAAAATTATGAGTCTTCTATCCATAAAGTTGCTCTCTCCAGTGAAAAGGTCATCTCGTCTGAATCAGGAGAGAAATATGCAGATCAATCACCAGGATTGTGGATTTTATTTTGGATTATGGACTTTTTTTGGCCAGAAGCGACAATTTCGTAAATGCCTTAATGATTTTATTTCTTACAAATATGCAGGTTTCATTTTAAAAGATGTTAATTGATGGACTCAAGTTGTGGATTTTTTATGTATCATTGTGATGCTTTTATCAGCTGTTTGGACTCTGATGGCACCCATTCACTGCAGAGGATCCATTGGTAAGCAAGTTATGCAATTCTAAATTTGTCAAAATGAACAAACCAACTCATCTACTGTAAACCTTGAGTAGCCTGAGGGTGAGTTTATTTTCAGCAAATGTTTATTTTGAGTTAACTACTCCTTTAATGACGAATGTTGAATTAACAGATGCATTTTTGTGTGGAATTTGTGGGGTGGCAGAATGGTGTAGAACATGTTTTCGATGAGTGAATCATGTCCTTAGATAATGGAGGGCTTTTTTCCAAGTGAGGGCTGCTGTTTGGTCATGGTAGAAATGTGTTTTGTTGCTGAGGCTGAATTACTGAAGAGGGGTCTGGTGGAGTGATCAGAAGAGCAATGAAGGGGAATGGAGCCATTAGTAACATCAAAGTGTCTGTTGGTGAGAAAGGGAGAGAGAGATTGCATGAAAGTAAGGCGCAGGCTCACTCATAAACACCTAAACAAGCCCTGAAAAGCACTTCATCATCTAGATCAGCTCGCGTCGGCTGCGGTATGATGCCTGTTGTTGTTATCGAGGTAGCGGCTGCACATATTTATTTATCTATTCACCAGTAACGAGTAGAATAGCGAAGCGCTTCCCTCCACTGGGGATGAATCTCTGTGATTAAATTGATCAGTGCCATCACTCAATGTAGCGAAGAGACACTTTAGGGCAGCGGCAAACCAAATTAGACAGATGATGGTGTCGTTTGGTATCAGACACCATGCATTTGCTCCCTGCGTTGGCTCCGTGCACTGTAGTCGCTAGCTACACTCTGATCTACTGCTTGTGTTTAATTAATTTTACATCAGTGTCATTGCTGATTATCTCAGTGTGTTGCTCTCCTTCTTATTGAGATAATGCGCGATGGGTGGCGTCGGTGAAAAATATTTTCTAAGATAACTGCTGCTAATTCACCCACCCCTTGAAAGAAAGGGGGCAAGGCCCCTGAAAATAAACCACTTACCTTTTCAGCCAACGCTGACATCTCAATCGCCCATCTTCTCCCCGTTGCGCCCACAGGCCGAGAGAGAGAAAACAGCTCTCTGACAAATCTAATCCAATTAGGAAATCATTATCTGTGTGATGCGGGGGCCCACCACCTCGATATAAATCGGCGGCGAGTTACACTGTATCCCCGGACGCTCTGTTTGTTAGGCATGCTGAATGTGAAGCTGACAGACTTCTAATGAAAGTCTGCTTACAATAAGGAAGCTAAAACTGATCATAAAGTTCACAGTGCTAAAGTGGGTGTTTGATAAAGATGTGAAACTTCTGGTCAGTTCAGGCCGGTCTTTTGAGGCCATTAGTAGGTATGTACAAGACCGCTGTGCCTTAGATTTGTTGCCTTGTTGCAAAAGTTTTAACCTCATTAACAGTCTATAGAGCTATCAACACATTACATTCTGTGTGTTTGACTAGTTTGTGCAGTGTTGCCCTTTATTCTAGTCTTCACAACTGCTGAGCTATAATAATGGTGATGAAAAACTTTTGGGGATGTTTTAGTAGTAATAATAATAATAATAATAAAACTGGTTACTACTACTACTAATAATTTATTAATAATATTTAGTCTGTTAATCGATTAAAAAATGTACTAATTAATCATACATTTTTTCTGAAATTAATTGCGATTAATTGATTAATCTGACCTACGTTTTTAAATATACTTTTATATTGCAATAATTTCATATTCAATCTTCAAATTAATGTAGAAACAACATAAAGGCAGTATATTTTTAATGGCATCTTTTTTTATGACTGAAGGTGAGTATCACTGATACCTAGAGCTGTCCCGATAACCGCAATATCGCAATACCGCGCTATTGATGAGCAAACCGCAGAGGAATGCAAGAACCGCAGCGTTTTCTTTTTTTGTAAGGTTATTCCCTTCTCGTTTTACACTTCATGCATGTGGACTGGATATTAAACAGGTTAGTAATGATAACATAATGTGTACCATGCTGGTTTGTACAGAGGCTCCGTAGATTTGCACTTAAGCCTAAACAGACAGTGAATGAGAGAGAGATCAACTGAGCGCGTGCGATTACTTGCATCTGTCCTCCAGGCCGGGTCATATATATTTGTGAAAATAGGTTGTCATGTCCAAGGAAAGCGAAATCTCTGTCTTAGCATCGACGCATAGCTGGTCAGCTGAGCCTTCTAAAGTGGCGCTCAAAGTTAAAAATATTTCAACAGCGTGTTTTATTACGTCTCTTTGAATGAATGAATCAGCGTTTTTGAACGTGTAGTTGAATGACAGTCCCTTTCCACCACCTTGTGGCGCAACACTGTAACTGCACTGCCTGACAGCCCGTCTAGAACGCGCGGAGGTGGAAATATCAATAAAAAGTCTCTTGTCCAGTCAGAT
Organism: Sinocyclocheilus anshuiensis; assembly: GCF_001515605.1. Taxonomy (NCBI): domain Eukaryota; kingdom Metazoa; phylum Chordata; class Actinopteri; order Cypriniformes; family Cyprinidae; genus Sinocyclocheilus; species Sinocyclocheilus anshuiensis. The sequence goes on along the minus strand of NW_015542345.1, from coordinate 344,328 downwards.
TAGAAAATCAGATTACAAATATATATATATATATATATATGTATATATATATGTATGTATGTATGTGTGTGTGTGTGTGTGTATATATGGCGATAATACCGCATACCGCGCTATTGAGCCACTCAAAATTACCGGCAAGGGAAATTCCCTCACCGCGACAGCCCTACTGATACCAATATTACTGATGTCTCTAGGAAATATTTTTTTACTAATATTTAACCATTAACTATAGCCATTCAACATCACAGTATAATTGAGAGCTATCAATTTGAACATTTATTAGACTTTAAAAATCAACAGCTTCTAATTTAAATGAACTCAAACAATCTTCACATAAACCCATTGTAATAAATGTGATATCTGTGCCCTTCAGCAAGTACAGAAATTACAGAAATTGAATGAAGTTATCAAACACTAAATTCTAAATTAAATATCGATGAATCCTTAAAGCTACAAAAGTTATTGATTTCCTCTTTTTTTGTTCTTTGATTAAACAGACATCACAGCAGCTGGGTTATTTGGCTGATATTACTTTAAGACCTGCCGCTGCTGAACACGACGCGGATCTGACAGGCATGCACAGTTTCATTTGCTCGTAGTGCTTTAATATGAAATTATACGGGCTACAGCGCACACTGCCGTATTTGTGCATGTAATTGAAGAGCACACGCTACGAGCCCAGTATAACGGCTGACAGGACAGGAAGATTTGTTTTTACTAACATATGGCCTGACAACATCTCATCTGACTGCAGTTCACTGTTCTATTGAAGCTCATTGTCACCTGTACCATTTCTGCAATCGTTTTATTCCGCTCGTTTGCGCTGAGGCGAAGTGGAGTGCTCATCTCGAAGTCTCTCGTTTGATGTGCTCGTAAATACATTCTGCGTCTAAATAAATGCAATTCTTGTCAAGAAAAAGAGACAAAAGCAGCAGTTGTGAGTGTGGTGGCCAACCCTAGGTCCGCCCCTGCGTTAACTGTGTTAAATATTTTTAACACCGTTAAACTGGAAAAATTAATCACCTGCGTTAATGTGCAAATTTTGACAGCACTAATAATGTTATATAATAATATTATTATGAAAAAAATAGAGTAATGCAATATGAGGAGGGAATGTGTGTTTTTGCCTGTTTAATACAGTTTGTTGTGCTTTTGTTTTCTTATTAATAATTTTGTTTTGTGTGAAACATTTGTTTTTGTAATGCAATTTATAATTTATTTTGTAATGTAATATTTATGTGTACATTTTTATACATATTTACTTTTTATATTTTATATACTTTTTTATACTTTTATATTTACTGTTAAAATATATATTTTATATATACAAATTACAATTTTATTGCAATTTAAAGTATTTTTTTTTCTGTTTTAATATATTTTAAAATATCAAATTTCAGCAGAGATTAATGCAGTCTTAGTGTCACGTGATCCTTCAGAAATCATTCTAATATGCGGATTCAGTCCTCATGCAAGCATTTCTTATTATCACAGTTGAACACAGTTGTTGCTTAAAGGGCTGGTTGATTGCGATTTTACTTTTTTAACGTTAGTGTGTAATGTTGCTGTTTGAGCATAAACAATATCTGCAAAGTTATGAAGCTGAAAGTTCAATGCAAATGGAGATATCATCTTTTAAAATTCTGGCAGTTTAATGCCTACAAAAACTGGTAGACAATGAACTGCTCCAATTATACACTTATTTTAAACATGGATGCGCGTGCAGTTGCCGTACTGTATTAAAGCTTTAATCAGGATGAAACCGTATATTAAATGCTAACATAAGCAGTAGCATTTACAAATAACAGCATATCTAAAAGTATGAGACAACAACAAACAAAAAATATAGGCCTACCATTAAAAGCCGTGCTTGCACAGGTTCTGCACGATCCTCTTCAATAATATCCTCTGCTTCTCAAGTCGGGCTCAAACTGATAAGCGATATTAACTACGCCGTTGTTTACAATACAACTGGAGCACATGCCGCTGAGGTGAGGGGCGGGACGTTTAGCCAATCACAACACACAGGGCTAGCTAACCAATCAGAGCCCATTGCCTATTTCTGAGGGCGGGTCTTCATAAAAACAGGAAAAGATCAGCCTGTTTCTCAGAGAAGGGACAGAGCGGTGTGGAATAAAGGTAAATTATGTGAAAAATAATGCGTTTTTTTAAAAACGAAGCATTAACATGTTAGACTGCACCCCATAAACACAATCAAGCCTAGAAAAAAACAGTGAACCATTTAATATTTTTAAGGAAGCTATGATACCTTTCAGGATCAGAATTTTTTGATAAATATAATTTATTTTGATATAGAATGCTTTTGTAGCATTGTCTGTTAACTAGTTTTGAATTATAGTGTATATTTTGTATGTTTACCTAAATGGAGAAATAATCAACAGGCTAATAATTACCATTGAGCTAGTCTCACTCATACTCTCTCAAATGTCTAATCTTTCTTTTAGCTGGACAGATTTTCCAGTATCCGGATCCCTGGCAGTAAAAAGGAACGGCCACCCCTCTCCCACATGTCCAAGCATTCCTCTTTTGGTGACTGGTCCACTTCCTCTGAATTTGAGGAGCTTTCTTCAAAGATCACATCAGAGAAGGAAATCCTTGCCCTCTTTGAGAAAATGATGGTAAGATGTAATTGTAGACAAAAAATGTACTTTGAATTATGTTGTGAAACACACATTCGTAAATAAAAACAAACATTCTGTGAGAGTGAAGTATTTGTTGATCTGAATTCATGCCATTGTACACGTACTGTGGACATGTAAAAAACCATCTAATTATCACTCCTACTCAATGACCTTTATCAACCTTTCAACCACAATAATCACTAGAGGTTTATTTGCAATTATGTTTTAAGGAAACGCAACCTTTTCATGATGAAGCGGATTGTTATGGGTCACTGACCTCAATCAGCTCGTATTCATAGTAGGACGAGGCCCTCATGCCTATAAATACATGCATACTCAAACACTTACTCACTTTCGTATCATATTGAACATGCATCATACAGTCACTGACAAATGTTTTCAAGCAGCTTAGCTTGTTGTGGTAAATAAAAGAAAATACACAAAAATAAAATAACCCCTACAGTCTAGTTTTGATTTGGACTTAGACAAAAAGTGCACATTTATAACAAAAATAATTTTGTAGAATGCCTGTTCACTAGAATTTAAATTTATTTTAATGTATTGTACTAATATTTTTGTCAATTTAAATGTAAAAAAATGTCACTTTACAAACTTTTTTGACTTTTCTCAATCCTTCAGGTTTCTGACGGAAAAAAAAATCTACAGCTGTTGAAGGTTAACTGAATTCCGTTGCACTTTTGTTACACTTTCATCTCAAGCACATCTATTTCATCAGATTTCCCACAAGTATGATTTTAAAACATTGCACAGTCTTCCGTTGCCTTAGTGCTATCGTACGGAGGTCCCCGTCAGTGCCCTGTCTAAGAGTGGAGGTGGTGTTAGCAGTTGAGCAGCATCTCCGAGTGCAGGATTAAGTGACAGGAGTAGCCACTGCTGGGTAGAGAAGGAAGAGTGTGGATAATGTGGGCAGAGACGCAGTCATTAGTCACAGCAAGTATGAGTTTGGATACATGAGCATGCCAGAAGAGGTGACAGGGCCAACGGTGGTAATGGATGCCTTTCCACTTTGCGCCCTATCCGCGCCTATCCCAGCATCCTCCTCTCTCTTTCTCTCCCTCTCTGACACACGAGGACTGCATCACGCCTGCGAACCCATCAGAGAAATCTTAAACGGCTCTGCTGATCTATCATCTCAGAAAAGGGAAGAAAGGGAGAGAGAGTGCTGTGGGGAAAGGGAAATAAGACTGGAGGACACTAGGACAGTTGCGCTCAACATCGTATGCAGCCGTTATTGTCTTTCCCTCTCATCTCTCTTTCTTTTCTTCTCTCTTATCGATTTTATTGTTCTGTCTTTTGCCTAGAGATTTCCTTGCCCTTTCTCTCTGTTGATGGTAGTTGTAAACTGTCCACGGATGCACCCTAGTTCTTTTCTTTGTCTCCGTCTCTGTCAGAGATAGTGAGTTTGAGAAGTGCAGCTCGCTAGTTTGTTTTGGCACAGGACTGTTGCTTCAGTAATCTGGGATGTAAAATTGCCAAATATATCTGCCAATGTCTGTTTTAGCAGTACAACAGGTTCAGATTTATGAACATGCTCATTTCTGTTTCACTGTTAATTTCTAATCTTTTCAGAAATTGGCCCATTAGATTTTCTAATACATAATTCATGACTTCATCAGTCAGGCTTGTATTAGGTACTAATTTTCAAAAGATCTCACAAAGTCGCACACAAAAAATGTGTCCACATAGACAACAGATGTTTAGAATAGCCAATCTTATAACAATTGAGCAAAAATGGCCCTTTATTCATTAACTGTTTTAATTTTTAAAGTGTTTCATCAAAACACTCAGTGACTCCTGCAGAAAACCAGGCATATTTTTACAATCAGCTTTAACCTTTAGCAAACCAGCATAGCAGTAGAATTACAACATTTGTTTAAAACAAATGAAATAATACCTAACATAATAAATATATAGAAAATCTATAGACCTAAATATATAGAAAATGTATATACAACAGTAGCTGACACTCTGAAATCAATTACAACAACAGTTTTGATGGGGAAGAAAATTGCATATAGCTACCTAGTCACTCAAAAAGGGGTCCTTTTGGATTTAAGTATTAAAAATATTAGATGGGGTGTGTAGTGATGTGAAAAGGCTTACATGCTCAGAAATTTTGAATGTGTGTACATTTGTGACCATTTTTCTAAGTGTAATAAAAATGCAATGGAGAGCATTGGGTGGTCAAACCTTTTCTGTTGTTCCCACAAAAGTGGAGTCTATTCAGTGGAGTCAGTCTATATGAATGATATGATGCTATATTAAAAAAAAAATAATAAAAAAAAAATGTTTTGAGCTGTTTTGTCATTGTCTCATTAATATAACAATATACAGTATATTGTTTATATAGTGGTGTTACCATCTATCCATTATATACTGTATGCTTTGATATGAATATTTAATACATTATTTAAATGGCCAAATAGTGAAATTTCTTAACTTTTCGTGTCTGTGTCCTTACTGTTTGAAATATGTTATTTTTCAAACACATTTGTGTGCTGAATTGTGTTGTGCATTCAAAACTTCCATTTAGTGTATCAAAAATATAGGTAAAATTTGACAACCCTAAATGACAAGCGTTTTTTTCCAAATTATAACCTCATGCAAATTTTGCTTAAACAAAATTGTTTTTATTACTAATGCCATCCTAAAGACATGTTGAAGAATAAAAAAAAAACATAATGAATATAAATGCTTGGGTCTGTAAGGGTTAAAGATACATAAAATATCCTTTTTTTGCTTAAGATGCATATCAGTATTCTTTGTGTTTTTGTCATTTTCATCTCCTTTGCTTTTTCTTAAAGTCATAAGATGCAGGGAAGACATATCTGCTTGATGGATTCACAAGCAGAGGTTGACTTCCTGTGGTTTAATTTATTTGCAGTTCCAAAAAGAACAGGTGTTAGGCATGATTTGATTCATGTAAGCATTGAAAAGTAAAGATGCAAGATGCAAAGATGCTCTTTGCCTTTCTCCACTATGTTTACAACCAGCAACTCCAGTACTATTTTCTTTTGATTAGAAATATTTTGAAATCAGTATATGATTTGAAAGACCCTTGTGTTTGGGGTCAGAGGTTTTGCCACTTATGATGGAGAATCTCATAAAGCTGGTCACAATACTGACGGTCTTAAGAGGATTTTTCTTGTAAAGAGATTTCTTTTCTTCTTACATGTGTGGTCTGTGTTTTCAGGAGGATATGAATCTTAATGAAGAGAAGAAAGCTCCTCTCAGAGAAAAAGACTTGAGCACAAAAAGGGAGATGGTCCTTCAGTACATCATCACAGCTGCAAAAACCGTAAGTCAAAGAATGATTGCAGCCACACAGACTAACATATAAACCTGAAAGGATGAGCAGTAAATACATTTGATTCCTGTTCCGTCCCTTTGAGCTTCCTTTTGCTTCATAATGGATTTCCATTACTAACCCTGATACTGAATAAGAAGACAGACTCTTTTGACCTAAAGGTCATCCAATCAGTTCCTGTGTCGAATATGTCAGCATCTTTGTAAAACAAAATAATAAGCAAAGGTTCAGAATCACCACAGAGACACTGTGTGCCTGTGTGTCTGTGTTCACTTGTTGTTGTGTGCCTTTGCCGACTACGTGTGAGTCTGTTATTGTACTGGTGGGTTTGCCCTGATAAAAATATCTGTAACTGCAGGCCTCTTATGAGAACATTGACAGGCTAAAGACTGTATTTATTGGAGATGATTGCCCTCATTTTAGTTTCTCTTTTGTTCTCTTGTCCTGAGGTGAGAGGGAGGCGTTGAACCTCCTCATGTATACTTATAAACTCATAATGCTGTCGTAAAGGATGGCAAGATGTGATTTTACATCATCTCCCAATGTGTAGCTTGCTTTTCTGCAGATAGTCTGGAGCTTTTTTTGCTAGAATACTGGAGGGAAATACTGAATACTGTTGAGAAATAAAGATAGTAATATAAAAGTGTCATTCCACGAAATCGGTGCCTTTTCCACTTGGAAAAATAAAAAAATTATTTTAATCAACATTTTTTAAATATCCATGAAATGAAGACACCTTAAAATGACAAGAAATTGTATTGTGCCATCTCAGGCTATGTAATTTATTATTTTATGGCTATTTTTCTACCTCATGTTTTGATATTTTTGTCAACCCTGTTACCGACACAAGCGTTGCTAGATGCTATAGTTTAATTAGAACTATGTGATAGTTTTCACACATATGAGCAGCATTTTAATCCCTCTTTTCACTGGGATTGTTTCAAATTTTGGATTTTTAAAAAATATTTGTATATTTGTCATTCAGATGACCAAGAACATCATCCTAATTTTGGAGGGTGACCACATGTCAATTAAGAAAAACATATATTTTTTACAAGAGAGATGTTAAAAAAGGGCTTTCCAGCCACTATTAGCTCGACTGCTATATATATGTTTATGGAGATGAGAACTAAAAAACTGCCCTGGAACAGCTATCAGCGTGGACCATAGGCACCGATCACTTTATTACTGCAAGCGCATATTCAGTCCATTAGTAGCCTAACCTCTCTGCTCGGATCGCAGGTGGATTTCCCTCACTATATGAGTGAGAGAGAGTGCCGCCGGCGCGTCCAGTTTTATGTCAACAAAACTGGATGCTCTCCCTCTTTCTCAGATATTGCAAGTGCGCGTTATGCAGTGGCCACCGGCCGGCAGAAACATAAATCTGCTATGGCATGGACGACGAAACAAAACCTCGTCAGAGCCGTAATGCGGCGCAGAAGTGTGCAGTGTTCTTGCCGCGTGACTATATTTGAAATAACGAACCTGAGTGCGCAAAAGAGGCGATGTGAACGGCTATGTCATGTGTGGTGCTCCATTTTTATGATGAGAGGAGAGGAAAGGTTGAGAAAACACTCCAGGTAAATTTTTAAATGTACCAGGTTTATATATATTAGGGATGTAACGGTATGAAAATTTCTTATCAGGATTATAGTGACCAAAATTATCACGGTTATCAGTATTATCACGGTGATAATGAGCTCCCTCACCAACAATTCCTGCCGGTACGAGACTCGAACCCGCAACCTTTTGGGTTACGAGTCCGACTCTCTAACCATTAGACCATGACTTCCCCCGTGGAAGCAGAAACACGCTGTTTTTCGGGGCCTGTGTCTTTAAATGCAAATTAGCTGCTGCTCCCCGCCCCCTTTTCCAGAATAGAGCTGCGCCTTTATAGCTTCGTATCTGCTAATAAACATCTGTTTTGGTTCCGATTATCATGTTTATCGAGCTGAAATCATACGTTTTAAACGTTTAAACTTCAGATATACGGTTTTCTGAGCGCACACATCCGAAGCACATGGACAGAAAGCGGCTGCCACAGCATGTGAGTAATAAACTAAGCTCTCATTCACACACAAGTTTACGGGTTGGTAGATGCACCGGGGACCTGATTATAGCACTTAAAACCTGGAAAAGTTAGATTTTAATGATATTTCACCTTTAAATGTAATAAACTGTTTAAATTTACATAAACAAAATGGTAACAGTATTGACACTGCATGATGGCCCCCCTCAGTCAAGCCTCATAAATCATAAAAAATAAAACATTATAGAAGTGAGAGAGAAACATGCTTGTGATTTTAGTGTTGGAATCCTGGTTGAGAGATGATGCAACGTCCTAGAAGTGATGTCACTTGAATGTACATTACTTTACAATGGTTTTTTGACGAGGGTAACAGGGCTGACATGAAATCAGGGGACACCAATAAAATTATTTTATGTGATTTTTAATAAAATCAGTAAAATGATGCAAATGTGATTTTTATATCATTTTGCCTTCATTTTGCAAATCCTGCTGAAAAAGAAAAATCATATTGAGGGACAGCCAAAAACCTTACCCTTATCAGTATAAATGCTATTTAAATTATTTAAAATAGTATTTGATTGACTTTTTTGATGTTATATGGATGAAAGAATACATAGCATTATGTTTTTAAATTGCAAATTTATTAATTGTTATATTAAATTTATGTTTGATTATTTCTTAGTAGGGGTGTGCGATATGACAGTTTTTGATCGTGGATGATAAAAATGTCTCCACGATCTGCTTTTGGAGAAATATCGTAGTATCGTGCTACAGCGCACATTCTATCAGTTGCAGTTCTGGTGCCTCAGTCTCAATATACTGTATAATGCGACATACATTCACATCAGTGTTAACTCAGCGGTAGAGTTACTCGCACAGGACACTGCACTTATTCACAATCACAAAAGTACATTATTTGCTTTAAAGCCTTGCCGGTTAAACATTTCATATGCGTGCTTTTCTGATGCGCTTTTTCAGTGCGTACACCTGAAGCGTGCGCACACTAAAAGCCTGTCAAATAGCGCCTAATTACTGAACTAAGTTATGTATCGCATCTGATTGCACTAATACTGTCAAAAACACACAAGGTTTACATGTAAATACAGTTGCTTATGTCTAAAGTTAAAGTAAACAATTGAGAGAAAAACGGATGCATGCCTGTATATTAGATGCTCTTATTTACTCACTTACATGTTGACCCAAACCTGTATTAATTTCTTTCTTGTGCTAAACACAAACTAAGATATTTTGAGTAACCAAACAGTAGCTGGTCCCCATTGAATTTAATAATATAACGTTCAACAGAAAAAATAAACTCTTTCAGGTTTAAAACAACCTGAGAGTGAGTAAATTATGGTATAAAAATAAAACACTATGACAGAATTGACAGACAGATTTTTTCCGGGAATTTACAGAATTTTAATTTTTGTGTGAACTATTCTTACAACAAAACACAGAGAAAAATCACTCACTGCTCTTGACTAAAGAACTTTAATACAGTTACTTTCATTAGAATCAATGTGCAATTGATGTATATAGTGTTTAAGTATATAGTGTTTCACTTTATATATTTGTTAATTCAATACTGCTAAATACACCTACTGTACCTGAAAAATAAAGCACTGTTTGATTTGTTCGTATTGTGTTTATTTGTAATGTATATATTTGTTCTTATTTTTTAATTATAAAGATAAAATGACGACAAATATTTTTATCTTCGCTCATTTTGGCCTAAATATCTGTCATTCTTTTTTATTTTATACTTTGTTACCTTGAAAGGTTACCCACATTCTTCAAAATAACTTTTATGTTCAACAGAAGAAACTAATTCAGGTTTAAAACAACCTGAGAGTGAGTAAATTATGGTATAAAAATAAAACACTATGACAGAATTGACAGACAGATTTTTTCCGGGAATTTACAGAATTTTAATTTTTGTGTGAACTATTCTTACAACAAAACACAGAGAAAAATCACTCACTGCTCTTGACTAAAGAACTTTAATACAGTTACTTTCATTAGAATCAATGTGCAATTGATGTATATAGTGTTTAAGTATATAGTGTTTCACTTTATATATTTGTTAATTCAATACTGCTAAATACACCTACTGTACCTGAAAAATAAAGCACTGTTTGATTTGTTCGTATTGTGTTTATTTGTAATGTATATATTTGTTCTTATTTTTTAATTATAAAGATAAAATGACGACAAATATTTTTATCTTCGCTCATTTTGGCCTAAATATCTGTCATTCTTTTTTATTTTATACTTTGTTACCTTGAAAGGCTTTGTTTTTAAAAAAGGGAAATTAATTTGGCTGTACTGCTCAGACAACTTGCAAAATAGTAAAATCAACATGACAAAGAATTGTGATAAAATAGTGAATCGTGATATTTATGAAAAAAAATCGTGATATGCCATATCGCCCACCCCTATTTCTTAGGGACGCAAAAGGCACCGATTTCGTAGAATGACCCAAAAGCTATTCTTCAAATTAGGGTTGGGCCGATAGATAATGCCACCGTTCATCGCTGATGATGGACATCACGATGTTGAGCCGGTGTAGTGCTGAATTCTGACCCCTGCCAGATTATTACACCCCTAGTTAGGGATGGGTACCGAAACTTGGTATTTAATCGGTACCGGGGCTAAATTATGAAAGACCGGAGTATCGATAAGCTCTGACGTTAACGGTTCTGCTATCGGTACTGGAGAAATTAATAAAACACACATACATTTATTATTGCTATATATACATTATCTTGCAAATTCTATCTCACCAGAGTCGCCAGCTGTTTTTCAAACATTTGTCTATGATGCATTTTTGCTATTCGCAATTCAGAAGCGAGATCGCGCCCACACAGAGGAGCTTCAGCACGCGCAACATGAAAGCCCTGTTTAATTATGATAAAAGAGATAACTAAACATTGAAGAGTAGTAATACCGTTAAAACCTTAACGATACCCATCCCTACCCCTAGTATTGGTAGGCTTAGGGTTAGGTGTGGGGGAGGGGTTTGGATTAGGGGTGGGGTTAGGATTAGGCAATCAGGTAGCGAGTTCAATGAGGGTAGTAACAATTTGGCAGGGAGTCGAAAATGGGCACATCGTGATCTCCCCCGCAATCCGTCGCATCGGAATACCTTGTTCGGAAAGAAAGTGATATATATTTCAATACTTTCTCTCTCAGTTGTATCATTGGGTAATTATACTGTATATAAATAATGGCAGGCATCAGGGAGCAGCTACTATGCCTGGCATT
>NW_015542345.1:330587-332973 GCF_001515605.1 Sinocyclocheilus anshuiensis | reverse complement strand
GCCGCTATTATGCCTGGCATTGAAACTGCTTTTGAATGCATGATTGCTTTTTAGTTTCGCTTTCACTTTTGAGATTTGCGATCCCACATACTTAGTTTATACTATGGAGCGGCAGTACTTACAACACATTTTACAAGATTAGATGTTTGTTAGTGGTGCTCAGGATCTGCAAATCATTTGTTATCGTGCTAGTCATCTCTCCTAACTGTGTTTATGTGGTAAGTGAAATTTTATGTACTGTAATGTAACAGGCAACCACTAGCAATCGTTATTTGTTTTCCGTGCCTTTCTAAATACGAATTCATGCTTTGGGCACGCCACAGATGCATATTCAATAAGGTCAGGTGCAAAAATAACTGTGTCCACTCCTTTTCAGCACTAATTCCTAATTGCGCGTCTTTAGTAAATTCTGACAGTACGGTTTTAATACCAAAAGATGGTTTGAGATGGCACAAGCTGTTAGTAAATCTTATCTTGAATGGATGCAAATGGTGATGGCCGTTTGTTTTTTTTTATTGTCATTCTTTAACATTTATTAAAGGGGTCCTTTTATGCTCCTTTACAAAGTCTTGATCTTGTTTTGGGGGTGTACTAGAACAGGCTCTCATACTAAAAACACATTATTTTTGACATATTTTACATTATTACAACACCTCTCTCCCCAGTCTGGCATGAACGGCTCGAATAGTTCCTGTATCAAATGAAGGCCCGCCTTCTGAAATACAAAATGTGTTGTGATTAGTTAGGTGGGCCAGTGTGTGTTGTGATTGGCATCACTCTGCGCCTGGTCAGGAAATTTCATGCCCCTTACCATAGCCACCTGCGAGCTTCAGTGTAAATATTGCGTCAAAATCAAATAAATTTGAGCGCGATTTAAACCCGGATGATTGTAACCACTCTAAGTTCGTCTGCCTTGGGAAAACTAGCGTGTCTCCGACTTAGTGATAACTCTCGTTGCCTTCTCTAGTGCAGCTCAACCAGGTCTCGTCCCATTCGTCGATATTTGTGATATCACAAATCCCGGAAAATATGCGTTGTAGTTTTTGAAAAGTGATTTCTGTTAAATAAAAGATCTCCTTTTGAAGTGGACTTTGAGCTTTGTAATTTTGCAGATCTTTTTTATGCTCAAACAGCAACATTACAGACTAACTAAAGTTGAAAAAGTGAAAAAGCATAATAGGACCCCTTTAACATGATATACCTCAGTCGGCTTAAAGGTTAATGAACTTGCTGCTTGATTTGCATTTGAATTTGCTAGTTTAGCATTAGGATAAAAAAAATTGCATCAGGTACTTGTCAAAAAAACTACAGGTTTGGAGTCTTTGCCCCAAGCACTTTTTTACATGCTTATACATGCTGTTTGGAGCTACCTGCATTAGATTGATTTCTTAGTTTTAAGCCACACCGCTTAGAGGATTGTTTGTCTGTTTTTTTTTTAAGTCCCAATGTGGCGAGACAGACTGACATGCGTACACGTCTTCGAATTGTGTTTTCAACAAATCCTCCAGTTCTTCATTGCATGACATGCTCCACACAAGTGGAAACTATATGCAGGATTCAAGCAAGGTGGATAAAAATGAATTTTTTCCTACAGAAATTAATTCCCCAATCTAATCCTCCTGTCGGTTAGCTTTGCGTTCGTTTACAGGGCCTGTGAATGATGGAAGAGAAACAAGAACAAGGGAGTTTAATTATAATGCCGTTCCTCTCTTTCCGCTGAGAATTTAATTATTTTGGAGTGCTTGGAGATTTCAGGATGATTCAATTTGGATTGTATTTGCTATCTTGAGTGGCTGGTCGGGGCTTGTGGTTTTTCTCCAATCAGCTTTAGTCTCTTTCTGCATTTGGAGTGCTGAATTTCGTGACCTTGGACAATCATGATGATAAAACTGCCAATGTATTGGAATCTATTGAATTTTCTCAGAAAAATGACTTCAAAATAGATGATCCAACATTTGTCTTTCTCCAAATAAATAAAAAAACACTAAAACCTTTTGAAGGCAATAAAGGTGTTTTACAGAAATGCTTCTTAACCTGCATTCCCAGACGTATAATAAATAGTGATTAAATGGATCGCAATTGATCCGTGATCCATACGGACCAAGCCCCACGGTTCGACGCGCATGTGATCCGCGGATTAATTGCAAAATTTAACCATAATAGAGTATAAGTTTATCATTTGTTCGTATTTACACAAGCAAGTGAATTTTAAAGGGGGGGGTACAATGCTGTTTCATGCATTCAAAGTTGTTTACACTGTTAAAGAGTCGGATTCTCATGCTAAGCATTGACAAAATTTCAAAAAACAATTTGTACGTATGATGGAGTATTTCTGTGCTTAAAATCTTACTTCCGGGTTCGTACAAGTTTCGGAGAGTTTTTTTTT
>NW_015542345.1:329436-329886 GCF_001515605.1 Sinocyclocheilus anshuiensis | reverse complement strand
ATTAAAGGGGGGGGTTCAATGCTGTTTCATACATTCAGACTTGTTTACAATGTTTAAGAGTTGGATTCTCATGCTAAGCATGGACAAAGTTTCAAAAAACAATTTGGACGTATGACGGAGAATTTCTGTGCCAAAAATCTTCCGGGTTCGTACAAGTTTCGGAGAGTTTTTTTTTCGATCGTGGCTCTTCATGACGTAGATGAGGGTGGATCTCCTTATATGGGCATTTCTCCCGGAAGAGCACACCCGCGCACACATCGACCAGAGCGAGAGCAAGAGCGCGGCCATCAACGCGCTTCATCCGGCGGCAGCGCTGCATGGGACTCGCTCTAGAAGAATGTCTCCAAAGAAGTGTTTTTGGTTGTAAGGGAAATATAACTTTGTTCAGCTTCCTAAAGAACCCAACCTTATGTAAACAGTGGATGCAGTTTGTTTTTCCGGAGCAGCAAC
>NW_015542345.1:312620-329221 GCF_001515605.1 Sinocyclocheilus anshuiensis | reverse complement strand
GCCCTTAAAGGGGGGGTACAATGCTGTTTCATGCATTCAAAGTTGTTTACACTGTTAAAGAGTCGGATTCTCATGCTAAGCATTGACAAAATTTCAAAAAACAATTTGTACGTATGATGGAGTATTTCTGTGCTTAAAATCTTACTTCCGGGTTCGTACAAGTTTCGGAGAGTTTTTTTTTCGATCGTGGCTCTTCATGACGTAGATGAGGGTGGATCTCCTTATATGGGCATTTCTCCCGGAAGAGCACACCCGCGCACACATCGACCAGAGCGAGAGCAAGAGCGCGGCCATCAACGCGCTTCATCCGGCGGCAGCGCTGCATGGGACTCGCTCTAGAAGAATGTCTCCAAAGAAGTGTTTTTGGTTGTAAGGGAAATATAACTTTGTTCAGCTTCCTAAAGAATCCAGCGTTATGTAAACAGTGGATGCAGTTTGTTTTTCCGGAGCAGCAATGGAGTTTCACAAGTGTGTTTGTTGACGAACGTTTTATAAGCAAGGCCCAGTTCGATGCTGGATTTGCACATCGTTTGATACTGAAGGATGGAGCGGTCGAGCTATAAAAGATCCCGGTCATGAATCAGAACTGTAGACGGTAAGTGAAACTGCATCAAATGTCTGTATTTTGTTGGCATTCGGAGCTCAAGTGCTCGTCAATCTTTAGCTCCGCCCACGGCACACCTCCAGGAGCTCAACTTTTTCCGGAGAGAATCGTAAAGCTGTATCTTTCTTTTATAAATATGATAAAACTGAAGACTTTTTGGAGATATAAAGGATGCAGTACTACTCTATAGGTACTAGTGCTGTGTTCGATACATCGATACGACAGCTGGCCCTGTATCGATATTGTGGCACGTGCGGTGCAGTGGACTGCGCTTAATTTGAATACAAGAACACCGTTTAAAATAGAGGAGAAAAGTGCGAGGTTTCTAAAAAATAATGAATAGAGCATAATATATAGGCTACAATGAGGTTTAATCTGGCCGCAGAGGAAAACAACCGGGCGTAGAAAAGTGCAAGGTTTCTAAAAAATAATGAATAGAGCATAATATATAGGCTACAATGAGGTTTAATCTGGCCGCAGAGGAAAACAACCGGGGTTGCCTGATATATAGAGACGTAATCCCTGAAACAGAGTTTCACACTTGCGCAATATGGAAATATCTGCTAAATGTCTTATTTGTTTTTTGTCAACCTGGCAACCATTTGCACGCGCTCTCTCTCCACTGTGGATAAAAGCGCTTGCTTTCTGAAAACACCAGTTAGCTTGCAGTTTAGCGACCTCCTCTTCAATATTCCATTCTCAGAAAAGTGTAATTCATCAAGTGTTCATTTATGAGAGAGAGAGAGAGTGAGAGAGAGAGAGAGAGAGAGGCTTTGTATGTATGAATTACCACCGTTTTTCCGCGTTTGTCTATTAACAGTGAAGCTGTGGCTTTAATTGCTTTAGAAACGATGATGTTACTAGCTCCTTGTTGAGAAAGAGATCAGCTGAAGGTCAGCTGATGCGAGCTTGACTAACGTGACCTGCCAGAACTAACGCTACGCTTGATTTTATTGATAAAATTGCGGCGCAGCGCTAAAAAGTTTCTCTAAACGCAAAAAAGAATGTCTGTGCGCGCGCGCAGAGTGATCTGACTAAACGTGTGTGCGTGAGGTACAGTGAAGACAGCACATTAGTCTAGAACTCTTCTAATTTTTATTTTTTAAATGTAGAGAGAGTGTTGATTTGTGCAATGATAACCTACCAGCAATTCCATTGGTGGTCACAAGACATCGGGGTTTCTATATGTTGTGAACTGGCTTTTCAGTCCTGATACAAAGAAAGCTTTGTTGACTCCTGACTGAATTAATTCGAAGCCTCATGATGGTGATTCAGTGGCGTATCAGTGTCCTGTTCATGAAATCCCTACATAAACATGAAACAAATGCCATTACCTATATTTACTGTGGTACAGTTATAGAGGCCCTTCATAATGCAGAGGTCAACTGCCTGTTCTGCCAATAGTTAGCAAAGGCCCCATGGTATGCATTGCTTAATAAACAGCTGTTTTACTAAATTCTTCTGAGGTGAAATTCAGTGCTGTCCCATATCGTGATACATATCGTATCGTGGCATCTGTATCGTGCTACGTATCGTATCGTGACTTTGCTGGTGATACACAGCCCTAATAGGTACTCAAGATTAACATGAGATTGGGTGAAACTGTGTTATCTCCCCTTTAAACAATTCCAGAGAGAAAAGGCAAAGTGAACTTGATTCATTACTCGCGCACTGTTCTCTACGCGCACAGCCGCACACACATGAAATGCACACGTGCGTTTCAGACGGTGCGCGAACACTGAACTGAATCCTCTTCTGAATCCTCTGAACAGACACATACACATACAATTATGACAAAATACATCTTGTCATCTCGACAATCATTCAGGTAAACGCAGTGATAAAAATCTATATTTAATTTATACAGTGAACACTATGCAGTGTTATTTTCCCTAATTATTACATTTCTGTATTTGAATACTACCAACCTTATTTTTTAAGGTTTGTTTTCAGTCCTTATCAGACTTGTTTTCCTGGGCTTTTGGTTTAGACTGACTGTTCATTCAAGCTACCAACCACCTACTCGACTTTGAAAATATGTAGTTTTTTTACATCCTTTCTTGTTAGGTTATACACAGTTTATTGCAAAGCCTTTTTAAAAAATTTAATCTGTTGGACAGAATGGACGGTGATGTATTGGTGTTTTCGAAATTTCCTTTTTCATACTCAAATAAGCTGCTTCTTACACTACTTTGACTAGTTTGATGGATGGACATTACTTTAAATGTGGAAAACGTCCTGGAGTTTCTCTCTCTCTCTCCTGCACTCGCCTGCTCCTGCCCACCTTCATCTCTCACTCTCTCCATCTCTTGTCTTTTGACATTCAGGCCCAGTTGTTTACCCCCTGTCTGTGTTCTTGACGAATAATTGCCTCTCTCAGTGAAGCCTTTCCTGTTGGCTCTGCTCCTTCATCTTGCCTGGTAATTGAAACTATAGATTCTGGCATAGGCTCCTCTCCCTCTCTCTGTTAATAACATTCACCTTTAAAAACATTCAACTTGCTATTGCCAGCATAGAGTCTGGGTATAATTACCATTTGCTGTACCTGGAATGGATGGTCGTAGTCAAAGCTTTTGGTCTTTTGGCAATTGATGTGTTGTCATTAGGTCTTGTTTAGTGCTCATTAAGTGATAATAAAAGAGCTGGAAACAACAAATCCCTGACATTGGGATACAAGTTGCACTGATGGCCAGAATTATGTGGTATTCAGAAGAACTGAATTGAGAATGCCTTATAAATTATTTTTCAATTCCTGATTTTGAGGTAGCAAACAGGTTGCAATTTGAAATTTAATATAAGGAAGTAGAATAAATACAGATTCATCATAGATTGGTAGATGGATAGAATAGATTCAGTAGATGGAAAGCTGGATGAATAGAACTGTGGATGGATCGACGGATGGGTGGATAGATAGAATGATAGATAAATTAAATTATATATTTATAAAACTAAAATAATATATATAGGCCTATTGTTTTAATATTTTCACAATATCAATATAAATGAACATCCATTGCCTGTGAATTGCACTTCAGTAAATCTTACGGTCATTCCAAATAAAATTCACATGAAAAGGATGCAGCTACTTATGCAGTGAGGATGGTTGGCACTGATTATAGAAATGGTGGATGGTCAGGACACGGTATCAGTGAGAGCTAATGGAGGATGTTGACTCATCGTGTTCTGATAGCTAATGCATAAAGATAGACTGCATACATACCCGAGACACACTCAGACCACTCATTAGTTAACACCCTTAATTAGTCACAGTATACATCCATTAGTGACACAGACCAACCGCATTTGAGCGGTGAATGGGAACGCAGTAAGACACAGCAGGAGGGTGAACTCTAAACATGTTTTCAGCACCATCATCATAATCCCTACCTCCATTATTTATGATCCCTGGTTTCATGTGAGTGTCACATATTTAGAGAAATGCTACTGAAAGTAATGAATCGACAGAATCAATGCTGATCTTACACCCTCGTCTGCTTCATGGAATAATAACTTGCTTGGTAATTACAAAGATTAACCTGTAACTAACCTTTCCATTCCACTTTTGTGTCCTCTTCAAAATATCACAGAATTGTTGATCATGAAATAATTATTGGGTTTTAATACTTGGATGATAATGGGACTGATAAATTTATCCCACATTCACGGTGTGGCTCTTTTGTTCAGCTCCAGATATGTGCTCTGGAATTCAACTATTTCATTGTAAAAAGGAACAATAAGAGTTGGCAAATGTTACATGCATGAAACAGGCTACCATCCAAACTAGTTCTGGATTAGCCTGATTATCTAGGCATGGTATCAGGGAACCTGCTTTCCATCAGTTTATAGACCAATGAATCAAAATCCTTGGTTTGTCATATAGGATTAAACATGGAGCATGAAGCATGAATTTGGACAATGGTAATTTTTTTTCTTGATGAAATTGTTCGGCTTGGTATTAAAACACAACTGTCTCCATGCTCCAAAAACATTTTTTTTGTATGTGTGTATATATGTGTGCTTGCAAATAAGGCTTTAATGATTGACAATGCTAATAAACCACATCGAGAGCATGTATCTCTCTTTACCATTGTTCGTGTTTTCCGAAAATCAGAGTAATTGGGAGACATAGTTACTGAATAATAAGGCTTTAAGCAACCTAGTGTCTAGTTCACTGTTTCTTTCCTCGTTAGCATGTTTAATACTGTTGCTACAAGCCATGCATCCTTAACCGAACTCTACCACCATCTGACCCAGTGCACACCAAATAAACTAGATTGAACTGAGGCCAGCCTGTCAGTAGCAGTTGCCTGTTAGATGTATAGAATGTATATTAGTGTTAGTTTGGTAGTTAATGTATTGACTACAAAAACAAAGTTTTACCACCACAGAAAATGGTGCTAAAATCAATAATCTGTGGTATTAAAGACACAGCTACCTAGGAAAATAGACATTTTCTTAAAGTACATCATTTACAAAAATAATTTACATAATTTACAAAAACATTACAAAAATAACTAGTTTTTTCAACAATTTCTTCTCTTCTTTGTCAGTCTTCAACATGCGTTCAGGAGCCGGCATTCTGATGTAGAACGTCCATCTCTTAGTTCATCATCTGTATGTTTTGGTTCAAATAAATAAGGCTGGGCAAAAAATTCATCCTCTGTCGAAATCTCCAGACATGTTTACGACGACTGTTTTATGTGCAGCGTCCAGGTTCTATATCAGAATGCATCAGCAGCATCACACGCATTATGGTACTCTCGTGAATGCACGGTGGAGACTGACACACAAGAAGAAATTGTTGAATAAAGTCTTTATTCTTGTTTTCTGTGCACACAAAAAGTATTCTTGTAGCTTCATAAAATTAAGGTTGAACCACTGATGTCACATGGACTATGAACACATGGACCTTTCTGGACCTTGAACATGGTAGTCCCATTGCTGTCTATGCAGGGTCAGAAAGCTCTCGGACTTCATCAAAAATATCTTAATTTGTGTTCTGAAGGGTTTGGAGCGACATGAGGGTGAGTAATTAATGACAGAATTTTCATTTTTGAGTGAACTATCCCTTTAACATTATTGGTGTGTTGTTGCAGTACTACTGAAAACGTTGTTTGTGGTTATTGCATGATGATTTGGCAACAGAGTATTTCAAAGACAACCATGGCTGAAGGGCAGATTTTCAACGTTTTATTTTCCATCCATTTGAAAATCTGAAGGTGAACGTATGACATTGGTCATAATTTGATTTTGAAAAAAATGTGCCTCTAAAAGGATTGTGGTTATTGAAAAAGACCATTGTGCTTTGACCTTATCACACCATCCAATGCATAACTGTGGGGAGATTTTATAGAGAACTCTAGGGATGCACCGAAATAAAAAGTATTGGCCGAAGCCGAACAAAATGAAACACTGGGCTGAAGGCCGAATACCGAACACGGTTTTTCGCATTCCCCCCCCCATGTAGGCCTATTTTGCAATTTTGTTTCACCATTGCATAAATTAAATAGCCAAAATGTGCTTTTTACTGTTTTGTCCTGCTTTTCAAATAAAAAATCAATTACAAAACAACTATTTAAAAATATTTACTTAACACTGAACATTTTTTAACATTCTAGCAGTCATTATACCAACAAAGCACAATTTAACTTAAAATTAATAAGTTAGTATTTTTTGGCCATTTTTGAGACTTGAATCAGGCATGTATTTTTATACTGTACAAATAAAGGCAGCCTTGCTAAACAGAAGATACTTCTCTTAAAACATTAGAATATATTACAAATCCCAATTTGAACACTGTGTGAATGTTATAATGTATTAATAGAGCTGTTGTAGGGTAATTATTATATTTGTTGCACGTATCACATTGTCACATGCCTTTAAAAAAAATCACAAAAATGTTACTGAGCAACTGACGGGTAACACAGTTTTAGCGCAGATTTTCCTCACGCTTTGGACTTTGAACCCTGGCGCTGCGAGCTCGTGCAGCGCTGTCAGAATACATGCAATTTGTGCGTGCATTAGAAAATATAACATTCTGCAGTTTATTTACTAATCGTTTGAGGCCATTTCGTGATTTCAATCATCATACAGTAGCCTAACCACCAGCATCAGCCACCACTTCTTCTCATTGGAGACACGTGATGCAGCACTAAACAGACTCTCGCTGTCGGTGCTTCGTGCTTGTAATGATTTCTGCGTCTTTCTCTGATAGTTTTAAATACTTTCACACTGCCGACATGTTTGCTGCATTAGTGCGTGCCTCTATTTGATCGCGTTAGTCATTGTTACATATTATTCAGCCGAACACCGAAAGAGATTTTTTTTACTATTTTCGGCCGAATTGCCTTTTCGCTTATTCGGCCGAACACCGAAAGATATTTTTTTGCTATTTTTGGCCGAATAATTTCGGTTGCCGAACATTCGGTGCATCCCTAGAGAACTCTGCAAAAAAAAAAAAAAACCTGCAGCAATGTTGGCGAACACAAGTTGTTAGTTGAAATTTTTCCGAAAAGAACGCAACTTTTTCCACCCTGACACTTTTGGAGCAGCCGTACAATGTTGCAAATGTTGTGAGGAGAGAGAGCCAGACTAATCACAGTCAATCAAAAGCTTTGTTCATTTACAGACTTGACTCAACGACACCTCGACAGTGGCATGAAATATGTGTCAGAACAGACTTGAAATACTAAAGGAACTGTGAACTAAATCATGCAGTAGTGTTGTCAAAAGACCCGGTATTTCGGTACCAAGTCGGTACTAAAAAAATGAAAACGTTACGGTAACAGGTTTTTTTTAAGTACCGGTGGTACCGAGTACCCGGTCAACCCGGTTCTTGATGCGCTATCCGAAAGCTATTTCATTGTGCATTAAATCATTTTAACAGATTGAACTTTTAAATGAACCCTAAGAAGAATAATTGCCATATAACTATTGTTTATTGTTAGGTCATGTTATCTAACAAATAAAATCTTATTGTAAAGTGTTTTTAATACTACAGTTTCCGTCTATTTGATTTACACTTAATATTTGTAATCTTATCTATATTTATTATAAAAGTTGAGGTTTGTTATTTCCTGAAAAGTTATATTTTAGCTGGTGTCAATGATCTTATGCTGCATTTGGTCAGACTCAGCCCATTGCTTTACTGAAGTATATTATATTTTCCTTTTACAGCTGCAGACTGAGGAAGATCCTGAAACACACCAGCAAACCCTAAAACAGACAACAGTTTACAGATGTTTTTCAGTGGCAGCAGAACTATGACTAAACCTTTGGGTGAAACTTGTTTACTTTTTTCATACTTTTATTACTTGTGGAAAAACTTGAAACAATTTTAAATAAGTATAAAGAATGGCATTGGTTTTGTACATTTAATTTTTGTTTAACGTTATTAATAAAAATGTTGTTCAATTAGTATGTTTTTGTGTTTTGCTTTGGTACCGAAATTGGTACCGAGAACCGTGGATTTTCACTGGTATTGGTACCAAATACTGAAATTTTGGTACCGTGACAACACTATCATGCAGTCTTTGTAACAGGATGACTGCGGCCTTTCTAGATGTTAATATGATCTTACTTTAGGTGATGTTCTGCGTAGATAAAAGAGTAGAGTGAAAAAAAGAGAAAATTTAAAAGAAAAACAATTAAGGCTTCGAGGTAATGAAAAAGAGTTAGTTAGTTTTAAGATACACACAGATGTGTATGTGTGTTATAGTCTGACTGTTTCCCCAGATTCATTAAAATACAGGGACAGGCATGCTGAGCTGAGCTCTGTTCCAAGGACAGTGCTACCATTAGGCAGTCACAACATTCATCAGTCAAATTAGGAATGTTTTATTCAGCATAGAGAGCAAATGGAAATTCACAGACTCCTCTAAAGGTTATGTAAATAGCCAACAGTGTGCTCTCAGCACTGACAGAAATGCCCACTCATTTATTAACTGGTTAATTAGTTATTTTTTTCCTATTTTGCTTCTAATGGTCTGACAGCTGTGCAGCATGGGGGTTATCCCTGGAAGATCTCTTAAAGAAGCATGGTGTACCTTTTGCTTAAGGCTGCAGCTTTTGTTTGCAGATTTTAGCCAAGGTAACCAATCAAGATGCTGTCTATTCTGGGCCAGGCATTTATGAAGTAAACAAAACGGAGGTATTTAAAGGAAGAGCTCACCAAAAAGCAAAGTTATTTGATAAAAACACCTTTTTTCACCAGTATGTTTTTTGTTTTGTTTTGTTAATATTGACATCAAACATGACATGACTTGCTTTGATACAGCATATTTGAAAGCGTCAGTAGCTGTTTCCATCACCCTATTTTAATGCACATTTTGAAGTATCACATGAGAAACGAGTGATGGAAATGCCAAATTTCGAATAAAAATCCCTGAATTCGCAAAAACGTTTTTACGCTCACTTGAGGTGGTTTTTGACTTTTGAAAAAGGGTTGATGTGAATAATGGGAGATGGAAATGCATTTTGTGAATAAATTCCTCCAAGAGCATCAAAAAAGTCATGTGACTTTGCACTATGGGACGGCAAAACCTGACTAACCAACGGACCGATCTCATTCCACAGCGTCTGAAATGTTGTTATGGTCATTTGGAAATGCATGAGCAAAGTCTGTCATCAAAGTATTTCTGTATAATTGCCTCCAAGAAATGTCTTACACGACTGCGTTCCCAAACAGCAGCATCCACCTCTGAAAGCAATGACTGTATTCATTGTGTTTCATCTGCTCTCTCTGAGGTGCAAGTAATTTATTATATATGAAAATTATTATATTCTCCTACTTTTCTTAGTGATTTATAGTGCCAGTTTATCAGGAAGTGACAATTTTGTTCTCTTTGACTCGTTGGATGGAAACAGTGCTTGTTTGCAAATTTTGTATGCGATATTCCAGTTTTGCGCACAAGTTACATTCGCAACTTGGGATGAAAACCTGGCTAGTGGAAGGGAAGATTTTCAGTATATGACATTGCTGAATAAAGTCATATGGGTTTAGAATGTGTGAGTAAATGATGACATTTTTCTTTTTGGTGAACTGTTCATTTAAATTAATTGAATTATGAAATTAAAACTGGTGTACGTGCATGTAAATCTGGTCCAGCATCAGGCTCATTTGCAGAATGTGTCTTCCTATTACTCTGCTTAGCTATGCAGATGAGATGGTAGAATGCCTGTCAATGCGCCTTCAGCATTTATGAGTTACCCCAAGGTCTATAGAAATCTCCTGCTATGGTTATTCCATAGTTGTACTCATCATAACAAACTGAAGCACATGTTCCTCTATGAGGATTTTTTTCTCAGCCTTTGTTTTGCTCTTGCTACTGTAGTCCCTGACCACAAACATACAACAACCTAGTGATCAAGTGCTTCAGTAGGAGCTGACAGTGGTGATGAAGATGGATACAGTAAGCTGTAGGAACACAGGTGTGAGTGATTGTCTACCCAGATGTAGCTTAGCTTGGTACTCTGTAGAAAACCACCACTTCCAGAGGAGCCAGTCTTTCTGATGCAGGATGACAGGACCTTGCGGTCTTGTGTTGATTTTCTTGTAAATTGTGGTTGAGTTGCTCCACAGTTGAGATATCACATAGTTGTTGAAAAACTGTACTGTAGGTGTGTGTGTCGATAATAAACAAAAACAATTCATATTAGAATGGTATAGCCTAGGGCCAATGTGTTGAATATTTACAGTGGTACTTGCTGGAGATTTATAAAATTATGCAGCATGTCCATAACACATTCATTTTAATGGGCTTTTTAAAAAAGTATTTATAATATTGTTTTATTTCTAAAGTATTTATAGTAATTTTTATAAACATTTTATTTATATAGTTATTTAAACACATTTAAAAGTGTTAAGGCCAGATGTTTATGTTTATAGGGGAGGAGCAAATATATAAATACTGAGATGCTTAAATGTTGTCAAAAAGCAGAAAAGAGCATTCTATCTCTAACCAGTTGACACTATTTTTTTGTGTTTGTTTCTATTTATTTGTTTTCATCCTGCTTTCAAGCTGGGTTCCTTTTTTATTATGTTAAAAGCTTTGTTTGTAACATTTGTATTTTTGGCACATAATGTACTGCATGAAACTGTACATTTAAAAATTCTGCAGGTATTATGCAGGTAGTTTTAAGTTAAAATGTTTATTTAGTAAAGGCAATCTGTTGAAGTGTTTGTAAACAAATAGAAGGGGAGTATTCATGTGGATTTTGTGGTTTAATCTAAAATTTTGTATGTGCTTTTCTTACTATATCCCTTGCACCTCTAACCCATTTCTTCCTCTTGAAAACACCCAATTAGCTTCCTTACTGTAAAATGCTACATAGGCATTCAGTTCTCTAACAGTGACAGAAATTAATTGGCTGCAGTGATTTTGATGTGCTAGCTAACAAAGCACATTGCCTGCTCATCAACTCAACTGACCCTTTCTTCATTTTACAGTGACTCAGTTACTCTCTTTGCTCCATACTTACCATTTCTCTTAGAAGTGTGATTGTACAAACCTGAGGCTATAGCTGTGCTCGTTTTGGTTTTGGTCTCCAATAACTATGCGGTTCTTTTTAAGTTTTTGTACCTCACCCTGTGTACTGTTGAAGGGTCATTTAATCTTTTCTTAAATATCTAAATCCAAACTTTTCCAGACCATCAGCTCCCTCTATAAATCCTAAACACTCTGAAACACACTTATTAGCAGATAGTCAGCTGCATATGTTTTATATTCACACATCTCTGTTGAGGTTTTTAGGCAAGCACTTCAATAGAACATCAGAAATGGCTTTAAAATCTTATCAAAAGCAGCTCCTAAAATAGGAGTTACAAGCCATCCATTAATGCATTTACAGCCTGTAATGCACTCACACACACACGCACACGCACGCACGCACGCACGCACGCACACACGTTCTTATTACCATGCAACTGCCTCCTCATTGTAGACACAACACCGTCCTTTCTTCAGGAGTAAATGTCAGTGGAGTCTTGGGGTCTTAAGCAGTGGTCACAGCAAGTGTTTCTCATCGCTGAGGCTAGAGAAATGAAAAGCTCAGCGGTTGCCAGATTGGCAGGCTTTATTAGTCCAGTCTTGGGTCTTTTATAGTGGGCTTGGTGGGAGAAACGGTGGCATTCTGTTTGCCTCTTAATTCTCTTGACCAGCAGGACGTTGAGAGGTCACTGCTGGACATCACCAAGCAATCAAAACCGCATTTACTTGTCTAAACCCTGAAACACAGAAGAACATTCTAGAGTTCAGCAGGGCTTTTCGGCTGTGTTATTGAGACTTTGTGAGCTGATCCGTCTCTGACTTCTTGTCTGTAACTTAGTAGACATGTTGTTCGTTTGCCCACTGGATGTGGACATTTGTGTCCTTCTGCTGGCATCTTTACTTTCAGTCTCTGAGCATGTGTTTTCTGGGTGTGCATTGTTGTAATGATAATATTTGCCAGCTGCCACCCACCACAATTTAATAAGGTTTTTAATAAAACAAATAATCCTTTTGTGTTATTATATTGGTCGATATTTAATTGTGCACACTCTTTTCAACTGTGTTTAGATATTCATCTCAAAATGTATATTAATTTTTAATACTGTACACGGTATATCTTCATTTTTACATTTTATTTTTATAATTAACAAATGATCAAATGGTTTAATCAGTAGAAATTAAATGATGCGGCCTTTTGTAACTTAAATGTGCGAGGCTTCTGGTGTCATTCGCTTGCTGTTATTTTAGCTATACAAGAATAGTCAGTTATCCTGCTTGATATTGCATATTATTTTAATTCTTTTTCATAATCATAAACTCACTGGTTTGTAGTGCACATAGTTTTACTCACTGTTTACTGGGCTTTATTTTTCTAGTTATTTACCTATAGCAGTTAATGAATCGGAAGTCATGCAAATGCCAAGATAATCGACTACTTATGCACTTTAAAAGGAGGATACAAAATACTTTATATAAGTTTTATAATTATAATTAGATTATGGAAGATTGGCTAACACTTTTGATTGTTTTGAGTCGCTCATAAAACACACTCTTTTTTTTCTTCTTCTTTTTCTTGCTGTAGTCCCTCTTGACCAGACTCTTGTAGTTTAGCCTGAACTGTGTTCATGTTTTTATTTAATTAAATTAAATGGGCAGGCCTACATATGAATTAATTTGAAATATTTGATTTGAATTACGTTCATTTCTTTTCAACAAATTTTTTATTTTAATTTTTTTTGTCAACAGTGGCTTTATTTACTCATATGTGCTGTTTGTATGCCAGAAATCACATCCTGGTGAGAAGTGAATAATGCCATGTATTTTACAACCCAAAAAGCCTACTCTTTTTTTTTTTTTTTTTACATTTTTTTTATTTTTTCTTCTTTTTTTTTTTCCCACCTGCAAAATGTCTGCTGTCCCCCTGGCAACTGCTATAGAGGTAAACATTCATTATTTGTGGGAAACTGCATTGCATTTTTATTTTGTTTTTCTACCTCACTTGCCTTCTACAATTTGTTTTTCTGTTATGCACCTCCTGACAATGTAGAAACATGTGCAGAGAAGAATGAAAGTAATGGATGCCCGAATGGTGTTTTTATTTTTTGTACCCTCCTCGTTTTCTCCCACACAGCCTTGTTATCTGCATGTTGCAACTTGCAACATACACACATTTTCTGTCATAATTATTTATTTTTTCGTCCTTATAATCTTTGACTTCATTAAAAACTCAATATTATGGACATAGTTGAATTATTTTTTTTTTTTTATGTGTTGTCTTGTTTGTACATCCAAATGATGCACAGGGCTATTTTTAATGTCTGTGTTACTGTAATATCCTAAAAGCTGGGTCAAATCCCTATTACCGTGGCCTGTGTCTTTTCTCAGGCTTAGAGTGCACCTTCTTCACCTTCTTGAGTCTTTCTAGTGTATGTCTGTGCTGAAACACCTTTCCTTGTCCCCAGGATAGTCCATTTTATAATGTCTTTATGCAGCTTATCATACGTTACTGCGCTAATTATCTCTTGCCATTGACCTGCCTTTGAAAGGGTTGCAAGTGGGACACGCACAGCACTCGTAGGAGCCTAAGGAGAGGTTGAAGGGGAGCTATCCACTCCAAAAGTCTTTCTGCTCTAAGTTAATTCCCGTCCTTGACTGACTCTTACTTATGAACTCCTGGTTTATCGTATAAGGTGTTCGGGACATCTTTCCTTTTTGTGTTTCACAGAGAAATTGTCATTTTTATCAGGGAGAGGCTGATGGTTAATGTCAGCCCTATTACAGATCCTCTGCCAATAACCCGCAAATTCCACTTCCCCATTTGTCGACGGTTGACCCCAGCGGATTGCAGACAGGAATTAGGCGCTATCTGCTGTGAGCCTGCCGTAAAAGTGATGGCGAGATTTTGCTATAATCTCTTAATTCCCTCAGATAGACACGTCTGTGCCGCGGCTGAATGTGACACAAGATTCATATTCTTTGTTTTATCTCTTTTATTTATGGCTGTATTAAAGCACTTGCCATTTACACACCTTTTAAGTGTAGCTCACACCTTGCCTCTTAAGTTATGGCTTAATCTAAATTTCTTGAAGTTCACAGAGCTTGCACAGAGCTTTTCTTAGAAAGGAGAGGAACCTGAGAGGGTGTATTGAATTAAACAGATAGGATTCTATGTTTTGGATTAAATCACAGGCATAAGAACATTTGTAAGAGATTCGTGCCCTGTTAATTTTCCCCTTGTGTGTTATAAAAAGTACTTTGAGAGCCTCAATTACTCAACCTGAAACAGATCAAATGGATACTACTAATGGTAAAAGTTAAAGAACATCTAATGTTTTTACAGTTATACACATTTTCATTTAATACTGTAATATTCTAGGCTACTTCTTATGGAAAACTTTGAAGGATTAAATCTAAGGTTTAAAGGTTATGAAAGTTGTGTGAGCTCATTTTAGATTAGCACTGATTAAAAGGCAGATTATTCGTGCAGTAACTTTAGTTTGTTTCGGTTTATAATGAATCCGGAAAAAGTGTGAAGTTGAGCTAAGCATTTATTTCTATTATTGATGTTTTTGATCGGATTTTTAATAATATGTTTGACTGGTCTCACTGAGGGAGCACACCTGTTTTAATGCTGCTATTAATGTGTTAATGAGAACTCTGCATTTTATGCAGCCTTCTATTCTTTCTCCCCTATTCCCTCTTCAAGGCCTCTTCTTAGTTATTTTAATACTTCAATAAGGACTGTTGAACTGTCTGTGAACAACAGGAAAAAAGATAAAGCTATACATTAATAATTATGTCTCTCTAGTTTTTAATCTTGAAAGGCTGCGCCTGATTGATTTACAAATGAGTGTTTTTCAGTTTCTTTAGTAATTAATGCAAGCCCCTAAACCAAGTCAATTAATTTCAGTGGTGAAGGTGCCGATTTCAGCTTTGAACACTTCCAGCTATTTTGGTTCTGAAAGACAGCTAAACCAGTTTTGGTTGTGCACCTGTTTACCACATCATGCTGCTGAAAAATCATTTCCGTTCTTACTGACTAATTGCGCATCTTGTGGTTGTCTGCCTTTTTTAGGAATAATTTCCAAAGAAAAGTATTATAATAGCTCAAATGTTCCTTTATGGAAAATGGATGCTTTACTGTGATAACGTACTCCCCGTGGCGTTCAGAAGATAATTGCCAGATAAATGTGAATTCTATTGTCGACAAAAGCTCTTTTGAAAATTGCAGGTGCTCAATGAAATAAGACAGACGTGATATTAAATCAGATCAGACCCTTTCCCCCATTTTCACCTTGACTCTTCTGAAATGTAGTGTGCTGCTCTTCAACTCCAACCGAAGAGAAAAAAGTTTTTTTTTGTTCAGTTGTTCAATTTGCAGTTGTATCTTTGGCTTTCTTCCTCTTCGTCCCCTGACGCTCTAACTCCCATAAGCACAGTTCTGTAATTCTCTCCAAGGTTTCACAAGGCCATGATAGCCTTTCCACAATCTACTCTCAATTGAGTTTTTGTCATTGCTGAAAGGCTGTGTTTGCAAACCAATTACTTTAATGGAGAAAGAAAGAACACCTTTTTGATTTGCATTTCAGTGCATGTGATACATTCTTTATCTCATAATTACACTGTAGGTTTGGTAATGGAGTGTATTTTAATGAACCAGACTTTTGCATGACAATGAGCTGTGATGGTGACAATGGAGGTATGACTGTCAAATAGAGAAAGAGGGCATAAGCAATTAAAGGCGCAATCATGAGGCCCATTTTAACTGACCAAACTTTTTATTAATTATTTGTATTGTGTCAGGGCTCAACACTAAGGTTTTTTTCTACTGGCCCGGTCGGGCCAGCGGTTCAGATTTTTACTTGCCCTGCCGACATTTTCACTGGCCCTGCCACAAAAAAATAAAATAGTTGCTTTTATCATTTTGATCTACGTTATCTTGTGTTCTAATAAATAAGCTTATAAGACAACAATATTTTAAATATTTAAAAAATACAAAAGATTTTCTTTTTTTAACAGTTTCGATACCACGGCAGAAACCACTTGCCTGACAAATATAAAGTTCAAACATTATTAAAGACAAGTGTACAGTCAGTAAATAAGAACAAATGAACAAATTCCAAGTAATAGCACAATTAAATATATAGCACAAAGATAGAAATGAAATGATTATTTAGGTTTTTATGTTTGTAGATGTTCAGGTACAGAAATTGAAAAATCATATAAAATAATGATATGCTTTTTTGCATATTTTTTTTGCATATTCTTCACACTGTGTTGCACCTTGATTTTTCATAGCCATTTGTAATTAGAGTAGGGGTGGAACGGTTCGCGGAAAAAAATCGAACCATACGGTTGCTATAAATAACACGTAAAACAAACAGGCTAATGTATGTTTCTGTTGACGGATGCGCATTCTGGCTTCCCAGTACATTACAACAACAGCGATGAAAAAAAAAAAATGTGGACAAGCCATTCACTCTTGTTCAATGCGAATGCCGTATGCTAGA
>NW_015542345.1:311575-312469 GCF_001515605.1 Sinocyclocheilus anshuiensis | reverse complement strand
GAGCATTTATTCCGTCATCACCCGGGTGCTGATAGCGCGCGCGCACAGGTGAGACCTGAACAGCACACGCTGATATCTGTGTTTAAGCTAAACTCATTTAAGCTTTGTCAGTTTAAACATTTAAGAGCCAGAGGACACGAGCGCAGTGAGAAGATTTGTGCATGCGCTCATCCGAAGCTCGCAAACCCGCGCCTCAGAACGCGTGCAAATATTAAGCTCTCTGGAGTATTGTGTTTAAATGGACAAATTAACACAAAAATTATGTCAAAATGCCCGTCTTGGTAAGTATCCTGTGCTGTGACATCCTTCAGTGCTTTACTGATTCTATAAAATCGTGGCAGCAGATTAAAATACCAGGGTTAATTAAAAGTAATAATAATAACCACAATAAATAATTGTTCTGCCAAATAATTGGTGTATCTGATAATATTAAACACACTGGACTTAATTATTATTATTATTATAATTCAAAGAATGTGCATATTTTGCCTGTTATATATATGAGCTTCACAGTAGATTTAAGAGATGGAACAATTCATTTTATAATGATTTAAATCACTGGTAGTATTATACATATAACAGTTAACTAAAACATTGTTATTTTTTTAGGGATGCACCGAAATGAAAATTCTGGTCCGAAACCGAAAATTCTGGATGCACTTGGCTGAAAACCGAAACCGAAAATGCTTTAATGATTATTTAATATTTTTTAATAATGAAATGTCATTATTTAATTTTTAAACAGAAATGTCAAACACAATAATTTTATGTATGTTTTAGGGCTGAACGATTTTGGAAAAGAATCTAATTGCGATTTTTTTTTACCAATATTGCGATTGTGATTTAATATGCAATTATTTTTTAAAGCTCTTTATGTTTTGCATTATTCAACAA
>NW_015542345.1:307871-311044 GCF_001515605.1 Sinocyclocheilus anshuiensis | reverse complement strand
TTGATATGAATTACATTTTTATTTAACAACTACAATCACAGTATATTGACTGATTTGTTGAACTTCCAAACTTGTAAGCATGTAATAATTATGAGAACATAAAGCATTGACAAACAAGCCTGGTGTAAACATTAATATGAAAGTCAGTAACAAATCACACAAACTAAAGTAGATTGCAGAAATATAAAAACTAATTTGTTGCGTTACCACACTACTCTAGGTAAACATATGTAAACATGTGGACTGCACTAAACACTGTCTGTTAACTTTTTTGGTCGCGCCCCCCTTTAAACCTATAAAAAAATCTGCCCCCCTTTCCCGAATCCCCATTCCACCTCAGACTACCAAATAATTTCACTAAACATTATGAAAAAATAATGCTTTTTTAATTAAAAAAAACCTACAGGGAAAAAACGCCTGCATCACTTGAAACATTGAAAAATTGCATAGAGAGAATAACTGTTATTATTATTCTCTCTGTTATTTATTTTTTTGTGGGTTTCATGCTGTCCGCTAAGGCATAGGACACACACAGACTTTCGTCCTCACCAACGACATTAAACACTGTGTCTACACTGGACGCGAGCGCCAAAATACAGTAGTACCCAATTTCTGTACCTAAAAACTAATGTTAGACCTACCTAAAAAAAAAAAGAAAATCACTGTTTATTTTATTTGTATTTTTGATCTATTGTATTTATTTGTGCTGTTGCTTTTAGTTAGATAGATTATTCTTATTTTCTTTATTTTTATTTGACAGTATAGTTTTTCCCTAAACATAGCACATACCGAGCCGTACCGAAACCGTGACTCTAAAACCGTGATACAAACCGAACCGTGAGTAAGTTGAACCGTTCCACCGCTAAATTAGAGGCAACCACTATATTTTAATCATGAATCGATCCAAAAAAAACAAAAAAACATGTGCAATGTTTGATTTATATTAGAAAAAGTGACGTGACATGTGGCCAAGTATGGTGACCCATACTCGTTACCACACTACTCTAGGTAAACATATGTAAACATGTGGACTGCACTAAACACTGTCTGTTAACTTTTTTGGTCGCGCCCCCCTTTAAACCTATAAAAAAATCTGCCCCCCTTTCCCGAATCCCCATTCCACCTCAGACTACCAAATAATTACACTAAACATTATGAAAAATTTATGCTTTTTTCATTTAAAAAACCTACAGGGAAAAAAAACACCATCACTTGAAACATTGAAAAATAGCATAGAGAGAATAACTGTTATTATTATTCTCTCTCTGTTATTTATTTATTTTTTGTGGGTTTCATGCTGTCCGCTAAGGCATAGGACACACACACAGGCTTTCCTCCTCACCAACGACATTAAACACCGTGTCTACACTGGACACGAGAGCAGCAAAATACAGTAGAACCCATTATAATCAGTGACGCTGTGTACACTGGATGCGGCGCGACCATAGACTGTAGGTGCGACACGACAAAACCCGACATTAAACTGATGCCTTGTTCTATTTATGACGTACTGACACAGTTAAAATAATTTGCAACGGTCGCTTTGTCACGTCAGTGTAGAGCTGTTGCGGTGCGACGCGACAACTGTAGCGTCTGGTATAGACACGGCGAGTGAAGCCGAGAGCAAGATATGCCTCGTCATATTTTCTGCATTTAAGACTCGAACCCGCAACCTTTGGGTTACGAGTCCGACTCTAACCATTAGGCCACGACTTCCCCTAGACTGTATAATTTCAAAATCTGAAGCAAAAACAGAATAGTCTGACTTTTAGGGATGCACCGAATTGAAAATTCTGGTCCGAAACCGAAAATTCTGGATGCACTTGGCTGAAAACCGAGAGCGGCAAAATACAGTAGAACCATTATAATCAATAACACTGTCTACACTAGATGCGGCGCGGACCATAGACTGTATAGGGCGCGACACTACAAAACCCGACTTTAAACTGATGCCTTGTTCTATGTATGACGTACTGACAAAGTTAAAATGATTTGCAATGGTTGCTTTGTCGCGTCCAGTGTAGAGCTGTTGCGGCACGACACGACAACTGTAGCGTCCGGTATAGACACGGTGAGTGAAGCCGAGAGCAAGATATACCTCGTCATATTTTCTGCATTTAGCTTTTGAATGACCAGCACCTGCCTGGGTCTGTGCGACTTCATCTATGACTTTTCTTTTCGCTTTCACAAACCGATCCATCTCCCATTCTAAGTTACGTCTTTTGGCTGTTTACGGTTTTATTTCTTTTCTTTTTCTGCTGATGGCCCGTGCTCAACTTGAAGCAGCGCTGCTTAGACTGATGGGTGTGTGTCATCAAAGTACTGCGAGAGTTATAAGAGAGCGTGGATGTCTCCATGCTTTCTCTCGCCGTATGTTGATGTCATACACCGATCGATTTTCAAGTCAAACACACCTCTTTACTCTCGCGTGTCACGTGACCGAGTGTAATCGCAGCCTCTGTGATTGAAAAATTGCGTTTTTTCATATCGCGATATCGCAAATGCAATTAATCATTCAGCCCTAGTATGTATGCATTATTATTTTGACTGATCTGTTGAACTTCCAACCTTGTAAGCATGTAATAGTTATGTTTAACAAGCCTGGTGTAAACATTAATATGAAAGTCAGTAACAAATCACACAAACTAAAGTAGATTGCAGAAATATAAAAACTAATTTGTTGCGTTACCACACTACTCTAGGTAAACATATGTAAACATGTGGACTGCACTAAACACTGTCTGTTAACTTTTTTGGTCGCGCCCCCCTTTAAACCTATAAAAAAATCTGCCCCCCTTTCCCGAATCCCCATTCCACCTCAGACTACCAAATAATTTCACTAAACATTATGAAAAAATAATGCTTTTTTAATTAAAAAAAACCTACAGGGAAAAAACGCCTGCATCACTTGAAACATTGAAAAATTGCATAGAGAGAATAACTGTTATTATTATTCTCTCTGTTATTTATTTTTTTGTGGGTTTCATGCTGTCCGCTAAGGCATAGGACACACACAGACTTTCGTCCTCACCAACGACATTAAACACTGTGTCTACACTGGACGCGAGCGCCAAAATACAGTAGTACCCATTATAATCAGTGACGCTGTCTACACTGTGGCGCGACATGACAAAACCCGACATTAAACTGATGCCTTGTTCTATTTATGATGT
>NW_015542345.1:295644-306995 GCF_001515605.1 Sinocyclocheilus anshuiensis | reverse complement strand
TTTCTGCATTTAGCTTTTAAATGACCAGCACCTGCCTGGGTCTGTGCGACTTCATCTATGGCTTTTCTCTTCGCTTCCACAAACCGATCCATCTCCCATTCTAAGTTACGTCTTTTGGCTGTTTACGGTTTTATTTCTTTTCTTTTTCTGCTGATGGCCCGTGCTCAACTTGAAGCAGCGCTGCTTAGACTGATGGGTGTGTGTCATCAAAGTACTGCGAGAGTTATAAGAGAGCGTGGATGTCTCCATGCTTTCTCTCGCCGTATGTTGATGTCATACACCGATCGATTTTCAAGTCAAACACACCTCTTTACTCTCGCGTGTCACGTGACCGAGTGTAATCGCAGCCTCTGTGATTGAAAAATTGCGTTTTTTCATATCGCGATATCGCAAATGCAATTAATCATTCAGCCCTAGTATGTATGCATTATTATTTTTTATTTTTTTTACAAGGAATTCTTTTCTTATCTCTTACTTTGAATTTGCTATAAGAAATCAAATACACTTCTGGACAATAATCAATCATTTGTAATCTATTTTTTTTTCCTAATGGCAATTTTATGATTGTTTTATGTACTACAAACAATTATTTTAATTTTCTGCACAGAATAAGGTAGAAAATATACTTTATAGTTTCTGTACTGTAATAAATGATATGTCATTCTCTTTCAGTGCGAAAACTTTATCTCATTTTCATAAAATAAAATGCTATAGTATTTAACTTTTCCTCTCCATCGGTCGAATGATGATTCTGAAAGAAAACGCGGCCGATGTCTGTTTGCTATAGCAACAAACGCTAATTTCATGCATCTGATTATCAGATAAACCTTGTGTTCTTATTTCAAGATTGTTGTTAAAGCTGTGGTTATTTTAACGGTTTCCTTCGTACATTCGTTTTAACAACGTTATTAAAAAATATTTCTCATTCAATGGAACTGTGCGTATGCTTTAGACACTTACATTTTTGCTCCGTCCATGCAATAAATGCGTAGCCTTCGACCGCTCAGGTAATGTCGTTGGTATGACCGAGAGCCATTGAAAAACTACAGAAAAGTAAAACTACTTCATAAGGAGAGATCACACATCAGCTGCTCAAAAAATGTGTCAGTGAGACGAACGGAGCGCGAGCGCAATCCTGTGACAGTCCCTGCAGGTGGGAAATAGTAGAGCGCATGAAGGAGAAATGCGAGGGCACGGACACTGTTCAAGGTCTCCATTAATTCGTGCTTGTAGTAATTTAATGTGTATATATTTTGAAAGCATTGAATCGCTATAGAAATCGCGATTCATTCGATTCTTAGCGTTTTAAATCAATTACTGTCCGAAATCGGCGATTCACGATTAAAAAATCCATGTTTCAAGATCGATGCATTGCATCGTCAGGGTTTGTAATCGAATCTATGCATCGAGAAAACGAGTGAATCGTTACACCCCTATTATATATATATTTTCGGCTCGTTATTTCGGCCGTTTTTCTCTTTCGGAAAAATTCGGTGCATCCCTACTGACTTTAGCTTTGTGAAATTATGGTACATACAACAGAAACAGCAGACAGGCTGAATGAGATGCAATGTCACACTCTGACAGCAGGTGGTGCGTATGGAACAGTAATACAGCGTTTCCTTGTTTACCGCTGTAAACACAGCAGCTGTGCGTATTAACACTACTTTAAATGCATTATACGGAGGCAAGGCGAAAAGAAAACTCCATGTAAACTTTTCTGAAAACAGCCAGTTCCCCTCAAAAAACATTCATATAAAATTCAATATTTGGATTTTCTTCCTATATTTTGCTCATCGTCAACAGTGATCTTGTTCTGCCTGCTACAGTATTTTATCTTCTTTGCGCCTGCCTTCAACGTCTCTGGCCTCTGTTAACTGTATAAATAATAGATGAATAAATATAGATATAAATATAGATTAATCATTGTTAAAGCTACAAAGTTGCTTGCCAAGACAGGCATTCTGATGTGTCAGAGACACGGCTGTCTGCCTGTGCTGTTCACGCAGAACAGAACACAGCATGCGAGTACTGAATGTAATTTTTTTTTCGCGCCTGAATGCATTTAAATCGCTTGAATATTTAAATTAACAAGGCTTAAAAACACATGCAAATGATAAACTTTCGTGACGACGCTGCAGTGATAATCACAATGATAATCAATGATAATCAAACAAATCCATCATAATGTATGTTATATTTAGTGTTTGGTATTTGTCATATAATTTCTCATGTTGATTGAAAAACACAACAATCCCATTTCATTGTTTCCTCCTCGTGCTTCTTTCTAGAGTGAGCATAAAGAGGCAGAATTATCTCGGTGTGTTTCAAAGATGCTCCCTATTCTTGCTTGCGCACTATAATGAGAGGTAATAGGTTGAAAAAAAAAATGTGTGTGATGAGAGGTACATGTGATTCTGGCACTGGGGCGTGATACAATGCCCACACTTTTCCTCTCTCAGTCCTGATGAGGTGGCCTACAGATTTACTGAGGTAGAGGGCTCTTGTCAGCACAGTGGTGGAAGATGAGCTAGGGCTTTCCGTATACATGTCTGAGAAGATCTCAGCCTGTCAGACTTTTGAGAAATGTGCATCTCTGTATGTACTGGCAAACTGTCAGACTTTTTTGAGGGGTGGGAGAGTGTTTTTTGTTTGTTAGTTTTGATGCCTTTGTATGGATGTACTGCGGACTCTGAGAAGCATCAAGACTGACTTTCCTACGCTCACTTTCTAAATTGGATTTTGAAGGATGTAGGCGTCTATTGGAAAGTGGTGCGTTCGTCTGGTGTGCTTGTTTTGTATATTCAAATGCATGTACTGCTTTTTTGAGAGCTGTGTAATTATCAGCATCTGTATAAGACAAAATCCACATCCATTTTTAGTAACGGAAAGAACGTTTTT
Source organism: Sinocyclocheilus anshuiensis (assembly GCF_001515605.1). NCBI lineage: Eukaryota > Metazoa > Chordata > Actinopteri > Cypriniformes > Cyprinidae > Sinocyclocheilus > Sinocyclocheilus anshuiensis. Next base: position 304,094 of record NW_015542345.1, on the reverse strand, counting down.
GTAGAAATGGGTGTGCTATATTTTGCCCTCACTTTCAGATTGTCAGTTCGGTGGTGGGGTTGGGTGTCGTGTTTGCAACCCTCCATCGATCAAACCTTTTTTCCAATGGCGCCTCAACAGTTTCCAGGTTCTAGGCGCTGCTGAAACCACAATTAAAATGATTGATTTTTAAACAGATCGATTATTAGCAAAGTAAAACAAATGCCTGCCTGTCAACAATTGTACACAGCAAACAAAGAATGCTAAACGCCTCCTAATTGCTCTCGACTGTAGACTGTTATCTGTTTACAATAAAGGCTATAAAACATCACGCTGGTCTCAGCATCACGTCGGTAAATAGATGCAGCTGAAACTGCTCCCTTTTGTTAAAGCACCCTAAAATGAAAATTGCTATGGTTTATTCACACTCATGGCATTTCAAATTAGTTTGACTGACTGACTTCTGTGAAAGACAAAAAGAGAGATTTTGAAGATTTGTACTGGGCACTCTTTTCCATGTAATTACAATAAATTTGAACTGAGGCACTGTAAGCATCATAAGTAACCTTTCCAAGTGTATGACTTTCCTAGTGGTCTGAAATTATGTTAAGAGTATTCTATGTATAACATATCAATTTTAGGCAAGTTTAGAGTTTTAGTGAGTATTTTTTACTTTTGATAGAATTAGATCTTTGTGATTAGACCCATTAATTATTATTATTTGTTTAAATTCTGCTCTTTTCTGTGATATTGTTTGTTGTAAGGAATTGCTTTTTGATTGATCTGGCTTTGTTTGGATGACCACTGAGGTGTAGTACAGCTTATCATTTAGATCATAATTTATTTGCAAAACCTCTGAATGGAAACCTTAACAGGTGAATATTATTTTCTGAAAATTTTCAGACAACAGTCTAAGTGGATGTTTAGGTACAGATTGCATTTATTTGAAAATTAGTCAGGCTAAATGGGCACTTGATTGACAGAAATCAACTTGACCCCTCTTGTGATGATCTTAGAAAGCCGTTTCCATGACAGCCAATTATTTCTCTTAGATTGGGCTGCATTAAAGCCCTGAGAGCTGAAAATGACAGCACTCAGACCTCTTCCTATATAGCATAATTTCTCAATCATTTTCCTTGAGAATTTTCGGACTTAAGTACTCTTAAATCCACTTTTAAACCAATCTGTGGACTATTTTTTCATTAGGTTATGTGTCTGATGTAGTTATAAGTTCTTGCTACAGTTGCTATATCCAACTCATCAACAGTGTTTCCCTCTGCCTTTTTTTGTAACCCCTAGATGGCACTGGAGAGCTGCAAAACAAGCCCAGCGTGAGTGTGTGCGTTTTCTGTGTGTGTATTTGCAGTTCGTTCAGTCAGAAAACGGATGCACGGTCTCCACCTTGTACTTTACAGGCTTTCTGCTGCTGTCACTGTTTAACTCTGTTTTACCAACTTTGAATGAAGGTGAGCTTCTCTTCCCATAGTATGAGTCAGGGCTGATGCGAGGCCCCCCACACCCACCAACAGTTCTCAGGCCATGTCATGCTTCTCCATGCATCTCCCTTCACATTCTGCATGCCGTGTCAGCTGTCTGTGAGTGGAGGAAAATCATGTTTTGGATGAGAATCTAGTAGATGTTAGAGTTTTCATGCTTTGCTTTTTTGTTGGATCTGCAGACTCATTTTCTACATTGATTGGGGGGCAACTGTCATATGTGGCCATTTGTGTGGCCTGTACATTTCATATATAGCTAGACAAGTGAAGTAAACTGCTGTAGTCTTTGTGTTTTGAAAAATTGTCTTTTGATAGAGTTGCTTGAGGACATAATAGGAGACTAGTTTTATGGGCTGTATCTTGTCAAAACGTCTCTGTTTTTGGCACCATGCAATTGCAGACTTTGACTGAAGTCTCCACTGGGCTCAGACTCTTTCTCATAATAAAACATGCTCCCTCTGGTCCGTCACCTCAGCTAGATGACAGCGCCGTATTGTTTTTAAGTCAAAGGAGCTGATGCGCAATTATATTTAATGTTCTCTTTGAAACTTGAAAGGTTGAAGTTAAAGTGATTCTTTCAATTCATGTAGTGTATTTTGTTTCTATGTGTTTTTTTTTTGTTGTCATTGCCTTGATCTGTTTATTTTGGCAATGACATTAGAATTGCCATCAGTTTATCTTATGAAAAGCAAAGGACTCTCAAATGTTGTTACAGATACTCATCTGTGTTCTTGTTTAGTGTCTCTTTTCTTTCTTCTTCCACCCGTGCAGATGAAGGTCAGCAGCGTCTGATACTATTTTGGAATGGAAATTCAGAGACTAATGGGAGTGTTGTTCCGTTCACGAAGAGTCAGTGTGTCTAATTGAATATACAGTGGGTACGGAAAGTATTCAGACCCCTCATTTGCTCTGACATGCACTGTGAGCTGTAAGGTCTTATATAGACAGGTGTGTGGCTTTCCTAATCAAGTCCAATCAGTATAATCAAACACAGCTGGACTCAAATGAAGGTGTAGAACCATCTCAAGGATGATCAGAAGAAATGGACAGCACCTGAGTTAAATATATGAGTGTCACAGCAAAGGGTCTGAATACTTAGGACCATGTGATATTTCAGTTTTTCTTTTTTAATAAATCTGCAAAAATGTCAACAATTCTGTGTTTTTCTGTCAATATGGGGTGCTGTGTGTACATTAATGAGGAAAAAAAATTAACTTAAATGATTTTAGCAAATGGCTGCAATATAACAAAGAGTGAAAAATTTAAGGGGGTCTGAATACTTTCCGTACCCACTGTAGATCACAGAATAATTCTCTGATTTGACATGATAAAAGCTACTCTGACTCTGTTGGGGCAGCCATAAGTACCTTTTCAAGATGCTGATTTAATACGCACGTTTAGGACTTTAAAAAGTGGGATGGAGAGAGAAGGAAAGAAACAAGAAGGGAGGAAAAAAGTCTTATCTTGAGCCCAAATAGTCAGGCCCCAGAGCTCTTAATTATATCAGAGCGCTGAATGGAGAGCTGAGCCAGTGCTGCCGTGCTCATTTGCATTATGCATTAAGGTTAGCCTTTGTGCTGATGAAGAGGGCTGTATCGGTGCTCCTCTCCTTCCGCTCTTTCGCTTAATGCCATCTCTGAAGGCACTAAATGGAGAAGTTCCTGCGTGGTTTGTATCTCAATAATGTCAGATGCTGTTTAGACGGTACGGACCTCCCACTCGCACCATGAAATATGATGAATCAATAGGATGGAGGGAAGGAGGAAGAATGAATGGAACCGGGGAACAGACAATGGGCCAGAGTACATTGTGTCTCAGTTCAACAGCACGCTGAAATCCTTAGTCATTAAAGGCCCTATGCGCACATTCTTTTCCAAGCTTTTAGATCTTGTTTTCTCTCCAACCAAAGTGGCCCTCTGCGTTTGATATCAGGATGTGTACATCCATTCCCTCTGTGGAGTCTGTAATTGGGAGTCACTGTTGAAGTGCTCCCCAGTGGCTAGTCCACTAGCAGGCCATCTGATGCCCAGGGCAAACATTTTCCTTAGTAGTTCATCTGGGAGACTAATACCGTGCAGAATAACCCAAGGAAGTTGGAAGTTTATTTTGAAAGAGACACATATTAAACTCCACAGATGAAAGGTGGGGGGGATATATGTTTTTCTGAGTTTGTGCTGAGGTGCGATTTAAAGAGAGAAAACCACATTATATGCTAGTACCTTCTAGAAACGCCTGGGGCAAAGCACTTTATTTTAAAATTGGAGAATCCTGTGTACTGCCAGGGTTTGCAGCCAGTTTGCCAAGTGGAATCGTAAAGTCAATTTGAAATTAGTCCAAAATAAATGTCATCAAAATCCAGATTGCAGCTCTAAAACCCTTAAAGGTCTCAATGATGTGCAATCCCATCGAGTCAGTAAACTACTTTGACATTTTTCATTGTAATGATTTGTAATCGCATGGTAGTAGAGAGAAATAGAGCATCTACACCTTTAGATAAAATGTAGCCTAGACTTCTTAGTTACCCCCAAATGAAAATTCTGTCGTCATTTACTCAACCTCATGTTGTATTTGCTTGTTGCATTTTTTTCTTCTGTAGAGCACATGAAAAGAAAATGTATTTTTGTCAGTGAAGTACAAGTCAATAGGTATGATATAGTTTTGGATTTCATTTGATAGCTTTTGTTTTTTTTGCGGCTAATGCTTTCAGCGTTAGACTGCGTTAAGGCCAAAGTCTGCCCTCCTCTGGTGTAAGATTAGTACATAATCATTAAAGGGCTTTGCTGGACCGCTTTCAGTGAAGTGCGCGTGTGTGCATTATGCATCTCAGGGTTCGATGGGTAATGATGATTTGGCTCATTATGAATCATAATGTGAACCAGGCAAAAAACTTGTCCAGAAACGACATGTAGGAGAAGACCTGGGTAGACGGCCATGTTTCCCAGGGACTGACCGCCTTGGCACGTGCATGCCACACACATACGCTAGATTTTGTTTTATTTTCTGCTCTTAGGAGTATAGAGAGATACTGAACTATTTAATTGTTGTAATTTATGGGCAATCTTGTCACTTACAGACACAATTTATCTTATTTATTTATTTTTTGGGACATTCAGTTAAAGAATATGGCAGTAAGGAAGGTGGGGGCATGTCCCAGATATTTGCTCCACAAAAAGCTCAACACCTGATACATTAAATGAGCTCCCATAGGATTCAAGCAGTGGAATCAGATGTGCAGCACGCAGCAAGAACTCATGCACACACTGACGTCCTTGAGGACTAGCCCTTTCCTCCACATTCTGGGGAACTGTACGTTCTCTTGTTGTGGAAAAACTCACATTTCTCACATGTTGGGATTGCTAGTAGACGTACAGCACAGGGGTCAGAGTTGTGTTTTTTTGACTGCAAAAAGTTACAATTCTTGGTAGATGAAACAAAAGCTGTGGCAAACCCTTTTTAATTTTTCACCCATTCAAGCAGATCGGTGCTTTAATTGCATGATTGGAAAAAGCTGCCAAGGGACGAATCTTTTGTGATAGTCATAACCCTTTTTTATTATGTCTTTTTGGAAATAAATGCAGTAAAGCAGTTTTATTTTAACATATTAATATTTATTATTTTTTGTCCACCAAATCTAAGTGCTTTTTTAATTATTAGATATTTTATTTTAAAATATATAAGCTATGTGTGCATTGTTGAGTTCATGCTGTGTAAAAAAATATTTTTTAAAACTTGTCTGCAAGTGTTGATTAAGATGTGTAAACTCAAGTGTATTCAATGCATATGCAAAATATCTGTTTTTAATTATTTGATTTTTTTATAATATTTTATTAATTGTTTTTCAATAATATATGAAATCGACATAACTACAGATAATTATTATTATTTTTTTTTTTATAAAGAAGTTGGCACTATTTATTTATTTATTTTAAGATTTAAAATTTTTATCATCGTCATAATATCTCTGCATCAATGGCAGATAAGGCACCATAATTTCAGAGACTTTTCTTGGTTCTGAAGCTCCAACATGTTGTGACATTCGGCCATAACACAGTGTTAATTATCACAACCACAGGAAGCTGAACAGGTTGATGGGACATTTTGATGATGTTTTTTTTAATGCCCTCGGTTGCTCTCGACCCTGATTGGATGGGAGAGGCTCTGGCATTTTAGAGGCATGTGTGACCTGTCCTTTAAATGGATGATCAATTCTCTAAGCATGTCTGACATTTGCTTATGCGCTGCTGTTTTCTGCTTGCATGTAATTATAGACAATATTGCAGAGGACAGAGCAGACAGGAAAAGCAGGGGATGGGCTGAGCTTGCCAAAATCATTATTAGAACAAACAAATCATCTAACAAAGTTTTCAAGTTCAGTCTGTTGATGCTCAAAAGGTTTTAACATAAACTTTAATATCTTCTATTTAACTGTTCTGGATAATGATATCTCATGCAAGCCAAGCCAGTGCATACAGAGATAGAGAATAGACCCAGGGTTTTCAACCTTATTACTTCTATTTTTTTCTTTCGTTTGTTCATTCTTTCGTTCTTTCTGTCATTTGTTTGTTGGGTTGCTTGTTCATTCTTTCTTTCGCTCTTACTTTAGATCTTTCGTGCTTTCTGTAATTCTCTAATTTTTTTCTCATTTTCTTTCATTCCTTGTTTGTTCTTTTGATACGTTTGTTACGTTATTTATGCATTCGTTTATTTTAAATATTCCTGTAATGATTTTTCTTAACTGTTTATTCATCTTGAATATTTATTTTATTTATTTGAAAGTGTAGGTTCCTGGGTTGACTGTGTGTCTGGGTGGGGTGTGTCCCTGTTTCAGTAATGGTTGAAAAACCCCGGTCTAGACCACTAAACTTTATTGAGAGTGTGGTAGCGCAAGCTTAATAGTTACAGATCCTAGCTTGTTAGCGCACAAGTTGCTGGTTTGAACCCACTGAAGACCTTGAAGTTGCTGATGTTACGTCTATTACTATTTTGCCCTTGAGCATGGCGCTTAAGCCTGGATGTTTCTGTGGGACTGGCTCGTCAATTAGTGTACTGTAAATCATTTTGTATGAAACTGTCCGCTAAATGACACCACTAACTAATGAGAATCAGGTTCCCAGCACCTTAAGGCGAACGATAGCTACAATTACCTAAGGAAACTTAGCTTCATGGTTTATTAATGTCATAACCTGCACAGAGTTGATCTAATTGGCCTGTTGTCAGGCTAGGAGGGCTCAACACTAAGCAGACAGGTCGATCTGTGACCCAGGGCATGCTCCAGGATGTTTACCTCCGCTCCTGTGATTCCTGACGGAAGACGCCACCAGGTGATTGGAGCTTCTGCTGTGAGATCATGACTTGGCTGCTTAATTTGAGATTCTTGCTGATTGATGTTGCCGCTGCGAGCCATATTCACGTAAAGATTTGTTTGGATAATGCGGGTTTCAAAGAGCAGGCTTGATCCTGAGCGAGCATCCCCCTTATTCAAGACTTTTTATCTTTTTCTCGTCTACTGGATTTTTTGTGTTATTTTTTATTAACGTGTAATGGGATAAACTACTCAGAACACAAACTAAAATCCTGGTTTTAAAGGAAACACTCATTATGAAGTAGCCCAAACATGGTTCTTTAGCGATAAACGAAAACTTGAAAAATAAGGTTTTTCTTCCTTTGGCTCTCATTATTTTTTAAAACAGCATCTAAACAGCCAGAATCTCTTTTGAAACCCCAAATATAATGGTGTGTGGGGTTGATATTTTGCCTCGGATTTGCTGAAGATTCAGCTATTGAGTGGAAGGGATGCAAAAAAGCCAATGTTTGCTTCCCTCAAGTCACAAAAAGCAGTCACCATGGTGATAAAGGGAGAACTATAAAGGAAGGACAGGATAGTAAAAAAAGAGAACAAGAGATGGGCGGAGAGACTTTCAGTGGAAGCAGCTGTATCTTCTTGTATGTGATGATTAAGACCTCCATCTCCTGCGGTGGGGACAGTCAGGGCAGCAGCCCACAGGCCCAGTGCACCATGGGTAGGATAAGGAGGGCCGATCCTGTGGTGTAATGACCTGCTGCTGCTGACCATGTCGGTCTCCTGCTGGTGATGTTTGTGTCCTGACTGCAAGAATCAACAATTCCTGGTAAGAAAATAAAAATGAATATGTAGGGAACAGAGTGTAGAAGATATTGAGCATAAGAAAAACGGAATCATTTACTCAGAAAGATAGAAAGACTTCTAACGGATGTATGTAATGGCAGCTGAATGCACATAGATCACTTGGTTGTCTGATCAGAGTGAGTTGTCTGAAGTTGGACAGAATCAGAGTGCTGCAGGTCTCGATGAAAAACACAAAAAACATTTTGCTCTACCCTTCCTCTCTTTTTGAGTTCCTCTCATCCTCTCTGTGTGTATGTCCTGTTGGTTGCACATTCAAAGCGGCCAACACTTTCCCTTAGGTCTTAAATGTCTTTTGATCCCCCCTGTGTGGAAAACACCACAGAAGCTGCAGTTTGTACATGGGAAATACAAACACACACGACCTCATAAACCGCACTGCCCAACACACACTAGAGGTGGAAAGTTAACACTGAATTGTGAGGAGTATGAATGCATTATGTGTTGCCACCATCAAAGGTACCGCAATTACAGAAATTTGCTTGTATAGCTAAATGGCAGGTACAGGAATGTACAATGACTTGACTTAAAGGGGTCATATGATGCGATTTCAATTTTTCCTTTCTCTTTGGAGTGTTACAAGCTCTTGGTGCATAAAGAAGATCTGTAAAGTTGCAAAGACTAAAGTCTCAAATCCAAAGAGATACTCTTTATAAAAGTTCAGAGTCAGCCACACCTACCTAAAACGGCTCGTTCTAACACGCCCCCACATATCTACCTCACTATGTGGGAAGATTTGCATAATGCCACCCAAATGTTCACGCAAAGAAAGAAGGCGTAACTTTTAGTCTCACTGTAGTTTTGTTGACGCT
>NW_015542345.1:278206-295326 GCF_001515605.1 Sinocyclocheilus anshuiensis | reverse complement strand
GCCAATCACAACACACTGGATAGCTGGCCAATCACAGCACACCTCGCTTTTCAGACCGATGAGCTTTGTAAAAATCGACGCGTTTCAAAAAGGCGGGGCATAGAGGAGAAACAATAATGTACAGTATGTGGAAAATAATGTGTTTTTTTTTACTTTAAACCGCATAAACACATTTCATTACACCAAATACACAAAATAATGTTATTTTTAGCAACATCATATGACCCCTTTAAAGAAAAATGCAAATGTAAATCTTGACTGTACTTGATATACTGCAACATCAGTCACAGCTTATCTCGCTGTAAGGGCTCTTTGTAATTGACCTTGATTTTGAAGCATCATATTCGTCTTGAATTAATTTAACTGTGCACCACTACTAACCGTGACCTTGCAAACATATATTTAATACCTGTATATTGCCCAGCCCTAATGTGCAAGATAACTTGGAAATGTAAAAAAGTGTGGAAGCAAGCAAAAGCAATTTTTACCCTCCGCATCTTCAGAGAGAGGAAATCAGAAAGATAAATCGCACATAATCAATTTCCTCATTAACACGCCGTGCCTTCGAGAACCTCAAACAATGAGAAATGGGAAGGGCGTAAATGTTTTCTTATCATGATTTGTGTCATATCTGGGGGGAAAAAAACATGCACACACTCTCATCATAAACAGCCTACTGGCTTAAAAATAGAAGAAACAAATATCAGTTAGATATCTGTTAGATATTTATGTCTAAGGATATTAAATGTCATTGGGAGGTATGGAGGTTTCCTGATTCTTGTTCTTGTTTTTTTTTTCTTGTTTTCTTTTGTACTTCTTCTTCTTCTTCTGTCATTATGTTCTACTAGCATTAGGCTGGAAGAAGTAGAATGAATCAAACATTAGAATAAAGATGCTGACTAACTTTGTTTGTTTTGTAATGTGCAATATTTATTTGCATTTATTTTGTTTTTGTCTTATTTATTGTTTTAGTATGAGTTTTGCCAACTAATTTCTAGTAATTGCATTTTTGTTAAGTCAGTAATTAAACAGGCAGGAATCTTTGTGGAGTTTGTTTGTCAATTCTAGGAGCTTAATCTCAAATTTGGCAAGCGGCAGACACTCATTTTGGCATGTTTCTTTGCAGGCTTCTCCAAAAGTAAAAGCCTTTCAGACTAATAAAATAAGTTTGAAGATGATGATGAATATTCAATAGTTTGAAAATGAGGGTAATCATTATTTGTAAGTCACAAAAATCTTTTCTTTTCAAAGCATAATAATTAGTAAGGCATTTGTTGTTCATTCATTGTGAATTTTTACACATGACATTCTCAAACAGCACATATTCTCTTTCAAGGCAAGTCATAGGCATATTCTCTTTAAAGGCAGGTCCGCTCTGCAGCCATCTTGGTATCGTCCCTTGGCAGCTTTTTCCAATCATGCAATTAAAGCACCGATCTGCTTGAATGGGTGAAAAATTAAAAAGGGTTTGCCAATGTTAGTGACCATCTAATATTTTGTTCTCTCTGTTTTTCTCTGACAGGGTAGTTTGAGGAGCAGCAGTCAGATCTCTCCTCAGGAGTTTCTGAGTGAGCTGAAAGGAGGTGCCACCGATGAGAGACTGTTTGCTTGTTTAGACTCCCTCAGAGTGTCACTCACCAGCAACCCAGTCAGGTACTCACTCAAAGAAACCTAAACTGTTTACAACATTAAATTTCAAATATGAGATCAGTCATGCTTTTTGGCTTCAAAGTTTTCCTGTTTCTCTCTAACTTATGTAATTTAGCAGGATATTTTTGCTGTTTTTTCTTCTCTAGAAACCTGCTCAGCTTACACAAACACGCATTTACTCTGGAAGGCATCCACAAACTCTTACGCACATCTAAAACTTGACAAGCCAGCTTGATATTGCGACTCGCTGTGAATACTCAAACACACACTGAGCTATCCAGCCTAGCCACCTACCACATCTGACCTCCGTCACTTGCCCATCGGTGTGTAACTCAGCGGCATGCCCCGTGATTTCAGACTAGATCAGCATTACACACTGGCATTCATTAATATGTATTACCGATTGCCACGTCGCCCCAGGTTTTCCCTCCTACCTCTTAATTGTTTGATGCCGTTTGCGATGAGCTCCCCTGCTGTTCGCCCGCATTTGTACTGCAAACATGACAGAGAGGCCTCTCCAGGAGGGTGAAGATGATAAACAATTTTTGAATAGTGTTTTTTTTGTGTTTTGAATAGGCTTTGCTTTTTTCCTTTTTTTGTGACCATTAAAATGACTATTTTAACAGCATAGTTATAAGTGCAGTTCACAGAGAGACGCATGCTGCGGGGCAATGGTTGGAAGTGTACAATGACAGGAGAAAAAGGTTGATATGAGAGGAAATGCATATTTCATTCTCATGGTAGTGTGACTGTTGATGTCATTCTGTTGTCCTTGGATACATTTTTTTATTTTGTTTTATTGTCGCTTTTATAGTTTTTGCAGACTGAGCTTTTTATTGATCTTTCAAAACATTTTTGGAATATATCGAAGCCTGCACATTTCAAGTGACTAAAAGTTTTTTTAAAGGCAGTGCTAGGGGCTCCAGAATCATTTGCTTTGTAATCCGAGCACAGACTTATAACAAGACATTGTTTAATTTGTTGGATAACGTGACCTTAGAAGCATCACGAGTGCGTTGCTTTAGGACACTCATTTTGTCCAGTGTCCTTTTCATCTGCAACATTTTCCTCATTCTAATCACAAAAAATCCAATAGATAAGTGGGTTAGAGAGCCGAGTGTGTGCGTGCAGATAAAGTTATTACAGATGGTTAAATTTAATTTGACAGACCGCACTAAGCAGTGTGTCTAATTTCAAAGTCTGTGGATGGAAAAATAAACCTCATCTGTGATGATGGAGGAGAGAAAGGGAAAGTCGAGAGCACGTTCGAGCAGGAGAGTCGGTGTTAAACTGTTTTCATCAGCGCTGCATTCTTTATTGGCATAATTCATGAAATGTCATGATTTCTATTAGCACCCAAACGTCGTTCTGGCACATGCAGCTGTTCGTTATGGCTGTGAACGTCACGGGCGGAATGATCCACAATCAGAGAGCAATGGCTGACCTTGCGTGGATAGTGTAGCCTGAACATTACTCACACCTGGCGCCTTATCATTTGTTCCTGTGCAAGGATAAAACTTCTCCAAACAATTCAGTCTTTTTTTAATGAGTGTTTTTGCCATTGTCTGGCTACAGTATGACACAAAGTTGTTTTATTTGGCTATGCTGATGAAAGCCTGCAGTGTTGTATTTTTATAGGTCACTGGTGTGGGATGAATAAAGCCAGGATAAGGATAGGAAACAAAGACTTAAGTAAAACTTGATTCGTTGCTAAAAAGGTTCATTGAGTGTGAATGCTCAGTCAAGAGGAAATGCACAACATTTAGACACTCACAGTGGTTTTTTGTTCATTAAGACTAGATTAGCCTGTATTTTAGGTTGTGAGGACCTTGATGAGTATTTCACAGTGGGGGCGGGAATGTAGAGACTAATTCTTCTAATAGACGACATGATTGATCCATGTAGCCTCATTACGGTGAACTTCTCTAGCTTCCACATGCTTTGCAATAAGAAGCAACAGAGAAGGCCGTGACAATTCCCTAATGAAAATGGACATATGGTATTTTATCATAACTAGGATCCCCACAGGTCCCTCTCAGCGAATCCCAGTTGGAACGTCTGGATGTTTATATTCACATGCAGTCAAGGCTGATATTGGCCCACATTGTAAGTCATTTTACTATTATGACAGTTTCTTCTTTTCTTCTTTTCCTTAGAGGCTGAGAAAACTGCCTCATTGTAAGATAGGTTGTTGCTTCTGTTACGAACCCCACTTTTACAAGACTCGATCAGGAAGGGGTTAAGCAACATAAAAAGGACGCGCAAGACAGGAGATCAATTTAACCATTTATTAATGGTAAAACAGCTTACGAGTCACATTAATTAACCAACAGCAGATATAATAAAGAGTTAAATCAACTAAACTAAAGCAAACTAAATCAATATGTATCCAGTAAACAAACAAAACACAGATCAACGGAAACATTAAAGAAAGCACAAAAATAAACACAGAGAGAGAGAGAAAGAGCACCGCTTATCAGCGGCTGGCTGGGCAACAAGACACGCACGAAGCTCACTGGATGCTCTCCATCGTCAGTGGCTGGACGGCAGCAGCTTCTCATCAAGTGCGAGTCATGCTCAAAGAGCGTGGCAGTGACTGTGGCGGACGCGCTGGAACAGGGAGAGCACATCAACACAAGCGCAACTTCCGCCTTATATTCAGTCCAGAGCGTCCTTACTCAACAAGCTGCAGGTGTGTAGGGGCGGAGCTCAACCTCGGGAGAAAGAGATGAACCAAATCAATATATACACACAATACCCACAAATAAACAAAACGTTGACCGTGACACTTCTTATTGTTAATTTTGGCCAAGAGATGCACAGTAAATTGGCGCCCATATTGCCATTAGTCGTTATTTATAGTGTTAAAATTGTTGGCATCAGTCTGCCTGGTGATTTCAAGTTTTTTTTTTTTTTCTCCAAATTTTATGCCAAAATTACTAGATTGAAGCTTTAGTTTGAACACTTTAAATGGAAAATGGGAAAGATTTAATAAGATTCAATTCATAAACATTATTTAATGCATCATAAGTTAGCATTAAACACACACACAGATACGTGTATACAAATAATGATAAAATCTGTTGTTTGTACAGTGTCACCTCTCTGGAGGCCTGAAATGCAACTAAATACAAAACTTTTTTTTTAAAGATCCTATCAACTGCCTTACATTTTATAAACCAAAAATTGGACTTATGTGATCGAGGGAAGGTAACGTTTCATCCCATCAGAGTCAAATTGAGCGTTTAACCTGCACCCACAAAGGTGACGATTGTACCTGCCAATGTTTGATTCTGTTAGCTGACGTACGAGGTCCTTCATGTCAACAGAATGAGATGTTGTACTCTGGGGAATCCACTCAGACTTCACCAAGGATCAAAAACATCACACATGGTGTTTTTAATAAATAAATTCTACTATTGTTTTCTTCCGAGTTCAGCTTGATAACTGGGATTCTTTGTAGCGATGGATTTAACACATCAATCATAGTGATTTAAGCTGAATGCTGATGACATTTTGATAAATGCTCTTTGTTTTATGTATCATCCTGTTTGCTGTTTTACTTGTCGAGTTGAGACAGTTCTATCCAGTTAGACAGTTCTAAGTTTAGTTTTAATTTCATATAGATATTCTGTTGTCAGTAGGATGATATGAGCACAGTTTTGCAGCAGTAGATATGTGTGTGTTTTCTGTGTGTGTGTGGTTGGTAATGATGAGCTTGATGAGTTTTGTGATCATGTGGGTGAGGCTGGCCATCCTTTGCTTGGCTGGCGTTTGATTTGTACTGTCATTCTCTCTCCTCCTCACATGGGGCATGAACACCAAGGATATGTAGGGGGCATAATTTATACCCATACTTCCTCTTCTGCTCAGGTAAGGCGTCTGATTGGATGAGTGAGTGATGTTTCCATTAGCTATGTGCACCATTGTGAGTGACATTTATTTTCACTCCTTTTTTGTGTCAGTTCAGGAGTTCATCCTCCCATCACAGCAGAATGCTAAATGATTTTGAAAAGACACCTGTTCTGATTTAGCAGGCCTTATCGTGCTCCACTGACTGTGACTGGCTAAATATTGAACGGGATGACCTAAACAAGGACACAGGGCATAGTGGAAAGATGGTAATATTTTCCTTTCTTATGGCTACTCCTTTAACAGGATTATCATCTTGCCATAGAATATCTGCCGGTCTTAACTAAAAAATACAAAAAAATCTCACTTTTTATTGTGAACTATAGAGAAATTCCTGATGTCATTGTATCTTTGCCCATCACATCACTCTTGCTTTATTATAAAGCCTAAGTGGGGTGACTAAGGCAGCATTCTAACTGTTATGAACCATTAAAGTGACTGGTTTGAAACGTTCTTCATAGGTGGCAGCTCCACATAAAACAAAGTGACTCGCAGCTGATTCTAGTACACCTTAGTCAGGGTAGCGCCATATTTAAATTTGGACAGACATAAAAACAAAGCTGTGAGAGAGAGGCCTGCGTTCAATGAATTGCACAGTTGTTTAAGGGCACACTGATTGTCCAGTTAATGAAACGTCTTTCCGGAAAAAAAAAGACGGCATAATTGTTACCTGCTGTTTTGAACTGCCTCTGTCTCAGGAATGTGCCTATGATGCCTCAAAATGCTGTCTGTGTATGCTTACTAGTTTTTGAAACAGCTATTGATATCACATTAAAATCACAGTCCTTCCATGTGCAACCATCAGCACTTTTCATCCTCTCTCTCTCTCTTTCTTGCTCTCTCTCCCCCTCTCTCTCTTTCTCTCTCTCTGTGTCTCTCACCCCTTTTGCTCTTTTTTTCTCCCTCCTATTTATCCAAGTGTCAACTCTGGACAGATGTGCTCTTGTCCCGACTTGTGTGGGGAGATGGAATATAAAGCATGTAATTTCCCTTGGGTTCAATAAAGTGGGCTGCCAGTTCTCTCCAGGAACCAGGATGAAAAAAAAAAAGTTTCTGCACAAGTTATTTCAGAAAGAGAGAGAAAGTGTTTCTTTCGTGACTGGCCCACTCTGTCGCTTCTTTTTTTTTGTTTCCTCTTTCTCTCTGCCATGTTTCTAAAAGACGTTTTCATCGCTTGATGGCTGAAAATGTGCAAGACACTTTGATGTAAGGGAAGGATAGGGGAGAGAAACAGACTTGAGAAGAGTGACAGCGAGTGTAAAACAGCAAGACGAAAATAAGGGAAGTTGTCTACAAATTTATTTTGAATATCGACAAGTGCTTTTTGTGTGTGAGAAAGGTGAAAATAATTGTTTTTTTAAACCAAAAATATTTAAAGTTGCAAAAATGTAGGTAAACTTGCATATCCTTGCAGGTCTTCTGATGAGAAAAACCAGTTGATTCAGCTTGATAATTTGAGTTTTTTTAGTTTCTTCAAAACATTGGTTTTGCTGTGCAACTAATGGCCCTTCAAACCATTTAAAGCTCATTTCATATCAGGAACCCTTCTGGTCATTAATGTGCATCCACATTATTTGGTCCTATTTAGCAGTGTTTGTGACTGTCTCTTACTCCACTTTTTTTGGGTGAAAAAAGCCCTAGAAAACCAGGGAATTTGAAAAGTGTGATTTCCAGGCTTGGAAAGTCTTAGAAATATATAAATTCTTAAAAGGTCATGGAAAAGTCACAGAAACTTTTATAGTCAATATAAACTTTTCTAGCTACACTAATGTTCAAAGGTTTGGAGTTTGATTGTTTTTGAAAAGTCTCATCAAAAACTGTTTTCATTTGATGAAATGAAAACAGTTCGGACATTCATTTGGTGCAATGTCCGAACTGATTGCACTATATTTTATGTATAATCATTTTCTATTCTTAACTGTTTTAAATTCATTTTAAAACTCATAAATCAATTTTTAAATAATTTTCAAAGTTTTAAATTCCTTGTTTTATTGTTGTGATTATTTTTTTTAATTATTTTTTCATTTCTTTTATGTAAAGCACTTTGAATTACCATTGTGTATGAAATGTGCTGTATAAACTTGCCTTGCCTTTATCAAAATGCAGTAAAAACAGTGATACTGTCAAATGTTATTACAATGTAAAATAACTTTTATATTTGAATATATTGTAAAATGTAATTTATTTCTGTAATGCAAAGCTGAATTTTTAGCAGCCATTACTTCAGTCTTCAGTGTCACATGATCCTTCAGAAATCATTCTAATATGCTAAATTGGTGCTGAAGTAATTTTACATATTATTTTCAATTTTGACAACAGTTGTGCTGCTTAATATTTTTGTAAGAGTGACATTTTTGATTCAGAATTCACCAATTCATTAAATAGAATGTTTAAAATAACAGCATAAAGATTGAGTCAGGAAACAAACATGTACATTCATTGATCAACCCTGAATTTAAGTGGTCAGTGATTAATAGCTGAACATGTTTATCACTGATAGCTCACATATAACACATGCTCTATGTGACATGTTAACATGTTAGAGAGGGAGCAATTTTTGTTGATGTGCACCAGGCAAACAAGGTTTGAATGCTTGTTTTGAGTTGCCATCAGATTTCTGCACTTTTTCCCTTCTCTCTTGTCAAAACTGGTTTGATTACAAAACTGTGCAGAGTGAAACCGAGTTCCGGCGTGATACAACATGACCTCATCACACAGGCTTTTCCTCATTCATGCGGTCACTAACAATTTGTCTAATAGCCCGTTACAGAGTCTCACTTGGTTGTATGCAGATTGCCATCCTTTATTTTCGTTCCAGTGCCTCCTCTCTCTGCATACTGCGTCTTCGTTCTGGATGTAGACTGTACTGGTCAGAGCACTTGCTGGAAACATCGGTTCTGTCTCCAGTGAGTGTGTTTAGCTGTGCTGTTGCAGCTGAAGGCAGTGTGTTGGCTCAGTGACTGTCACTCTCCACAGAGCTCACCATGCCTGTGGTTTCCCCCAGAGACACACTGCCCATGCTTTTCCCTCCAGCATCAGCCTGTGGTTCAGCCGGTCATGCCCCATCAAACTGTCCTCCATAGAGGAGACAGAGCACACTGTGTAGGTAGAACATTTACCTATAAATCATCACTGAAGCCACTGGTTTTATAGTTATTTGAAAATTTTCTTAATGTAAGCTCTCGTTCTAAAGATGTTTTTATTTCGTTAAATTGTTTAAAAGTAACAGTAAAGACTTTTAAAATGCTACAAAAGATTTGTTTCTCTGTCGTTTTGGATATTCAAAGAATCCTGAAAAAATGTAGTGTGTATTGTGTTTTCCACAAATATTAAGCAGCACAACCTTTTTCAACATTGATAATAAATGTTTTTTAAGCAGCAAATCAGCATATTAGAATGATTTTTTTACTCACGCTCACACAGTTTTCCAAACATTTATACCTTTTTATATTCTTTGGAATATAGCACATACTTGTAATACTTGGAACATAGCTCACAAGTCACATGCACTACATTTGTAATGTTTATTGGTCTTTTTTGGAGCTGGATCAGAATCATTTTTGTCCCTTTGCGATCAGTGGAAGAAAGAAAGTGAAAGTCATACGGGTTTGAACGACATGAGGGTGCGTAAATGATGGCAACATTTTTCATTTTTCTTCACATTACATTTCATTGTATTAAATTATATTGTGATAATGCCTAATTTAATTCTCTGACTGACAAGCAATTATCAAGGCAGCATTTTCTTTGCTTCAGGAAAGTATATGTTTGTCTGTGCTGTTCATTTTTCTTCAGCTTATCAGTTGTTTCTTTCTATTCTCTCAATTTTCTCGCCCCTCACGACCCATTTCTGTTTGTGAATGCAGATCCCACACCTCCTCCTCTTAGGGGTCAGCCAATCTCTTACTCCTGATTTGGGCTAACAGCTTTTGTTTTGACTTGTGTACAGATTTTTTTTTTTTGCATCTATTATCAGGTTTTTCCTGTTCTCTCTCGGTCTCATCCTCACCCTCACACTTTCTCTTGTTGCACGAGTTGCCCAAAGTAATTCCCACTTCTCTCGAATGAGGACTCGCACCCACAACCCTCACCTGCCCCCCTCAGAAACCCAAACCCGTGCACAGGCGTAGTCACGCATACACCCTTGCCCTCTTACTTTCTCTTGCTGAGCTGAGGCGATTGTGTAGGGGACATAATTGTATTAAATGAAGGTGATAAATGACGCTGACAAACAGGTGGAAATTGGTTTTTGATATTGTATTAAAACTGACCTTCAGGTTTAAGGCTTTAGATTTGTTATTTTGTCAGACACACAATAGCAAGTGACTTTGTGAGCCAAGTGGAGAGGTTCTGAGCCTTGGCTTTGTGACATCTTTTGGAGAGCGCAGCCAATTAAACCGCATCAGTTGGACACAGAGTTAGATCTGGCCTCTCTGCTGCCATATCTCTGCACTCTGATAATTCTTCTCTCTGCAGATCCTTCTTCCTATTCATCATCACTGACAACGACTTCATTCCATCTTGTTCTTGCAAATGCTCCTGGCATGTTTCCTTCATCCTTGTTGTTTGACTGAAATCTTTTGTCTTTTAATTTGAGGTAGTGCTGGGCGGTATGACCAAAAATTAAAAGACAAAAGACCACACTAAATAGTGACTAAACACGACCCCTTTTAATACATGTTAACCAGGAGTCACTCTCATTTATAATCGCGGCATCGTCTGATAAAATCAACATGCATCTACACTAATGAGCGGTAACTTAGCTACACTAAGCTATGTGGTAGTTTTGGTTATATTACTTTTTTGTCTCATGCAGCGCACTGCCTGCGCCTGAGTAACAAACAAAAAAAAACAACAAAAACGTGCACGTGATATTAACAGACAAACTACGCTCATATTTATAATTCCAAACAATCAGTAAGCGACAGGTGCTAGGAAACGCTGTTTTGTACTCATTTATTGACGAATTGGCTGCGGTGCGGCCAACTGAATGCGCTGCTTCTCTGCTGCTCACTGCACAGAACAGACGTTGAGAGAGGTGACACTTCTCCGGGAAAGTCAGACCTCGCGTTCGCGGGACAGCACTGGCGAAATCTTCCAACTGAACCATAGCTAAGGTTTATCCAAAAAAGTCGCTAAAAGGGTCTGAAAGTTACTAAATCTAGTGCTAAAGTCTTTTAAATATTCATATCATAACAAAAATAAACACCGGTATTCGGTATGAACCGGTATACCGCCCAGCACTAATTTGAGGTCCGCATCAACCAGCGTAAATGACTTTTACCCACCTTTTGATTGCCCACCCATATAAGATGTATTTGTTGGTCTGATCAGAAGCAGTGAGATGTTTAAGCTGAAATGATTAATGATTTTAATTAAACAACTGATTGACAGAGATATGGATGCGCAGAGATGAAAGAAATGAGAAGATGAGAGGAGAGAATGTCATCCAGATAGTCCCAGACAAATTAATATAAAAATCCAGGCATAGCTAATTATCATAAAACAGTCTAGGTTGGATTTAGACATGACAGTCTGAGCTGTGAAGATCACTCTTTAGCATCAAGACCTGAAAGGAGAATAGACTGGATAAAAATATTGTTTTTCTGAATAACTGCAAACTTTTAGACAACTTAAAAGTCTTAAGAACTTATTTTCATGAATAGTTGCAAAAGACAAGTTACGCGCTGTATAATTTACATCATTAATGTGCAGTCATATTTGTACAGGGAAATTCCATGGCATCTCAATAGTAAAGTGCAATTTGGAGTTGCACATGATGTCGGAGTGGGCGATATACTGGTAGACACGATTGACTATTGTCTCTATCGCAGTTACACGCTCACGTGATGTTGCTGTGATACGTGGTCATGAAAACTTATCGGTTGCATGCGTTTTTAAGCATTGCGGTTTAAAAGTGATTTTCAGCCACTGAAATGCAATCAGCGGCGAAAGAGAACTCAATTCGCTATATGCGCTGTCTGAGAGACTGTTTCTGATCACTGTCATAGAGCGCAGGGGTATTGAACAGAGTTATTTTTTGCCGCTTTATAGGCATTGAATGGTTAAATACACATATTTGTATGTGTCCAAATGCCCGTCTTTGCAAGTATCCTCGTAAACACATTTATTTGGGTCTTAAGTGAAAGCAAACAGTTGAGAAAGAAAACACATGTGTAACAGTATATTGGATCTTAAAGTGACAGCAGTCTAATATTCCTGCTGCCTGTCATTCATTTTAATCAAACAACAAAAGAGAGAAAGCTCTCACTGCACTTTTGTAACTTTAATAAGAAGAGTTATATTTTTTATTTACACAGTGAAGAATATGCAGTGTTTTTATACATTTGATTACTTTATTCAATGTATGTAGCATTTCCTATTTATTTGTTCTACTGTAGTTTTTTGTCCTATTGCTTGTAATTAGTTTCTTATTATTTAATCGCTGACTGTTTATTTGCCTTCAGTGAGCTTAAGTTTAAAAAAATATATAATTTAGGCTAGTACCTTGTTTAAAGCAAAAATAACTATTGTGATATATATTGTTATCGTGAAATATAATTATTCATATTGTGATATAAGATTTTGGTCATATCGCCCACCCCTAACATGATGTAAATTTTGTATCAGATTCAAGCTTGTTAAACTCTGAATATGCAAATTGAACACATTTACCAATATAAGAAGATGATCCAGAATGGGTTCCCAAAGTCATGTAAGCTTATTGGGGAATCTGTTTTTAACAGGCCTGCAAAGAGAGAAAATAAATAGAAATAGCTTTTTTTTGAGTGCAACTTTCATGAAATAGTTTTAAAAGTCCTTATCCAGTTATCACGATCAACTGGAAATGACATGGAGAGAGTGAGTTACTGCACTTTTGAACTATTTAAAGTCTTCAAAGTTTTGTATGAAAGGGAGGTGGGTAGAAGAGGGTCAAACAGAGCAAAAGACAAGAGGATGCACCTGCATTTCTTAGCATGCTGTTGCATCACTCAGTGTTTTTATTTGATACGATATTGGAGAACTGACAGGAAAGTACCAGGAGTGACGGAATATGACCCATGCCGGAGCACATCAGCTGTTTTGTAAGTTAGGAGCAACAAATTACCCTCTGAGCCACAGCTTTGACTCTCTTGTTTTTGAGTGTGAATAAATGCGTGGTGCTTGTGTGTCCCATGTATGTACATGCATGCAAGTGTGTTGATCCCTTTATGGTTCCCCAGGTCTCCCCGCAGGCTTTTTTACAACTTAAAAACATTTTCTGTACCCCACTACTCCAAACCACAGGAACAGCTTCTTAGCCTTGGGGCTGTTATGCAGGGATGAGTGGTTGTTTGTGTATGAGTGTACATATGTTAACCCCTACACTCTTTCAGAGTGTAATGCAGACAGGAAATGCAGTTTATTTTCTGTTATGTACAGGTCACAAACCACATCCATCTCGTTCTAAGTCATAGTGTGAATTTCACAAGAGCCGTAAATAATTAGTGTAGTCTCATTGTCTCGTAACACTATTTAAATTGTCCTGTAATTGTCATTTTATCATTCGGGCAAACTTTATTGCTCATCTGATATGTTGTGGGTGTGCTGACACTTGATCGTTCTCATTAAACGTTGTGGAATTTGTAATCAGCATAACGCATTTAAAATTATATTCTGATCGGCTGTCACGCCAAGGTCGGAAAATATTTCAGAATGCCTTCGTTATTTAGATTTCAGCAGTTTGATTCCTCTCAACACCGCTCATGTTTTATTGACGAGAGGTTGGCGTTCAGAGACAGCGCTATTGAATCTAGCCAAACTTAAATTACTGCCCCGAGTTTAACCGATTAAGGCAGCTTCATGTTTGTGTCTTCTAGTCTCAACTCACCAGGGAGTTTTTCTTTCCTCCCGCTCTCTCGCTTTGATGGAATGACCATTCATGCTGCTTAGTGCCATGCTGAATATATTTAAAGACTAATTAGTTTTCATTTTTCACCAATTAATTTTTCACAGCTAGTTTTGCTTGGAAATGACTGGTAAGTTCAGACTCGTCTTTTAAATCGTGACACTATCTAAAGGTCCACAGGTTTCTTTTATGTCATATAGTGCAGCTGCTTGAACAAAACACATATCCTTATTATATAGTCTGGTTTTTCCCTGTGACACTTGTGATTTTGTCCTCTGCCTTTCAAGTCTTGTTTCCAAGCGGAAGTAGTTTCTGTGATCGATTTTTATATATGCCTAGGCTCTATAAAAATTCAGACCAATATACTCTCACCCTCATTCATTTTGGTTTGTGTGCATTTGAATAGGAAGGCAGTCTGGGAATAGACTACTGAATGTGAATGCTCAAAACCAAATGTGACTTTAGGTGAGTGCAGGCTTACATTTTCGCTTCTCATTTGCCATAGTGATTCTTTCTCCCTCAGCGTTCTCACTCTCATGCAAATCTTTTCTCCGCTCGCTCACGTACGGGCTTTGCTAAATTGGCTCTTCTCAAAAAATCGCCTTCCTGTGGAAAGTACAGACTTCCCAGGGTGCACCGGGGGAGGCCCTCCGAATGGCTCCAGACAGGCCTATCAATCTGAATTTCTAATCCAGCAATTTCAGCCTTGTTTAGGGCCTCATTTGCCTGCAATTCAAATGTCAGCTTATTGAGTTTCTGGCCGCAGCGCTCTCTCTCTCTCCCTCTCTCTCTCTCTCTCTCTCTCTCTCTCTCTCTCTCTCTCTCTATATATATATCTATCTCTCTCTCTATCTCTCTCACTCTTTCTCCTCTAGCCCACCGGCCCCCTGTATCCTTCCATAACTCAACGCTAGGGGCGTGAGATATATATCGTCTGCGATAATATCGTAGATTAATTTCTATCAGTATGAACTGACCACCACACAGAATATGAAGAATATTAAAAACATTAGGAGTCAGCTGTCTTCGGTAGTCCTTAAGGTACCAGCACAATAACACACTCAGCAAAATATTGTCTAATTATCGTTATCGATAAAATCCCATAAAATATCGAGATATAATTTTTTGTCAATATCGCACACCCCTACTCAACGCTAAAGCATTTAGCGGCACTCACACGCCAGTGTGAAGTCTGACACAAGTCTGAAGTTCGCTTGCTGCTTTGATGGAGAGTGCGCTGTTGTTCGTGCAAGCGCACGATTGGCTGAAATCAGTCACCGTTCTGTGGTCTGATTGCGCTGGTTTTGATGTGTTTTCCTTTCTTGTGAGGAGAAAAAGGAACATTTACTCTTGCTGTTATATTCTAACAACGGTATATTTTTCAAGAATACTTTTTTTTTTTTTTTTTCCATCCTGAAGAAATGTCAAATGTTATATATGGGCATTAAGACTATTGAAGTATAATTTGCATTATAAATGTGCAAAAATGAACATTTTCAAAATCAAGTAAGTTGGTGGGCTGTTTAAATGTCTAGTTGAGCAGTTGGTCTGTGTATATTTGGGATCATTTAGGCAGTATAAAGTTATTTATCAGTTTAATGTTGGTTGATTTATTTATTGATTTTTTTTATTATTAAAACTTCGATCCAGTGAGGATGCATTAAATTAAGCTTTAGAAAGAGGTCTAAAGAGGCCCTAAGGAATTTTTATCAATCAGTCTGTTGGTGGGTGAAGGGCAGACACGGCATTTTGACCAATGAGACGTCCTGTCCTTCCCGGGCTTTGTGCCAAAGGTCTTCTTGCCCTCTAAGAGGTGTCTGGCTTTTGTCCTGGCATCTTTATCTGATGGCTTTGGACAGTTTGCTTATGTTAGTCCACCAAGATCCAATCAAAATGTAGCAAACCTTTGTCCACTATTGTGGTCAGAGAGGGGCCCTGCCATAAACTGGGCCCTTGAATGTGCTGTCCGCTACACTCGTGTAATACTGCTCTCCCTGCTCGTGTGATATCGCTTATCATATGTTATAAATATTTGACAAAAACTCATACAGGGACATTTTTGCACCAATGTCTTACATTTTAGGGCATAACTGCATTTATGGAGTTGTGGCCCTGCATCGTATTTGTCAACAGTCAACTGTATGAAATGTAAGATAACGTACAGGCCTGTATGCGCCGGCGGCGCCAGTGCGTTAACTGCGTTAAAATATTTTAATCGCGTTATTTCTCATAACTAATTAAGTTAATGCGTTAAACTGACAGCCCTAATAATAATGTATATAAATGCAAACAAATGCTGTTTGTTAGAAATTTCTGTTAATCAAAGAATCCTGGAAAAACACCAAATGAGCGTATATTAATGATTTCTGAAGGATCGTGTGACACTGAAGACTGTAATTGCTGCTGAAAATTCAGCATTGCCATTCAAAAAAATACATTTTAAAATATTAAAATAGAAAACAGTTATTTAAAATTAATATTTCACAATATTACGGTTTTAATTGTTAGTTGTTATTATTATTATTATTATTATTATTATTATTATTATATTGTTTTTTTATTCATTTTTTTGACTAATAAATGCAGCCTTGGTAGTCAGAAAAATCTTACCAACCTCAAACTCTTGAACAGTATGTATTTTTATATATTAAATACAAATAAAAAATCCTTTAAGAATTAAACCTGCAGATATAACTGGCTACGCATGGAGAATCTGTAGAATTTCCACCAGTGCTTTGCTTAGAACTTAAAATGAGTTAGTTTTGTTGCTTGTCATGTGTGGCGTGTGTACAGTAAGGTATGTGCATGGACGTGTATTGATTTTCCTTCATTTATACACCCAGCTCTCCCTGTGCAGCCATCATATGCACGTCCAAAACTGCAGAGAACTGTCATGTCACTCACTTCCTCTGTCTGTCTTGCTTTCTCTCACTCTCCTTTTGGTCTCGTTTGAAGGCTTTTTGCACAAGTTTAGCAGCCCTTAGATTATTAATCTAACATGGATTTAAGAGGATGTTTGCAGAATCCTACATAACACTGCAGCCCACATCAGATGTTGGTTTTAAGTTGTGCTGGGTAAGAAACGATTGTCTGTCTGCCACAGGCAGCTGGCACCTGTGAATAATGGCCCATGTTTAACATGGCAGACAGACAGTAATTTCATCAAAAGTGTGCATTGCTTTGGAGACAAACAGGAAATTGAGCTGGGAGTTTGTAATATGGCTTTGGTAGTGATGTTCTGTGGGCCTGTGTACCATGAGTTATGACTCTGTTTTTTTCTTTAATACTTCTGTCGGATTCCTAATGCAGCAGGAAACACAGAGACATGCACACACACTCACATATCCTCGACAGAAGTACAGAAGCACTTTTTGAAGCAAATATGAGTATGCTTCAGCTTGAGATCATTTGCTCGATAAGACTTTGATTTAATGCCATCTTGTTGAGTAATTTGTTACATTTTTTTTCAATGGTTTCAGGTTATTAGCGCTAATTTTGCATTAGCATTAATTAGATTTTTTTTCGTTCCTTTAATCCCCCTCCGGGCTTCACAAACCAGCGATCTCTCTCTCTCTCTCTCTCTCTCTCTCTCTCTCTCTCTCTCTCACTCACACTCACACTCACACTCACACACACACACACACACACTCACTCACTCACTCACTCACTC
>NW_015542345.1:244120-277722 GCF_001515605.1 Sinocyclocheilus anshuiensis | reverse complement strand
CACACACACTCTCTCACACACACACACACACACACACTCTCACACACACACAGACAGAGACCTGATCACACAAGTACCAAAATAGTCTGCTGGTGTCATTCTGTAGTTTGTCTCGGATATACACTAACTCTATGCTCGTATGCTATTTCAGTTGTTGTTACGGTATGGTGAGATGATGTCATGTACATGTAAGAGGAAAACCTTGAACTGGAAGCAGCTCTCCCACATACAATGAAACGAATTTAGGTCATTTAGATTAATCTATTCATGTACAGTCAAAACAAGGCCACAGATAATGAGAACAGGAGAGACTAAAGTGTGTAAGGAAAAAATAATGATCAGATAAAGATACAATGGTCTGCTTCTATCTCCTTCATTCCTTGTGATGGAGGCACGGCTTTTGGCTAATTCAGAAGTGCTTCTTGTACATGGTAGTAAATATATCAGTGTTTGTTCTATTATTTGTACAAACATCAACACAAGATGCTTTTATGATCTCTATTTCATGAAGTGGGTTAGATATTTTTGTTTATTATAATTAAGTATTCCAGAGAGCCATGTAACAGAGTGCATCAGACAGTTAGGTTCTGGATGCAAAAATCTTATCCTTTTTTTTGTACAATATTTGTTATTGGAAATTTGCAATAAGTTAAATTGTACAGTATTTATTGTATTTATTTTTTGCTTTAATGGTGATTTATTATTATACATTACAATGTAATATTTCTTATATTACTTAATGTTCACATTCACAATATTTAATGCATTCATATTGTACAACCATTTTATATTAAAATTGCTTAATTTGTTGAGCTTCATACGATTATAGTTTGTTTACTACTCCAAAAAAACAAAACAAAAAAAACAAACATGAAATATTTTCTTGTGTGATTCATCTTAGTGTTGGATTGGTTCAAGGCTTAGAACTCTTTATTTAAAAAAAAAAATGTATTCTTTTTTGACAAAATTAATCTTAAAAGTACTTCCAAGACCATTAATAAAGTGGGTGGTTAATATGGCACTTTATATGATAGCTTAAAGCATATTTTTCTAACCTGTCTTTTTTTCATTTTTCTAAAATGTCTTTATTGAATATTTTGTTTTCTTATAGTTTATTTCTCAACTTTTTTGTGCTTTTGAGATTCATTTAGACTAACCTTGTGAATAGTTTAGTCCAAATTATTTTCTTTTTGTTTGTCTGTTGTAGGCTGCTGCTGAGGAGCAATCCTCAACCAATTCTGTTATTCAGTCTCAATCCAATTAATTTCATCCTACTGGCTTAGCTGTGCAATTGCGCAATTGTGAATCATGCACTTTCATACAAGCATTTATAAATACATTCCTGCTTATCGCTTCCACCTACTTTACTATCTAGGTTCTGGAGTCTCCTCTTCGCAGAGGAGAATCTCTCTCTTGTGGAAAGTGAGGGAAAAATAGGCCGAGACGGATGCTTAAGACCTGGGGGCGCTGCAGGACTTTGGAGTTAATGTTTTATTTTCGGATCTGTGCGGCTCCGGCCCAGCGCAACGCTAACGTGGGTAACGCAGCCTTGGGGTAGAGACTCCAGAGGGAGAAGCGAAGTCAAGCTACCTTTGCCGTGAAGTTAGCCAGATAAGGCGCCTCATTTTTCTCTGGGATTTATGACTGTTTTGTTTCCTGGGAATGGGACGTTGAATTTGTTTTCCAGTGTTTTTAATGCTCAACTGAGAGAGAGAGAGAGAGAGAGAGAGAGAGAGACAGAGAGAGAGATCCTGCCCACTCCTCTCTTCTGCCGCTTATGGCTCAAACAAGTAGGTGATCTTACATGTGTTACTCCAGCGACGCTGCTTTTCAGTGTGACTTATGCGTATTCCCTTTGCAAGCATACATTACTCTAAAACTCGTTAATATTTAACACTGGCTAACTTCTGGTGTTCGTTCGCTCAGCGCTGTTACATTTCCGCTACGTCTGTGGTCAGGTATTCTGCATATTGCCATGCTTTTGAAGGTCAGTTTGAATACATTAACCTTGCTTTGGGATTGCATCAGATATTTTAAAAGAAATGACTTGCGTGATAGTCATTCTCCCCTATAAAGAGTAGATGGTGAGTTTGTGTCTTATTCACTTTATAGGTGTATAACAGAGGAGGGATAAAGGGAGTGTAGCGTCTGCGTAGAATCATGCATGATCTTTGGGGTTTTATGGCTTAAGAGACCCTTTTAGCTTTTAACATTTGCATATAAATTACAGTTCTGGTCACAGACTTTACACTTATATGGGTGCTAAATGGCCAATGGTTCCCCCCCACTATCAAGGAGATGCTAAACAGTTTCACCACTCTCGTCTGACCATTGAATTTCAAACACATTCCAAAGAGACGTAAATGACCCCCGGGGCCAGGCACCGATGGGCCTGGCTGACCAAGCAAACTAACACACACACACCGCGCCGGCGGATCTCCACCAAATTCGGGGGATCCCTTCAGCTCGAGGAGCCCTCTCGAACGTCACCCTCCGCGCGTCAGGTGGTCTCATTCGAAAGCGGGCCTCTAGACGTACATTCGATTCGCGTTCGAGAGGGTTCCTCGAGCTGAAGGGATCCCCCGCATTTGGTGCGGGTTCGCCACGCCGTTACAGAGATATGGCTGTTCAAAGTTTCAATGGTTTTCCATAGAATTAAGCTTCAAAAGCGTTTCATCCAGGTCGCCAGTAGCAAACAATGGAGCGTGCTCTGCTGGATAAACTAAGTAATTACACCATTTCAAGCATTTTATCTGCGTTATATGTTCTGTAAAAAAAAAAAGTCATATCGGCGGCATATTCGCCGATACCGATATATCAACAACAGACTCATATCGGCCGATAATATCGGCAAAACTATATATCGGTCGTGCTCTAGTTCGAAGTAGTGTTAATTTCGACAATAAGGTTAATAAATGATAACTATGACTATATCAACATGCAATTTCGTTGACTAAATAAGACGAGACTAAAATGTATTAAAAAAAAAAAAAACTTTAACAAAAACCTCTTTTATTTTCATCAAAAAAAGGAGACAAAATGTTATTGCGGACTGCTGTACAAGCTACTACGCAAGCTTTCACGAGTGCGGTTGCCAGATATCAAAAGTTCAAATCCCCGAATCAGAGCTTCACTGTTACAAGGATACATTTTCTGCCCGGTGTTTTGCTTATTTTAAGCAATCTGGCAACCATGCGCACGCGCTCGCTCCTCATTGCAGAAGCGCCGCCGACGATGATCTGAATACACCGACAAACAAGCTGGAGTTTAGTGATCTAAGCGTCACTCAGCCATAATTAGAAATAATGATACTGTGTGGTTGAAAAGACTGTTTCATTCATGACAGATGACAGCTGCTCTCTTTAGGTCAATGGCAGCGCGAACGCAAATTTAAATGTTCAAATCACACTGGTGTGATCATACGCTGCACGGACGAACCAAGTGATCACAACATTGATCGCACACGTCAAAGTTTGAGGAATGAAACAGACGAATCGTAATTTAGGAACAGAATCACGTTGGTGTTTGAATCGTTTTCGCGATCTTTAACGATCTATTAAATTAAAGTGCTTTCATGTTGGTGGTGACACCTCTCTTGCAACATGTTTAGCTATCACAGATATTATACTTAGCTTTTTTTGTTTTCTGATCGCAAATGTAGCCAAACTTTGGAGCACTTGGATTAGCGAACAAGGTCCTGGCAGATCGCTAGGTCCGGCCTTCACAGATGAAGAAAAAAAAGCGCATATGAATCGATAGGCGGAATCGAAATTTTAATTTGACAACAAGTATCCGATTCCTGACCTTAAGTATCTGATTCTGGAATCGGAATCGATTTTTGATTCCCAACCCTACTAAAACCTTACTAAAATGCTCATACATTTCATTGACTTAAACTTGACGAAACAAAAACAGGACAAGGTATGACGGGACTAAAATGTACATTTGAGTAAGACTAGACTAAATAAAAAATGGCTGCCAAAATTAATACTGCTGTACGGTTAATTAATAATAATCTTATTGTTAAAATGTCGTTTTCATTGACTAAAACTAGACTAAAATACTTTAGATTTTCTTTGTCTAAAACTAGACTAAAATGTTGAGACTTTTAGTCGACTAAAACTCGACTAAAACTAAATAGGATAAGGTTGACTAAATATGATAAAAAACTAACAAGGACATTTAACACGGGACTAAGACTAAAAATGAAAATAGCTGACAAAATTAACACTAGTTTGAAGAGGCTGGTTGTTCAGGGCGTGGGAGGATGCTAATGAAAGTGAAGGGTTGCTTCCGGGGGTCAAATAGACCTAGATCTCACATTTTCACATCAAACACATTTTCTCTCTTCCATTCTCTATGTTGCTATGAATGCAAAGATTTGCACCAGTTCTCTGCGCTGGCTCTTTCTCAGAAGGCCGACTGGTCTCTGCTCATTTATCCTGTCCATATTTATTAATAGAAATGCAGCATGAAGCGTAAGACAGGGTTTTCATGTTTTGTTATTTTTTATTCCAAGGACCTTCCTAAATTAGAACAGTTCTAAAAACTATGCTAAAAGTTCATTTTCACTGTGTGAGAAAATTAAATGGTTTCTATAAATAAATAATTTCCTTTTATATTTCAAGATGTCTATCAATGCAAGCAAGTGTCATTTGGTCAGTACTGTCAGAAAGAGATGCATTAATGAAAACATTAGTGTGCTATTTATGGAGGCTATATCTTTAACACCAAGCATTTCTGCAGACTCTGTTGATCTTCTCCTTGATTCCTTTAACTGAAAAGTGAAGAATGTTATTGATGACATTGCTCCTTTGAAAGTCAGCAAGAAGACAGAAATCAGCTTGGAGAAAATCAACAACAGTTCAGAGTATGAAAAGACAATGCAGAAAAGTTGAGCGGATATGGCGGAAGACGAAATTTGAAATTCACTATAGCAACAGACCACTCAGATCATTAGGATCGAGTCAGTTAGAAATACCAAGGGTTCACACAAAACAAGGGGAGTCTGCTTTAAGTTATTATGCTGCTCGCAGTTGGAATCAGCTTCCAGAAGAGATCAGATGTGCTAAAACATTAGTCACATTTAAATGCAGACTCGTCTGTTTAGCTGTGCATTTATTGAATGAGCACTGTGCGATGTCCGAACTGATTGCACTATATTTTATGTATAATCGTTTTCTATTCTTAACCGTTTTAAATTCATTTTAAACCTCTTAAATTTTCAAAGTTTTTAAATTCCTTGTTTTATTGTTGTGATTATTTTTTATTTTCTTTTATGTAAAGCACTTTGAATTACCATTGTGTATGAAATGTGCTATATAAATAAACTTGCCTTGCCTTATATTATCAATGTACTACTAAAATTGTTAAACTATTTGTATAATGTCCTAAAAGTTGTTAAAATATTGTTAAATATTATAAATTAATCTCTCAAGTGAACACATTAACTTTATCAGCCCCATGGATGCTCACTGTAGTTAAAACAAAAAAAGACAATTGTGACTGTTTCTTGTAATTGTGAATTAAAATTGTACTTTGTGACTTTGTCACAATGTGTCTTCAAATCACTTTTTGTGACTTTGTCACAATGTGTCTTCAAATCACTTTTTGTGACTTTATTTTAGCCTTCTATTCTCTTTAACCGTTACCTTTTTTATTATTTTTTTCTTTACTCTGATGCGGAAACTGCTCCCATAGAGTCTTAAAATACATTTTGTAAATTTAATTTAATTTCTTTTCACTGATCTCCCACTGACACTCCCTTGTGACCCCCTTTAAGTCACTTGGCCCCCAGTTTGAAAATGCCTGCACCAAACATTTAAAGTCTGCAACAAGTCTGGTAGGGTTAATATTTCATTTTAAGCACATAATATGAAAATTTCTGCCTGCCCATTTGTCCAATTATTTAAGGTCAGACCTAATGTCCTTGTATAGCTAATCGAAACTCTGGGGGGGAAAAAATACCTACAAAGAGCATACAGAAGGTGAAGGACAGAAGAATAAAACAGATGAGAGAAAAGAAGAGAACACAAATGGGAGCTAAAGAAGAGCAAACCATCTCATGCTTATTTTCGACATGTTTTTCCCGGAACGAATGTGCCACTTTATGTGATTATGAGCAGTGGGACACAGCTCTCAATGCTGCCTCTCTTGATTGGAGCCTCCTGTGGCGGTAAAGTGTTCTGCCTTTTGTTTAAGACCGCCGTTTCTGCCGGCACTTGTGGGATTGATTAATATTGTTATTCAGACACGAGCGTCCATCTCCAGATGTTCCCCTTTTGTAATCGAACGCTCCTTCGAAGGAGGGGGCATGAAAGACGGAGAACATGAGAAAAGAAAAAGCGAGCTGCTGTTTGATGTCAGGCTTACTGATACAAAAAAGGCCTGGTAATGATTGCCTTTGCTCGGGCTGATCATACCAGCTGCATCCCTTACTTCTGAGAAGAGAGAGGGAAAGAAATGAAAATGATTCTGTAGTCAGACGGTCAGACTTGGATGCTCATTTCATACGAGGAAGTCTCGA
The DNA here is from genome assembly GCF_001515605.1 of Sinocyclocheilus anshuiensis. Classification (NCBI taxonomy): domain Eukaryota; kingdom Metazoa; phylum Chordata; class Actinopteri; order Cypriniformes; family Cyprinidae; genus Sinocyclocheilus; species Sinocyclocheilus anshuiensis. The sequence goes on along the minus strand of NW_015542345.1, from coordinate 271,196 downwards.
AAGAGATTTCGCTTCTGATAATTTCACATGGTGGTAGATAACAGTTGTTTGGGAGAAAGTGTTTTGCTTGATTCGCTGCCTGTGAGAATGTGTGAGATTTCAATAGGGTGTGTAGGAGGGTGCCGCATCTAACCTTTTCACTTTTCCGCCTGCCTCATTCTCGTGCTCACTAGCCTCCCTCCATCACGTCGTGCTGACTGGAACTGGCACCCTGCTGGTTTGAAGGGAGTCACCCTTGTTTTTTCAGCTGCCATGCTTCGACTGATTATTGCGGTCTTTCTGCTCTGGGTTTCACCTGCTGATGATAGGAGAATATGGTTTCTCACGTGTAAGTTATGCATTTCAATGAAGCTCTTGTCAGGACCCTAGGCCTGGCCTGCTCCGTTTCTTCCACTGCCTGCTTCCAGGAAGCAAGAGAATAAATTGAATTTTACTGTCTGACATTGCAGCCTCATTCTTTAGCTGTAAACATCAGGCAACCCACCTCTTTTAGCACTTGTCAGTGTCAGGTCCTCATATTAATGTCGGCATATACAGTGTTACTGAATAAGAGGGGTGAGATGATAAATCTGTTTTTTTTAATGTAACCCTGGGGCATTTAAATTGCAGCTCTGTTGCTGATGAGAAGATTAATTGATTGTGTTGTAGCCTAACTGGTTGTCGTTTTTTCACTTTGTTGTCCTTTCCCCCCTTATATAAGTTGCCTTATATAATTATTTTAATTTTCAAGTAAAACAGGCTTTCACAATTCCTTTTACTTCCATAGTGTTATGTACTTCCAAGTGAAATGGGTTAATCAATGCTTATCTACTAAACCATTTAAAAGTTTGGAATCAGTAGTTTATTTATTTTTTTTTTAATGAAAGTTTATTCAAAAGGGACACCTTACAGTATGACACACAAAGTGACAGTAAAGACTTTTATAATGTTTGTATGTAATATTATTTAAAATAAATGCTATAGACCCTTTTTCTGTTAGTAAACATGATGTTTTTCTGTGGGCGGAGCTTAGGTGGAGGCAGAAAGATTCCCCTGACCGCTTCACTAACGCAAGCTATGAAGTTTGTTAGCTTGTTTTTTTAACAATGACTGGAGAAAATCCGATTTTACTTGCATATGTAAGGTCACTCACTGTTCGGGACCGCGATTGTTATTTGAAAAGGTTAACTTTAACGGACGAAACCAGATTGTCCGACCCATCACTCAAAGCTTGGACGATCTGACAGGAGTAACGTTACCTCCAGTTGAGTGACTCACATCTACAGAGAAACCTAACGTGTATAGTAAAGACAAACTCACCTATGTCTGTCTAGTCATGAAGATGTATATATATTTCAATTTCAGCAGGCAACTATTTTTACAGCTACATGAACTGGGCCAAAATACACAAAAAAAGTTAAACATTCAATGTGAAGGATTTAAAGATGTATGTGTAATGTAATGATCAGTTATTTTAAAGTATATTTACCTCCTGTAAATGATGTAAGTTTACAGTGACATTACAGTACCTTTACATTAGCCTACTTTACATACAGTACATTTAAATTAAGATGTGAATATTTTCTAGAAATAAAAATTCCAGAAACTAATTTTGAACTTTCTGTATTTGATTTTTTTTTTTTTTTACAAAGTTCTTAAAAATTCCAGCCACAATCAATCACAACAATGTATATACTATTACAGATCATTAATATAAATCATCAGTTTGTCATTTTACACGCATGCACACGGACATTATTTCATACACGACATGTAGAGAGATGCATAAGAAGTCTTTAGATGTGTAACACAATCCATAACAACAAAAGACAATACTTTATTTAAGCTTTTCCGATAAGAAGTTTTGACGACCATTTCTGTCCAGTCTGCTCGTTTTATCGCGTTTAAGCACAGCTGTCATGCTTTAAAATTTCAAATTGGAGCCTCTACTACGTCGATTCTGGCACCCAACATCACAACAAGACGATATTTTAAGCTCCTTATGTAGCCCAATCTGCGCTGGTTTGAATTGGCCGCCTCCAGTTTTCCCTTTGTTTTGCCTCCAGCTAGCGCTGTGACGTAATTGTGACGTCGGCCCTAAAAGGGTCTATTCTTTCTCAAATTTCTGTTTTCAATTTATGGTATTAAGAAGTCTTTCTTGAGTACCAAATCAGCATATTAAAATGATTTATGATCATGTGACCAGAATAATGGCTGTTGTGATATTTCACAATGTTACCGAAAAGAGACTCCTTTTAAACTTAATAATCTTTAAAAAATTCTTACTATTTAAATGATAGTATACCTACCTTGCTTCATTTTTTAAAATCTTTTTGTCTTATTTTACTGTATGTTCATATCAGCAGCATAGTTGTGTATGAGTGCAAAATAAAATAACAAATACTGTAGCCCAAAAACCCAAGAAATATTAACAAATAAAATGGAATAGTAGTAGTACAAAATAAAGTGAATTAGAAAGATTAAAGTGACAGTGTAGTGAAGTGCAGAGGAAAAGTGTCTCTTCCTCTTCTGTTTGATTCGCATTGACTATTGCACGCCTTCTGTTGATCATGTTTGCATTTTATTACACATCTCTATTTCCTCATTCCTGAGAAACTACTTGATTATGCCATTTTGCCAGAAATTTGCTCCGGTTGACAATCCTCCCATCCTGATTTTTCAATTACTGACACTTTCCCAATCCTATTAAAAAAAAGGAAAAGAAATTCATGAAATAACCCTACAAATGAGATGAATTCGGCATGAGGGCGTCACGGCTTCTAAATGTACGTTTCTCACGGAAAGCAGCATTGTCTTTAATTTACTGCTCATTTGAGTGTTGTGACACGTCTACGGCTCTTTATTCGGCTAAACTAACAGTTTATTTCATCCATAATAACCGTCATCATTGTCGTCATTTTGATTTAGACATGAGCTGGAATCCCATCAGCAAATGTATTTTGTTGATGGACTACTACACTCCCCTTCTCTGTTTTCTCCGCTCCAGTCCGATTTGACAAATTCAATTCAGGGTGAGCCCCCCTTTTGCTTCACCTTGAAAATTCACACAGGCATACATGCTAGGATTTGATTAGTGGATGCTTGGAGGCATGCGGCTTGTTGATTAGAATTGGACGAGGACTGCATTTTGATGGGAACAGACATTACACAGACTCTTGCTCTCTCTCTCGCCGCATAAACAATTGCCCTCGTAGCTTCTCTGCAAACCCGCTTTGATTCTCTGCATAACTCTCTACTTTCTTGCAGTCTTTGGCCGCACTCTGTCACTCCCTCATCACCTCCATCCTTCTTTCTCCCTCTCTCATGATCATTCGTTTCCTTCCCCTCTCCTCCCAGTGGGAAGCCCCATTCCTCGCCATTGGCAGGTTCTCCAATCAATAGGATAAGGGGAAAAGCTGGCGAAAGAAAGAAACCGATGGCTTTTTTTCTATGAAGCTACAAATTACTCTGCTCTCTGCTGATTATTTTGTTACTATGGTACATTTACCTCTGTGGTGAGATGTGATTAACCAGCTCTTTGGGGGCCTGAGCCCTCAACTCCCATCGCAATCAGCCGCAATACCTAAAAGACTGCCTGAGATTTCATCTTCCTCTCGCACCTCTCTTCGACTACAAGTTAAATATGTTCAGAGAGCCTTATTCTGTCTACGTACACCCAAGAGACACCATGTACTGGAAATCATTACGATCCCTTTGGAGTGGCTGAAGCAAGGGGAAGTTACTGAACAGAAAGAAATAAAAGAAGGCATGAGCGAGTGGGGAAGAAAAAGAGTAGTATGAAGATCCATATTTAGGACATGGTGGCTTGTATCAGGTCCCTTCATCATAGCTTCTCTGTGCCCTGGGTTCTCTCTATAGTACAACAACATCCCTCCATGTTGGATGTTTTGATCGTCCTACAGCTCATTTGCATGTAGGGAAGGAAGAACTGTGTTTATAACTCAAGGGAAATGGTGACATGTATTCACAATATGTGCTAATTGTGGTAGGTACACATGCATACAATCATGCCTTTTTTGCTGCTTTTGGATTAATAGCCAGTGCAGAAGTTTATGTTGCATAATAAATAAATAATAAAAACACTGAACTGCAGTATGTGTTGTTGCAACCATTTGCGTTCTCCTGTAAAGTGCAGCATGATAGTATTTGACCTTTTGACTTTTGCCATTTTGTAATGAAACTGGCACGAGAGCTCATTTTGGCGCAAACTTTTTGCCTGTGAAAGTGTGGCGACATCAATCCTGCCACAGCTCAGCTAGGAGAGCACTGCCTCTCAGTCTCATCGGACCGTCTCTCCATTTTACTTTAAACAGCATTATCTTTTTCTCTCTCTTCTTGGTTCTCTTCACCAGTTCTCCTTTCCAGTTTCCAGTTTCCGGGTTGTGGTCAATTTCAGCTGTAATTTAGCCTTGGAAGCATACCCACACCTCTTGACACTGGCTCTCTGAAAATTGGCTATTGATGCTCACCGCTATTCTACACTTACACTGAGGCAATTTCACACAGTTCTGTGAAACCGCACTCAACCCAGCCCACCCAGCTGATCGCTTTTTTTGTGACCATAGTTTAAAGCAGGTGATCACAGACAAAGGCAGATGAGCTTTTTTCTTGCTCTTAGCTGCCTGATTTTAGTGTGCTTAACCACCAATTTACCAGTTATTCCGTTTGACCACTAAGGACTTAAGGACACAATGAATCACCGCTTGAAAATTGAATAAAATCCCTTAGTGCAAGTTTGTTTTTTACGTGTTTGTGGAAAAGAGTGGGGCTTGAAGTTCTTATATTGCAGTTATTATATTGGTTTTAGTTTTAGTGTTATTTTGTTTTAGACAAAATAGCATAGAAGTTTAATATTGAGCATTTATCAATTATCAGCCATAACATAAAAACAGTTATAAGCTTATTGGTATTTGCTTGTTTTTCACCCTAAAATGGTTTTAATGTCATTTTATGAAAATGAAATAAAAAATATTTTATTGGAATCTCTGCTTTGCTGGGCAATGTCATTACTGTTACAGGCAAATAAAAGCTTGTGTTTGCAGAAACATCTGTTACAGGCTGCAGTTGTAATTGAATGAACTCTCCAACCTGCTTCCTACACACAATGGGTTAATCGGTTTGTTTATGCTTATTGAATTCCCTCATTATTAATCAATGCCTCACTCGACACACTTCACCTCTCGTTATTGGAGAGTTAAATTTCCACCGTGGCAATTCCCACAGACAATAGAGGCCGAATCAATGGAGATGTAGAGCGAGAGATTGTGTCTGAATGGAATTAAAATAAACATCTTTGCTCCATTAGCAATGCCTTTCACTTTTAGCGCCAGGGGGAGAGCTTAATTTGTTGAAGAAGGTAGAATCTACTGACGTTAAATGGGCTCTGACAAACTTCACTCTGATAATACTTATTGACTTATGGTTCGGTCCAGGCATGTAATACAGTGTGGTTTATTTAGGTAATATAAAGTATGGACTTTTAGAGCCAATAGTGTAAACTGCTAGTTCCTAACTTAAATGGGTAGTTCACCCAAAAATTAAAATTCTGTTATCATTTACTCACACTCAAATTGCTCCAGACCTGTATGAATTTCTTTCTTCTGCTGAACACAAAAAAAATATTTTGAAGAATGCTGGTAACCAAACAGTTGATGGGAGCAATTGACTTCCATAGTATTATTATTATTATTATTTTGAACATTATCAGAATTACACTAACATTTTTTTTTTGTTCTCAGCTGGGTGCAGAGTTTTGGCCATGAGGGTCTGGGTCTCCTGTTGGACACGCTGGAGAAGCTCATCCTCAAAAAACAGTAAAACAAATTCCATTACCCATATTTCTTAATCAAAGGCATCCTGCTCGGTTTCAAACTATTTATGTTCTACCTCAGCATGTGTCCTGAGGTCATAACAGTTTAACTAAAATATTTGACTGTTTTTGTCTTCTAGTAACCCACTGAGCTCTGCTTGCTTTCACTTATTCTTGATTTTTGTGTTTGTTGTTTGTGTGTGTGTGTTTCCAGCCAAGAAAAAGTGGATAAGAAGAGTCAACACAAAGTCATTCAGTGCCTCAAGGCCTTTATGAACAACAAGGTAATAACGTCACCAAGCAGCGAGTTCACTTTATAACTACCTTCCACTTGAGATAACCTCATCTCATATTGGACAATTATCAGTTTTAAAGGCCACATGCAAACTGCACCTAAATATGGTTGTGATGACTCTTTTAAATGCGAGATCCACAGTCTTCAATCCCATTGATGTTTGTTGCAACACTGCTCAATTGCATAAAATTAAAATTAAATTTGCTGCTGTGAAAATATTTTTTATTCGCTTCCATATTTTCACCACCCCCTCAAATTTCCTTTTTTTATAGCAATAGTTTTATATTTGTTAAAATAATTTTACAATTATTATGTTTACAAAAATATTAAAATAGAAACGAATGGGAAATTATACAGCTATAACATAACACAACCCCTTAAATTCATTATGCTGAAAAACAAGTAGTTTTTGCTATTTTGACAAAACCTAATTTATGTCTGTCAGCTAGATAACATTATTTTAGAGACCAATCAGCAGAATTTGTACCAAAAAATGCAGAATACTTTACAGATAACCAATCATTTATGTTTGCAAGACATGATGTAAAAGATAAAGAAATGCAAGAATTTTAGTGATAATATAGCACTGCAATTGAAAGCCCAAAGCCAAGGAAGATGGCAGCCCACCTAAATCACCAACCAGCCAACCATCACATTAAATCAAAAGTTACAAGTGACAGAGAAAATGTAGAATAAAGTAACGAAAACGGTGTAAAAATGGTGTATTTATCTGCTGTGGATGTATTTCATGAGTTTCAGATGTACTTTTTTTGAAGTAGAAATCTCATCATTACCCTAAAGCACCAGCTTCAAACAAGACTCATTTCAGTCGCTGTGGCGTCTCAGCCGACCCCTTCATCAGCTGCCGCGTTACATCTCCGCTAACTCACCGCGCTCCCGCTCCTCCCCGCTTGACACACGTACCTGCGGCCGCTTTCAAATGGTCAGGAGCGATAAGAGGAGAGCTTCAGATGAAGGGGGCTGCAGACAGCCACCACTCTGAACTCGGGAGGGGGTTACGCCGCACGGCCGAGGTGGAGAGGTCTGAGGGGGCTTTTGATGATTTGCACACTCCTGTTAGAGAGATGTGTTAGAAGTGGATCTCCAGTGGTGTCTCTGATGTTGTTGATAGCCCGGGGTTTGAGGAGTTACCCCCGCCTCGTGCAAACATACATACGAGCATGGTAGAGATAGAGATCTGTGGGGTTTTGATCCATGTTCATTCACTGGGTATGTGGCAGATGTTAGACAGACATGTTGTCAGGTGTCAACATATCCCATGGTGTTTGAGTGAAGCTGAACTAATCTTATCTGAGAAGCTGTTAGCAGTCATCTATAAGCCTCGCTAAAAGGTCTGATTCTTTGTTGGAATGGCGTTCATCAATGGTATTTTCTAAAGTAAGCATTGGCATTGCAGTACATTGCTATTTGAGATTTGAAATAAAATAAGTAAATATTGATTTTATTCCAATTTTTTTTTTTTTTTTTTTTTTTTTTTTTTTTTTTTTTTTTTTTTTTTTTTTTTTTTTTTTTTTTTTTTTTTTTTTTTTTTTTTTTTTTTTTTTTTTTTTTTTTTTTTTTTTTTTTTTTTTGCTTTTGTTTTTAGTGTTTTATTTTTTGCTTATTTAGGCAAAATCATATAGAATATCTTCATTTTTTTTTATCAGTTATATTTTAAAATATTTTTATTTGCTTTAAAAAATATATATTTTTTTTTATTGGCCAGAATGTTAGTATTGTGGTTCTCTCTAAAAGGTATTAAACTTTGGCGAGTAATTTAGGCCAAAAACCACTAACAAAAACAGTTATATTGTAGAAAATGACTCAATGACTCACTCATTCAGTGACTTACCGCCACTTACTGGTAGTTTAGTTGAGAAGTTTGTTGAAAAGTATGCATTTTTCCCCTCAACATTTCTTATTTGTATATTCATAAATGCATTTAAAACATTAATCTCATAACATTATTTATTGCAGTTGTAATTACTGTTATTTGCAGTGTAAATGATTTAAACTGACTGGTAGCAGCCCTATAGTGTATATTGAATTTATTGATAACCCAAGCCTGCTTGAATGCAGTGGGGAAAGCAACATGTTAAGCAACATGATATGACCAAAAGCCTAGTTAAGCAACATGATATGACAAAAAGAGTGCAGTTTATCCTGGAAACCAGTATGACTGCAAATTTGACATTGATTTTATGCTAGAGTTACATTTACATTGTCATTTAGCAGACGCTTTTATCCAAAGCGACTTACAAATGAGGACAATGGAAACCATCAAAATCAACAAAAGAGCAATATGCAAGTGCTATGACAAGTCTCAGTTTGTGCTCGATTTAACGAAAATAGTTTCAAACAAAGATCACAGCATTAGTCGCACATGTCTGAGCAACACACATGGTGTTTCGTTACCAAATGATTCAGTGTATAGAACGAATCATTGATTCAATAACCCATTCATAAAGACAGGTTGGTTCATTCTTGAATGAATCAGCTGTCTGAACTAATTGTTTGAATGAATGACTCAATGACTCACTCATTAAGTGACTTACCGTCACTTACTGGTCGTTTATTTGAGAAGTTTGTTGAAAAGTATGCATTTTTCCCCTCAACATTTCTTATTTGTATATTCATAAATGCATTTAAAACATTAATCTCATAACATTATTTATTGCAGTTGTAATTACTGTTATTTGCAGTGTAAATGATTTAAACTGACTGGTAGCAGCCCTATAGTGTATATTGAATTTATTGATAAATTGTAATAATTTGACATGTAAGATGATGCATACATCTAAAAAGGTTAAAAATAGGCCTTTGTAAAGGTAAATATGCAGATTTAAGTATGTAAAAGCTGATAGAACACTGATGAAAATATTGCTTCAGAATAAATTGTTTACTCCACCAAAAATCTCAGTGATGCAGTTATTTTGTGGGGATATTTTGTATGGAATATTGTCTGCTGACATGGAAAGTTCACTGTATATCATAGTAATAAATACCATTTATTACAGCATTGATATTTTGTTTTCTTTTTAATTTATACACATTAAATATTACATATATGTATGTAATAAAATGTGCATTTCCATTACAGGTTTAGGTCTTAAATTTCATATAAGGTGGTATTAAAAAGGTCTTAAAAAGTCTTAAATTGAACTTGTTCAAGTCTGCAGAAACCCTGTACTGAATTATATTTGATTGTGCTAAAGTTAAACTATTGCAAGTATACTTTAGGTACACTTTAAAAATCATGCTTTTAAAGACTGATATTTTTCAAAGATCATTCAATCCTCATCAATACTGATATTAAAACACATTTTAGGCTTAATTTTAAGAAATGTGCATTGTGCACAAGTAGTACTCCAAAATAAGTTTTTTTTTTTTTATATCAGTAAGTTTCAAGCGATATGTCAGTAAATATGTTGATAGATTTGAGTTATACTTAGTATGAAATAAATGTATTTTAAATGGATTACTTTTTTACTAGGGTCACTTTTGACAATTTTTAATGCATCCTTACTGGGGGAAAAAGAAAACCTAGAGCCTGACAGGGCACTACAAACACTCATTTGAAACACTCATTACAAAACATATTTGCAGCCGCATAGCAAAGCTTTGGCAACCACCCAAAATGGTTGTGAGATTGGTACATTTTTTAACAACAAATGTAAAAATCTAGTCATTATCTACAGTATGTAATTAGTTTTCTTTTCCTCAGGAGCTTCACAAGTTGACTTCATTTTTTTTTCTATAACTGTATTCAATTGTCACGTCATTGACTCTAATTGACATGCCATTTGTTTAAAATGGAAACAAAGCAATTAAGCGCATCAGTGCATTTTTCAGTTGGAAATCTGTCATGGTCACCCACTGAGGAAATATAAATGGGTTGAGGCCATTGTTGTTTTCCCAAGGCCTGTTTCTGTAGGATCAAAGAAAAAAAAAATCACTCTCTGCATCTATTTCTGTGTAGTCATTCTGGGAATTAATTTGTTGGAGATCCCAGTTGTGTTTTCTGCGAGTTTCAAAATCTACTACTCGCACCCCCCAGCCCTGAAGGTCAGGTGTAATCCCAAGCACCCGACAGGTGCCACGAGCCTTATCTACCCAGAGGCCTGTCACAGCTCCAGACCTCTCACTTCAGCCCCACAGCATCATGGGACGCATTCTGCCCATGTTGCCTGCCAGCCAGGTGCTCCCGTCCAGCTGTCACCAACTCCCGCGGAATGAAGACAGAAAATGGCTCAAATATGTTTACATCCATTACTGCGCATAAACACTGTGATAACGCGCTATCTCCCCTGTGCCTCTGAGGCGGGAAGGATGTTTTCATACCTAAGTTTGCATAAAAAAGAAAAACTGCAGAAACATCTGTTCTGAATGACTACAAGGCTGAGATATGGCAGTTGGAGCCATTAATTGGCATGAGTTATGAAGCAATTAACACAACTTGGTGAATTTGCTGTCCTAAAGCTTTTTAGTCAGAAATTAATTGACTCAGGATGATTCATGTCTTGAAAATTGCTAAACTTGAGTCACAAGTTATTTTGTGCTGTTGCAAGATGGCGACAGATTTGGGTCTTCCAAATTTAGTCACATGATGACCCATATTTTGTTAATTTCTAAATAATCAGATCATGTAAATTCAGAATTAGGATTTTAACCATTACACTCACACACACTCACAGTCAACTTTTAGTGAACCATTTCATGCCAAGTGAATCTATTACATGTAAAGATTGACAGAGTAGAGAGAGATAGTCTTTTAAGTTACATCACAGTGTTTTGAATTAATGAGAAATTCGTCCTGTGGTGTTGGTGCTGCGGTCGTCATTAACCGAACCCCCCTGTGTTCAGACGTGGATATTCTCCCCTCTTTGACTCCTCGCTTCTCTCTCAGGTCTCGATCTGCTCTTGTCGTTTCAGACCCCCAAGGCTTTTCTGTCCTGTGTCTGTGTTCTTCATTCACCTTTATGCTTGCCATTTCTTTCTTTCTTTCTTTCTTTTTTTCACCCTCCCTCTCTCTTTCACGCTACTATTATCATATCCCTGATCGCAGTTTTGTCATTACTTCAAGGACAGAGCAACAGGCAGCTACGTCGTGTCCTTCTTTGGTTCCTCCACTTTTTAAAAGAGTCACCTCTAATTTAAACTAAAACTTTTTTCCATAGTTACTACTTTGTATTTAATGTATCCCTCAGTATTTCCAATCCCTTGGAACGTATTTATAATAATGTACCCTTTAGATTAATGCTTGATTTGCTTGATTTTATTAAAGGGGTCATATGATGCAATTTCAAGTTTTCCTTTCTCTTTGGAGTGTTACAAGCTGATTGTGCATAGATAAGATCCCTGAGAGAGAGACAGGGTCACATCACAGTGGATTCAGCTGTCTTAACCGTGGCTTGTGTACTGCAAACACATACCAGCTTCATCACTGTGTCTGTCACGCGACTGTTCACCTTTCGGGCTTGAACGGTTGAACTTGATGGTAAGATGGCTTGATGGTGAAACTAATGACATTATTTACTGTCTTTACATTTATTTTGAAAGATGAAGCTCGCGATTATGGTAAGGGGCGTTACATTTCCGACGAGTGCTTGCGGTGTTCGTCCAATCACAATGCACTGGGTCAGCTGGCCAATCAGAGCAGACTGTGCTTGTCGGAAGGAGGGACTTTGTAGAAAACGAAGCGTTTGAGAGAGGCGGGGCATAGAGGACCTACAATAATGTACAGTATTTGAAAAATAATGTGTTTTTTGAACATTAAAGCATGTCAACATATTCTGTTACACCAAATACACAAAATAATGATCTTTAAAAAAGCATCATATGACCCCTTTAAATAACATGTATTATAAGTAATAATTATTTTATTGTTGAATATTGTTGTGTAGTGTATTTTTTGTGGTTTTGTTTTTTGTTTGCATTTTTGTGCAAGAATAAGTCATTTAATTCTTGTTTTTTTTTGTTTTGCTTCTTTAGTGCATTCATTCTGTTCAAATTAGATTGATTGAATTGATCTTTTGCTGAGACAGTGTAGTTTTAGCAGTGGTTCAGTGCCACCGTGGAATAGCATTGCAGGAAACACTGGGCAATGTCTTACATAAGTTTTTTTTTTCTGTCTGTCTGCAGTATGGACTGGAGCGGATCCTTGGAGAGGAGAAGAGTCTGGCACTGTTGGCCCAAGCCATTGACCCTGGTCAGCCAGCCATGATGACAGATGTGGTCAAACTGCTCTCTGCAATCTGCATTGTGGGAGAAGAAAATACGTAAGCCTCCCTTCTCACTTTTTCTAGCCTTTCAGTTGAAATCAATTTGGTTATGATGCGATTATTGTTCTTTCTTATTTCAGCCTGATTTCATAATTTAAGCCCCCTCAGTTATATGCTTTCTGTTGGAGTTTTATGCCCCTATTGTGATTTTTAACATAAACATTGTCAAATAGGGTATCATATATGCATTTCATATATTTTTAAGTGTTCGAATGCTTTTTGGGCCACCGCATCATAATTGTGGCATTTTCTCTGATGCAAACTTACATCATTATTTAATGTAATTTCTTCTTTTACTGTTAGTTACTATTTGCTTCAGCTCTCCTCCTGCGAACACAGTTTGTGCGATAGCATAGTTTTGTAACATTTTTACTGATTTTTTTTTCTTCTTTTGCATTTTTATTTTTATTTTTTTGGTCTTTTGGCATTCAGGATATAAGCACAGCATTCATTTAGTTCAGATGCATAAAGCATTTATCATGACTACTTAATCTCTCTTTTAAATATCAGCTTCATGTAAGCACTGAACATGTGCAATTGACAGGTGCACTCAAAGCATCCTCCATACCAGAGAGAAGTGCAATCCCAGCATAACCCTCAGTGAAAAAATGTAAAACCAAATCAAATCCGTAACCCTTTTACTTTTACTTATTTCCTGCATGAAGTTTGGAGAAGGTGCTTGAGGCCATCACCACAGCAACTGAGGGAAGAGGGGTGGCCCGCTTTAACCCTATCGTTCAAGGTCTTAGTGTGCGCTCCGTCCAATTACAGGTAAGCGTTCACTGCTCCTCATCTGCCTTCTTGTTCACTTGTCTTCTGCTGATACAGTTCTACCAATGCCCTCGTGACTTCAATACACACTCAGTTACATATACATATTTATACCTATGATAGCTGCAATAGAAAAAAAAACATGCAAATAGATAGTGCCACTGGTGCCACTCTCTAAAGAAAATATGTGAAAATGTTCTTTTATTTGATCTTATTTTATTTTATTTTATTTTTTCCAAGCAATGGCTACATCTTAAAAAAAATGCACAAATATCTGTTCAAAATCCCTAGTGGTCTATTAATGGGCTCTTCTGTAATAAAGTAACATTACCCACTTTCACATTGCTGTTTGCACTATTGTGACAGACTGGTGTTGTGTGTATTGCTCATATGGGGAAATACATTTGCTTTATATACTATTCCATTTTGAAAGTTTCCCTCAGAGATTTGAGGGCAGGTAAATGGTCATGCTGAGATGAAGCACCAGCAATTTGCTTGATAGTGACTTCAATATAACGATGAAGTCACAGGCTCTGAATCACCTCTGAAACACAATTTACACTTTAAAATCCCCCAGCGACTGTGTATAGAGGCCGTCATGAAAAGGATAAGAAAACAAATGAGCATATCTGCTTGTTAATGACCAGTCCTTTATATAAGAACACATTTCAAAAGCTTATGCAAGTAGATGCCTAATGCTCCTTTAAGCCGTACGGTGCTTATGCAGGCATGAAATTCGTTTATTTAAATGAAACATTATAAAACTAACTTAATTTCCTGTCCCTTTCTGACAAGTCAACATGACCTTTTGTTTAGCCAGCATGCTCAGGGGCTCAGGACACTTGTAAAGCACAGAGATTAGTGCTGCCAGTTACAGCTCTTCATTTGCATTGTAAAGCATAAACTGCCATTAGTCAAACATCCCTGATGAGATTTACCATAATCATTCCAGAAATTATTAATAATTTGATTAGGGGTATTTAGTCCTGTGCCCGCAAATAAGACGGAAGTGCACCATGAGTCAGGGTCTGTAAACCACAGATCTTGTAATGGACAGTTTACTCCAACAATAGAAAATTGACATCAACTTCATTTGATATTCTACATTCATAAGCCTTGATTGACTCTAATAACAAAATAGATCATAACTAAATCAAAGCACTAAAATATATAATTTATCATTTAATAATTAAAGGGGTATCTATCTATCTATCTATCTGTCTGTCTGTCTGTCTGTCTGTCTGTCTATCGTTCTATCAATCGTTCTATCTATCTATCTATCTATCTATCTATCTATCTATCTATCTATCTATCGTTCTATCTATCGTTCTATCAATCGTTCCATCCATCCATCCATCGTTCTATCATTCTATCCATCGTTCTATCTATCTAGCCATCGTTTTATCTAACTATCGTTCTATCTATCTATTGTTAGTTTTGTCTATCGTTCCATCTCTCTGTCTGTCTATTGTTCTGTCGTTCTATCTACCGTTCGTTTGTTCTGTCGTTCCATCGTTCTGTACCGTTTGTTCTAACTGATTTTTTTATTGTTCTGTCTGTCTGTGTATTGCACATAGACAAGACTGATTCATTCATATTTATCGAAAGGGGAGAAACCAGTTTGTGATTTATGTAAGATTCTTTTGAGTATGGAACATATTTGAATAGAATGTCCATTTTTAAATTATAATAGACAGTATTTTTATTTAGAATATATTAAGGGTTAGTTCACCCAAAAATTAAAATTAACCTGTGTTTTACTCACCCTCAAAGCATCCTAGGTGTATATGATTTTCTTCTTTCAGTTGAATCCAGTCGGAGTTATATTAAAAATTGTCCTGGCCCCTCCAAGCCTTTCAATGGGGGCAAGTGGGTGTTGGTTGTCAACAGTTCAGAAGACGTTCCGGCAGATGACGTATGCATCGTGCGCGCACCTCTGAGAAATGCAGGAGCAAAGGAAACAAAGTTTCCTTACTTTAGCAAAGGAAAACCAGTCTCCTCTTGGCTTATATCGAAATCCTCCGAAATTTTTCTTTACAAATCCTCATTTTGTACTTCTAATTCGTGAACGGCGTTTTGTTTTGTCTCCGCGTTCGTCACTTATCACGCAACGTCGACGTCTTACGTCATCCGCCGGAACGGCTTCCACATATGACAGTCAGCGGAAGTGAGAAAAAAGTCTATTACGTTTGAAATATGGATATTTATCTTACAAAAATGCATGGATTCGCTACAATAGGCCTTTATTCACCCCCCGGAGCCGTGTGAGGGACATTTTATTAATGATGCGTGCACTTTATTTCACGTCTTCTGAACTGTTGACAACCAACACCCGCGTACCCCCATTGAAAGGCTTGGAGGGGCCAGGACAAGTTTTTTTATATAACTCAGATTGGATTCGTCTGAAAAAAGAAAGTCACATACACCTAGGATGCTTTGAGGGTGAGTAAAACACAGGCTAATTTTAATTTTTGGGTGAACTAACCCTTTAATGGACATTTTTAAAAAGGTTTCTTCTGAAATAATTTTAGAATTTTTATCCAATAGTAAGTTAAAAGACTATATAATTGTTATTGCTATTATTGTTGTTATTATTTGTTTATATTTTTATAACAAAATTGTTAAATAATAACATTATATGGAAAGGATATTGATTGAATTAAGTGATGCAATTTAATTGTTTTTTCCATGAATATGGCCATTGCTGCTGATGTGGTGTTAAATCGTAAATAAATAAATCTGTGTCTGTCTGTCTATTGTTTTATAATTTGACTAACTGTTGGCCTATGTTACTTTCTGTCTCTCTCTTAAACTAATATTAATTTTGTAAAAAAAAAAAAAAAAACCCTTGCAACAAAAAAGTTTTTTTTTAAAAAACAATTTATACAAGGATTTATACAAGTCAGCCTGTATGTCTGGCTCTGGGCTCTCTTGTTGCAGCATATGTGCATGCATTCAAGTGAGGCCTGCATGCTAATACTCGTGACCTGCCCAGCTCCTCTGCAGAGTGCAGGCCCTACAGAACGACATGCGCTGGTTCGCCTGCGTTAACTGAGTGGCTTCATTGTTGAGACTGATCAAAGTAGCCGTGTTTTAGTTTAATTGGTAGCAGAGGGAGGTGAAAGAGAGGCACTGAGCTTTCCCTTCAAACATGCATAGAGAGAACTTTCACATGCTTTCTCATATCCAGCATTCAGGATAAACCTCTAACTCAGCAGTTAATGTTGCAGCTAAAATTATATTCTTTTAACATAATGACAGAATTGAATGCTTTACTGTGACCTGCAGAGTGCAAAATATGTAGTAGTTCTGCGGCTCTTATGGTTCGCATGGATTTGTGCACAAATAATTCCTCTTCCAGTCCAAAATAGTGTTGAATAGTTTATACGAAGCAATTGAACACTCTACAATAGCAGGTCACACAGGAAACGGCCCCTTATTGGCCAGATTTTCTCCATTAGACCGGAATTGATGAAATGAGAGGAGAAAAATAACCAAAAAACATCCAAGGCATGCTGTTTAATATCCATGAAGGCCAACTGGTGTGTTTAGAGGCCTCTAGTAATGTTTTATTGATTGACTGGTTATTGTTCCTGTTTGCTAATAGTCAGCTGTGATCTCTTTTAACCGTATGAATCGTTTATCAAAGGCTGTTATAACTGGGAACAGTTTGGAGTTTTCTTTAGGGTTTCTCTTTCTCTCTCCACTCTTCTGTTCTTGCTGGAGATATTTAGGGGCTGTATCTTCAAATAGATGCTCTTAGAGCACACACCCAGACTGCATAAAGTTCAGTTTGTTTATGTAAGAGTGAGAGGTAGGGTGCGCTCAGCGTCGACAGTAGACTGCACTGGAGAGGGTTATTTTTAAAGAATTTTTCAAGAGAGCTTGAGGATACCAAGTATTTTCGTTTTGCATGTGTCTGTGTGCTCATCCATGGGAGTTAGTAAATGATTCAGCATGTTTTTTTATCACTTCATAATTTGTGTTTTCATGTCTATGTCTAGTGGATATTTCTTTTAGCTCTGTATTGCTCTGAGCTAATGGAGAGTGAGTGATTCTCACAGGAATATATTTTCTCTTTCTCTCCTCATCCTGTCCACTCACCACTCCCGCCTCTTGCCAGGCATGTGAAGTAGGCAGATTAAGAAAACTGTACGGTTATTAATGGCAGATATGTTTTCCTTTTCCCTCATGAAAGCTGTCAGCAAGTGTCTCTTACAGGCTCAACTTTGCTGAGATTCCTCCCGCAGTTCAACCGCTGAGCCACACAAATATGAATAATACAATGTTATCGTCTCTTAAATCAAAGGGTTTTGCCTGTGAAAGACTTCTGCTCATTTTTTCTTGATTTTTGCTGTGTGAAAATATCATAAATATACTGCCCATCATTACTGACTAAATATTTATTTAGTATCATAATCTTGTGTTTTGAGCTTTGAGTTTAGGATTATAAACATTGACTACAATTATTTGGCCATTTGAGTAAAAACATTATAATTATATAATTTTCAATTAATCAACTGGTGGTTTTTATGAACCAGTTCTTTTTAGTAAATCAGAATCATACAGCAATCATATGAGCCTGTCCATTTAGTGCATCATTCAAAGGACACATGAACTCAGGAGTTACAGTTTAAATAGCTGACGGATCCATTGATTGAACTAAATCAATTGTGTAACATCTTGATTTTTATTGACGTTTATTATTGTCTTTTGTTTTGACCCCATGAGTTTAGGATAAGAAATATTGCCTCCCATTTTTTATGCATTGATTATTTGATTAATCACAACTTGAACTGGTAACCAATATTTTTTTTTGTGCATCCAAATCATACAGCACAATCAGTATTGTCTGATTCACAAACAAGTGACTCTTTCAGGCCTGTCCTTTTATCGAATTATTTAAAAAAACTCTACTTTTACTGTATGAATATGTCTGAAAAAATCATGTGCCATCACAGCCTGTCAAGTTGAGACTCACCACTATAAATAATTTGGAATTGGTGTGGTTTATTATGTAATAATCAATTATTGCATCATCAGACATGATGTGAACAGAAGGTCCAGGCACACAGAGCTATACAGACAGTTCACTGTCTGTTCAATACGGCTCAGTCACCTGAATGCACCAGTGCCTTTTAACTAAACACTCCCTCTCACACGTGTGATTTAGAGTGTTGTGGAGAAGGCTGATCAATAATTGATGATCTGTGTTGCTTGAGGAGATGAATAGTAGTTTTTGACTGAGGTGATGGAATCCTTTATGTTGGCTGAGAGCTCAGTGAGAGTCATAAACCACAGTGATGCTCTTCAACAGGTCCAAACTGCAGTCTCATATACATTCCCTTGAAAACAAGCTTCAGTGAGACATTCAAAGCCATTAACTTTTGCTTTCAAATTAAGCTTTGTAAACTAGTGAAAAAAAATCATCAAGGCTAATTGAAGATTACTGACATCAATTACTGATCATTCCTGTGATGCAAAGCTGAATTTTCAACATCCTTACTCCAGTCTTCAGTGTCAAATAATCCTTCAGAAATCATCCTAATATGCTGATTTGTTGCTCCAAAACATTTCTTCTAATTATCAATGTTAAAAACAGTTGTGTTACTTAATAATATTATTATTGTGGAAACCGTACTTTGGTAGTATATTTATGTATAAGGGACCTTGTGTATTTTGGTACTGGTTACCATTACTTTTACATTATTTATTATTTTTTAAATAACTTTTTTTTCACTTAAATGGTTCTTTGACAAATTCGGTTTAATCAATCCTAATACAAATATTCCATTTAGTATTTCAGCACGGTTACATATAATTCAAATGCATACCCTCAGACCTGCATATGTATACACACACATACTCTTACTGAATGTTATCTTCTTCCTTTAGGTGGCTTGCATGCAGCTCATCAATGCCCTCGTAACGTCTCCTGATGAGTTGGACTTCAGGCTGCACATCCGAAATGAATTTATGCGCTGCGGCCTGCGAGAGATCCTGCCGGTAAGCGGCTCGACCACTGCCTGTGTATTAATATTTAAATGAGTTGTCCACTTGAGTGAAATATTGTAAAATTGATCTGCGAATAATTTATAAGGCCTGAAGGAGAGGTCGCTCTGCTGTATCAATACCTACAGCCAGGATTGGATTGGTTTCTTTCTCTCGGTCTGTCTCCTCTTGGCATTCTGAATGTGGTTATGTTCTATCAACAAATGACTGAAAACTGCCTGAACAAAACAGGAGAAGTGTGTGAAATGAAAGCCAGGGAGTGTGGAAGTGAGATAGATTAATGCCTCACGCATGACTTATTTATTATTCAAAACAGAAGCTGCCTCAGAAACAGGACTTGGGAATACAAAGAGACGGAATGAAAGCGAAATGATTATTTTCTCTTTCTAAATACACATTTTTGAAAATGGTGTTTTGTCACTGTTTCTCTTTTCTCTCTCATAAAGTGCCCAATATTCCACAAATTTGTCTTATTTTCCTCTCAAAGTCTACTTGAAATGTTAGTCATGCTTTCTTGCAACAAAAGCAGTTGTATATAAATTTTCCCTCAATTTCTTTTTCTAGCTGCTTTTTTAGAATAACACCTGCTGTTTTTACTACTATATTTGTATGATTTCTATATGCAGTTAACCTCTGTTCTGATTGGCTAACCTCTTCGCATATGAAATGAGCAAAAAAAAAAAAAAAAAACCTCCCACCAGCTTTCTGAATACTGACTAGATGTTTGTGGAAATGTGTTAATGTGCTTGTGATTCAGACATCAGAATTGTTGTTTTTTACAGCTTAGGCCAAGTGTATAAAACATAAAAAGTAAAACATTTGCAGTTTATTGATTTCTGTTGTGTTGGTGCACACTGTACACAGCTAATTCCAGACTATATTAATCAATTATGAAGTCCGTCGCACCTCATTCTTGTAGTGTGTGCTTGCCTTTAGTGTCCAGCAATAGTTTGGGTGGACTAACAGGGAACTTTGAGTTGTATGTCTACGTCCAGTAGTACATCAAAGCCTTTATTTCAAAAGTCCAAGGAATATCATGTTTTCTGTGGCATGGTCCATTTAATCTGCTCTTTTCTTCTCTTTGTTTCCCCTTGCCCTTTATGCTGTGTAGACCCTGGACACTGTAAAAAATGATGCTCTGGATATCCAGCTGAAGGTCTTTGAGGAGCACAAGGAGGAGGACATGATTGAGTTCTCCCATCGCCTGGAGGACATCAGAAGTGAACTAGAATATCCTTCTGACGCTGAGATGCATGCAATTTCATTTGATACTCTGTCCACACTTAAACGCTCCTCAGAAAACTCTCCCTCCCCTGTGTCGTCTTCTCTTTCTTTGTCCCATTCATTCTTTGATCCTTAGAGGACCTCCAACAGTAAAATGTTGGCCATATGCAAACTGTATTAATATCTTCAGAAACCATGGACTGACTGCATTGATTTTGTTTTCTTAGATTTAATCATAACCATAAATCATCCTGAATCGTTTGCTTTCATTAGCAGTGTTTTACAAGTCTCATGCTGTGACAAGGCTAGTCAGTAGTTCTTTGCTCTGTCTTTGTGTCTGCACTGCATGTATTAAGAGAGTGTATGCTCTTTTCTTCTGTATGTTTCCATCGGTTGCTTTTATTTTGGCAGTTGCAGCGCTTGATTGTTCCTTAACAAAGTGCGTACTGATATCGGAGATGTCTTTAATGTGTTATACTGCTCTGTGAAGGACACAAGCGCCGAGAGCAATTTTCTTTCCATACTACAGCACCTGCTGCTGGTCAGGAATGACTATTTCACACGGTGAGGGTTATTTAATTTTTTTGTTTTAAAGTTGACTGAATAGTGAATGAAAAGCACCCAACAAGTGGCCATGTAATGTAGATAGAGTGTGGCTACTTTCATGTTAAACATTTTACTTATTTACTACGCCTTTCCCATGCATCTGTTTCTTTCATTGTGTTGGTTTTGCATTTATTGTTGCTAATTTAAGCATTTTCAAATGATATTAAATAATGAGTAGGTGTGTTTGAACTTTTAAATGGTATTGTGTGCACAAGGACCTTTCATAAACCTAAGGAAAAAGAAAATGTCTTTCAAAACCTATTCGGGCCCTTACAAGTCACATCACATTCATCTTGTATTCGTGAATTTTTATGAAAATGCCGCCTCTCCTCCCTTTCAAACCTAGTCTGAGGTTTTTATTAATTTCTGACTAATTAGTGCTAGTGATGCAACGGCATATATCTCCCGGCGTTAAGGTCTCGCTAATGACTCAATGTGTTGTGTGTTGGAGAACAGCTTTTGAAGCTCTTTAGCCGGTGAGCTGTATTGTGTGAAGAATAACAGCTTTGACAGAAGAGAGAAGTGCAAAGGGAAACAGGTGTAAAGATAGAGACCATCTGCTGAGCACCGGTACAGAAAAGAAGTGCCCATTCTGCTTAGAGAGATATCTATCTCTATGTCTTCCACTATATCTTCTGTATATCTTTCGCTTTATTGATTGTTTATTCGCTCTATTGAGTTTGTTCACTCTGTCGTTCCCTCTACCGATTGTTTAATCGTTCTGTCGCTCTATCAATCACTCTATTGAACGTCCGTTTGTTCTATTGATCTTTTGTTCACTCTAACGATTGTCGTTCACTCTATCAGTCATTTTATGTCTGTCTGTCCTTCGTTATATCAGCCTTTCATATATTTTGCCATAATTCAGGTAGGTTTGTATTTGTCAACATGAACAAAGTTTTTAAAATTGTAGTTTATTATATAGATATCTGGAGGGAAGTCTTGGCGAAAAATGTTTATCTCCTATGCTGCAGTTAATCCTGAAAATATAAGTATCCCAAAGCGTTCTTTACTTGTTTCTAAACTGACCAAATAAATTCGGCTCTGACCAAATAATAATAACTTTGTTGTGTCTCCTCCTCAAGTCCTGCTGGTAAATTGGTCAATTTTTATTAAATGGTCCCAGTAAGCTCTTCTCACCATATAAACATTTCTTTCTAAACTCTGTCCATGAACGCCATTTATTCTACATGGGCAGTCCACATGCCATGCTGGTCTCTTCCCCCCAAACCATCCAATGGCAGTGTCCAACAAAGAGAATAAACCTGCTTTCATCTTCCTCTCATCACACATGCCCACATTACTCTTCCCCTTCCCTATATAAATGTGTTATACTGCTCTGTGAAGGACACAAGCGCCGAGAGCAATTTTCTTTCCATACTACAGCACCTGCTGCTGGTCAGGAATGACTATTTCACACGGTGAGGGTTATTTAATTTTTTTGTTTTAAAGTTGACTGAATAGTGAATGAAAAGCACCCAACAAGTGGCCATGTAATGTAGATAGAGTGTGGCTACTTTCATGTTAAACATTTTACTTATTTACTACGCCTTTCCCATGCATCTGTTTCTTTCATTGTGTTGGTTTTGCATTTATTGTTGCTAATTTAAGCATTTTCAAATGATATTAAATAATGAGTAGGTGTGTTTGAACTTTTAAATGGTATTGTGTGCACAAGGACCTTTCATAAACCTAAGGAAAAAGAAAATGTCTTTCAAAACCTATTCGGGCCCTTACAAGTCACATCACATTCATCTTGTATTCGTGAATTTTTATGAAAATGCCGCCTCTCCTCCCTTTCAAACCTAGTCTGAGGTTTTTATTAATTTCTGACTAATTAGTGCTAGTGATGCAACGGCATATATCTCCCGGCGTTAAGGTCTCGCTAATGACTCAATGTGTTGTGTGTTGGAGAACAGCTTTTGAAGCTCTTTAGCCGGTGAGCTGTATTGTGTGAAGAATAACAGCTTTGACAGAAGAGAGAAGTGCAAAGGGAAACAGGTGTAAAGATAGAGACCATCTGCTGAGCACCGGTACAGAAAAGAAGTGCCCATTCTGCTTAGAGAGATATCTATCTCTATGTCTTCCACTATATCTTCTGTATATCTTTCGCTTTATTGATTGTTTATTCGCTCTATTGAGTTTGTTCACTCTGTCGTTCCCTCTACCGATTGTTTAATCGTTCTGTCGCTCTATCAATCACTCTATTGAACGTCCGTTTGTTCTATTGATCTTTTGTTCACTCTAACGATTGTCGTTCACTCTATCAGTCATTTTATGTCTGTCTGTCCTTCGTTATATCAGCCTTTCATATATTTTGCCATAATTCAGGTAGGTTTGTATTTGTCAACATGAACAAAGTTTTTAAAATTGTAGTTTATTATATAGATATCTGGAGGGAAGTCTTGGCGAAAAATGTTTATCTCCTATGCTGCAGTTAATCCTGAAAATATAAGTATCCCAAAGCGTTCTTTACTTGTTTCTAAACTGACCAAATAAATTCGGCTCTGACCAAATAATAATAACTTTGTTGTGTCTCCTCCTCAAGTCCTGCTGGTAAATTGGTCAATTTTTATTAAATGGTCCCAGTAAGCTCTTCTCACCATATAAACATTTCTTTCTAAACTCTGTCCATGAACGCCATTTATTCTACATGGGCAGTCCACATGCCATGCTGGTCTCTTCCCCCCAAACCATCCAATGGCAGTGTCCAACAAAGAGAATAAACCTGCTTTCATCTTCCTCTCATCACACATGCCCACATTATATATACTCTCTCTCTCTCTCTCTCTCTCTCTCTCTCTCTCTCTCTTTTCATCTGTGGCGTCTGCTCAAAGAGAGTTTTCATGTCTTTGAGCTCACAGCTGGAGGTGTGTTAAACCTGGTCTTGATCAAAAGGCAAGCTCCTAATATGTAGAATACAGGATATATTACTCAGTTTTTAAAAACCACTGCAGATAGGCAGTATATACCTACAACATTAATATACACATTCACATGCCAATTGGTGTGCTATTCAGGTCAAGGAGTGATCGTTTAGCTCTTTCATTATGGAAATGATTATGCCATGACCGCATGACTGCATACACTTAGGCTATGCTTTATTATTTGTTTTCTATTTTCTTTTTATGGTCAGTTATTCCATAAAGGGAATGTAGGTTTATGTGTCCTTAATGCTGACTCACTCTAAAATTGAAAATATAGTAACTTGAATTTTATATCCTAATTTATGTAAACCATATAAGCATGTTGGAGATTTCACTATGTGGTTGATTTGGCCACTTTATTTGTGCTGTAGTCAAGTATATCAATTAGTGAACATGATTAATGGCACTAGAATACTAAGACTGATTTTGATTATAATTGCATTTGAGAAATTATTATGCTGTATTTTGGGTGTCAACTTCACAGTACCATGTAGAAATGATTCCTGTAAAAGGTCAGAATGATGACCTCAGATCAAAGAGCATCACCTCAGCCTGACTGATCCTAATTATTTCCACTTTCCCCTCCAAAGCTCTGCTAACTTCACTCATTTTAAGAAAAGACTCTCAAATTCTGTATTGTGCCACAAAGGCTAGATTTATTAAACATGTCAACCCAGTTTATAATTCACTATTTACTTCAGTTTTTTTATTCAAATATATAACTATATATTTAACAGGGATAGAAAAGCCAGACTCCTTATTGCCTGGCTGCAGTTTTAAATTATACTTTAAAATGCGGCTGAGTTCACTCTACGGTATCTCGTACGTCATCCCTTCTCACTTTTGTTATGTCTCTCTCCATATTCCTCTCCATTTTTATGTCTCTCTTTCTCTTTTATGCGAGTGTCGAGCAGCATCGCAGATTTAAAGGACTCAGTCATTTTCATCGCACCAGTTAATAGGTTGTATAAGCCAGTATCACTACTGTCAGAGGATTTAGAGTTAATTTTACAATTTTTCAAATTTTGTGCCTGAGTCAGTGGTACCGTATTCTCAAAAAGATAATACAATGCACTGATTTTTCTTCCCTCCTCGCTCTCTCTTATTCTCTCTTGTTCTCTGTCCTCCAGGCCTCAGTATTTTAAGATCATAGAGGAGTGTGTCTCTCAAATCGTCCTCCATCGTAGTGGCACAGATCCTGACTTTGCCTACCGCAAGCGTCTGGATGTGGACTTCAGCCACCTGTTAGGTGTGTATGCTTTTCTATTTGAGCAAGTTAGTTTGTTTACTTCAAACTGAAATGGTTAATCTCTCCGTGCTTTCTCTGCAGAGGTGTGTGTGGATAAAGCCAGGGCCGAGGAGTTTGAACAGAGGGCCTTAGAGTTAGCTCAAAAGGCAAGTGCCCTTTCTTTCCCTCCTCTTTTTCTTCCACCCCTCCCTTGTTTTCTGTTTCTTTCTTCTCACTCTGGCTCCTCTAATGAAGTATGTGGCCTATGAAGACCATTCACGACCGCACCATTTAGCTTTCTTTAATTAAGGCAAGATTACTTGAAATCGTTCAAACAGCCATTTGTGATTAACAGTATTCTGAGATTAAAAAGGCCCTTGTATTGATTGTTGGGAGCGTTCCTTTATAATTGTGGGCCGAAGTGTACGTGGTCGAGGGCAACAGATCTATATAACCACAGCTCTTTAACTACATCCTTTCCAGATAACTAGTTAACTTTTAAAACTAGCAGAACTGCTTTTTATGGCTTTACATCTAAGAAATGAACTCGATGAATGAAAACTTGTTGGGTTAGGATGGTCATACTAAAGTGCATTATGATGCACTTTTTTTTTTTGCAATGTAGGCATGAAAATTTACAGTCAGACATTTTTTAAGAAAGTAAACTTTTTTTTGTGAAGACTAGTTTTGTGTTTTAAAAGGTTGTGTGGTATGTTTCAGTACACTACTGTTTGGTGTCGGTAAGATCTGTTTTAGAAAATGTGTCCAGCTTATTTAATAAAAATATTCTTAAGTAACTCTTTTCATAGTCCTTTAATTGAATTTGTGTTTTGTATTTTTCATACTAGTGTAATCATATTTTATTTCAATAATTAGTGCTCAGCATTAGTACATAATGCTAACAGAAAAAGACATTTAAGCAGCGTTCAAACATCAGTAGAAGAATGGTTATGTTTTTGTGTGTGTGTTTTTGTCATCTCTGTTGATATGATTTTTGTTTTCCAGTTTGATGAGGAGTTCCTGGGCAGACAGGAAGCTCAAGCCCAGCTGTTGAAAAGAGAGGAGAAGATCAATGAGCTGGAAGCTGAACTTCAGGCTTATAGAAACCAGGTACCTCTGCTTTTCTCTCTCTTTGTTTTGGCCACTTCTGTCATTTTTTTTGATTGCATTGCTGCTGGGATTCCCTTCTCTTTCTTTTCTCACTGTTATTTTAGTTCTGTCTCTCCTTCTGGTTTCTGTTTGTTAAATAATTTTTCTTTCTGACTTAGTTTGGTTAGTCTGTCTTAGTTTGGTTATTTGACATTAAATGCAGAGAACTGGAGATCATGACACCACAGTGATTAAGCCATTGATGTATCTGTTTTAATTGGATTTCTATCATCTGTTCAGAAACAAACAGAAAAAGCCAGGCCAGGCTGTCCTGTAGCTGTGTGCTTTTGTTCTCCCAGTCCCTAATACACACTTCTCCCACTATACCATGACAATTACCCCATTTCCTTACATTATTCCATCTTTAAAGAGTTTTTTGTGCCAAGTAGTGCTGGGCGGTATGACCAAAAATTTATATCACGGTATTTTTCAAAATTAGACCGGTTTCACGGTACATGACGGTATTTTTTTTTCATGCATGACCGGGTGCTAACCATATTTTCTACAAGAGCGGCTATGCGGTTGTTTTGGCTATATTACTTTTTTGTCTCATGCAGCGCACTGCCTGCGTCTGAGTAACAAACTAAAAAAAACAACAAACAAAAAAGTGCATGTGATACTAACAGACAAACTACGCTCATATGTATAATTCCAAACAATCAGTAAGTGACAGGTGTTTTGTACTCATTTATTGACAAGTCTGCTGCGGTGCGGCCAACTGAATGCGCTGCTTCTCTGCCGCTCACTGCACAGAACAGACGCCGAGAGAGATGA
>NW_015542345.1:218564-244109 GCF_001515605.1 Sinocyclocheilus anshuiensis | reverse complement strand
ATGTCAAATAACAAAAATAAACACCGGTATTCGGTATGAACCGGTATACTGCCCAGCACTAGTGCCAAGTATACTCACCATGCCTCTCACTCTTGCTCAGCCCTACAGCACAAACATTTTAGGTTTTTTTTGGAGCTGACATCAAACTTGTTTACAGCTTTTGCTCTTCTCTCTAATAGAGACTGGCACAGTCTGCCCTAATGTTGTCTCTACTTCACCCTGAACAGCTGCTATAAGAGAAGCATACTGCTCTAAAGCCCTGATCTTAGCTTCTCCATATTTAATCATTAAATTAGAGTCAAAGTCTTTTTCAAATAAACTTTTGAAGATTTTTTTTGGAATTCAGTGATATACATTGATATACAGTGGCCCTTTTGCTTTCTTTTAAAACGTTTAATTTTACCATTTTTTGTTGTATAATGATTTTTGTTGTATAATGCAAAGTAAAGATGCATAATATATTGGCACCATGTTAGTAAAGTTTTGGCTGGTTGGTTTTTATGAACCGATTCTGAGTATTTAATTTCTTCTGCATATTTTAAGATTAATAGATCAACATTTCAATGATTAAATGATTAAAAATTAAAAGTATAACAATGGCAAAAAAGTGCAGTTTCCTTTAACATGACATATCGGAGTTTTTAGCACTCAGCATTGGTTTATAATGTCAATCATTTATTGGTTGTAGTTGTATGTTTTTGGACTTATTAATGCATTAAATTAACCTGCTGTATTACCATGAAAGCTGTGACACTCCTGCACATTGACGTTTTTCTTGCCAAGCTTTGTGCCTGTACCCCTCTCCTCCACTTGGTCCTCAGACTCGAGACTTGTTTTTTTTTTTGTTTTTTTTTTGCGGATCTGAACCCCTCAAACTGACATGACAAATAAGGCATCAACTGAACAGTTTGTTTGATCAATTGCTTTTTGGCTCACTGGGCTATCGTCGATAGAGCAGATCAATTCTTAAATAATGGTGGCCAATGAGCGAAGTGAAAGTTTGGAGTGCAGGCAGTTAAGCTGATCCATCTCTTTGGGGTGCGATCGTTTGCAGCAACGCAAAACGTAATCACCCAGTCAATTCTCCACATATGTAGGAGCGTCAGTCATGCTGACTCTTAGCCTGTGAATTATCTAGAGGCCGGCATGTGCGCAGTTTGAATTAGAGCACACCTACTTGTTCAATAATCACCCACCCCAACTCGTGTAGCTGTTTGCCATAAGAATACAGTCTCTCACATCGTTCTGGAGGAATTTTGGCCCACTCTTCTTTACAGCGTTGCTCCAGTTTATTGAGGCTTGTGGGTATTTGTTTATGCACAGCTCTCACCACAGCATTTCAGTCAGGATGAGCTCTGGACTTTGACTGGGCTATTGTAACACCTTGATTCTTTTCTTTTCAGCCGTTCTGTTGTAGATTATAAGATACAGAGAGTTTAAAATATTGTTACACAAATACTTTCAAATTATTGAAGAAATCATTTATTCTTCAACTTGAACTTATCAATTAATAATCATAAAATCTTGATTGAATCTCAAAATGGTAACAAAAAAGCCATTTAAAACTTGTGAATGATCAAAAACAGTATGTTTCTATTAGTATTTTTTCATATGGAACAGATGAGAAGTACAATTCCTCCATGTAATGTGCAAGGTGCACAGGCAAATTTCGCTACCCCTTTAACCCAAAGTTGCAAAATTACAACACTGACATAACAAGCTCAAAATCTAAAATGATCAATGCATTCAACAATACCTTAATATCTACATGGTCTACACATATTAATAATGACAGAAAAAAATATGTTAGGCATTTTGCTTACTTTATTCAGATTTATCCAGTCCAGTAAAACAAGATGATGTGCTTCAAGGGAAGTTCGCAGGTTGTGTGAGTTTATGGCCAGGTAAATAAGCCTATTTTTAAAATCTAGCATCCAATAGCATAGCAAGGCTGAAGAATAGGACCCCATTAGTTGTGTAAATGTGGTCTTAGAGAAAAAAAAAAAAAAAACAAACTTTTTTAGTCAAGCTAAAACTGATGCTGTAATATTACAACAGTGGGCCTTACAGGGCTAGAATACTTTGGTATACATGGTCGACTCAATGACTGTGATGACTCTAGAATACTTTGGTATACAGAGGAGTTCATGGTTGACTCAATGACTGTGAGGTGCCCAAGTCCTGTGGCTACAAAACAAGCCTAAAATCATCAGCACTCCACCAGCATGTGTGACTTTTGCTATGAGGTGTTTGTGCTGATATGCTCTTTAGGTTTTCACCAATTGTGGCGCTGTGCATTATGGCCAAACATCTCCACTTTGGTCTCATCTGTTCAAAAGACATTGTTCTAGAAGTCTTATTTTTTTGTTCAGATGCAACTTTGCAAACCTAAAACGTGCTGCCATGTTTTTTTAGATAGTTTCTCTAATATCATTGCTGATGTCTTTCCTTCTTGGCATTGTGTTAACACACACCTGAAGGATCCAGACCAGCAAACCGCAACAACTTCTGCTTTTATAGAGGTGTTCACACTTGCTGATGATCAGTTAATCAAAGGTATTTGATTAGCAGTGCCTGACTGCTTCTTGCCCTCTTAATTCCTATGTTAACATTAAGGGTGTCCTAACTTTGTCACTCATGGTTTTTCCATTTTGGCATTATTTTTGGTAAATAAATAATGACACAGTGCAATATGTCTTGTGTCGTTGTTTATCTAAGGGTTTGGTTTCCAAAATTTAAGATCTGCCAAGGAACAGATTATTTTTTTTTTTAACTATGATACAGCCATTTCTCTGAGCATTACATGGTCTGATCTTGGGGTGAATTTGCTGGGATGTCCACTCCTGGGAGGATTGGGATCTGTTTGAATGTCTTCCACTTGTGAATTATCTTCATCACTTTGGAATGATGGACTTCAGTTTGTTTGCAAATGGTACTACTCTTCCCAGATTGATGGAAGCAACAATTGCTTCTCTAATATCATTGCTGATGTCTTTCCTTCTTGGCATTGTGTTAACACACACCTGAAGGATCCAGACCAGCAAACCGCAACAACTTCTGCTTTTATAGAGGTGTTCACACTTGCTGATGATCAGTTAATCAAAGGTATTTGATTAGCAGTGCCTGACTGCTTCTTGCCCTCTTAATTCCTATGTTAACATTAAGGGTGTCCTAACTTTGTCACTCATGGTTTTTCCATTTTGGCATTATTTTTGGTAAATAAATAATGACACAGTGCAATATGTCTTGTGTTGTTGTTCATCTGAGGGTTTAGTTTCCAAAATTTAAGACCTGCCAAGGACCAGATATATTTTTTTAACTATGCTCTGATACAGAAAACCATGGAATTCAATAGGGTGTCCTAACTTTTTCACATGACTATGTATATGTATGTATTGTA
Organism: Sinocyclocheilus anshuiensis; assembly: GCF_001515605.1. Taxonomy (NCBI): domain Eukaryota; kingdom Metazoa; phylum Chordata; class Actinopteri; order Cypriniformes; family Cyprinidae; genus Sinocyclocheilus; species Sinocyclocheilus anshuiensis. The sequence goes on along the minus strand of NW_015542345.1, from coordinate 240,709 downwards.
TGTATAAATTTAATTTTTGCCATCAGGAATTTTAAATTGTAATAACATTTCTAAGCAATATTGCTGTTTTTATTGTATTTTTTGTTTAAATAAATACAGCCTGGGTGAGCCTAAGAGACTTCTTTCAAAAACTGAAAAAAAAAAATCTCACTGACCTCAAGTTTTTAAACAGTAGTGTATATTTTAAAGTTGTTTTAGAAAAAGGAACTGAATTAATATGAAGCATGTATCTGCTGTTTGTCCCTTTTTGTCTCTTATTTTCATAGTTCGGAGCTGTTCCAGTGGTTTTACCTTCAGTGCAGTCTGTCCCAGCCTTGTCTTCAACTACCTCTTCCTCATGTCCCCCTGCCCCACCTCCTCCTCCACCTGTTCCAGGAGTTCCAGGTCCGCCACCCCCTCCACCTCCACCGCCTCCACCTGGCTGTGCCTCCATGCCCGGGATGCCTCCACCCCCTCCTCCTCCTTTGGGACTAGGTGGATTGACATCCTTCTCAATCCAACACGTGCTGCCTTTTGGCCTAAAACCCAAGAAGGAGTTCAAACCAGAGGCTTCCATGAAGCGCCTCAACTGGTCCAAGGTAACATTTTAGTCTTTAACTTCACTCAATCCATTGTGGGACAGAATCCTACTTGGGCGCTCAAATGTGGTGGCGACAGCAGCGTGAAAGGACAGATGTTTGCGAAGTAACCAAAGAAAACTTCTTCTGTTTCCTGCCAAGCATCATTAAAGCAAATGTTGCTCCGTTGTGAAGGATTACACTTTACTGTGTGACTGCCTGCTCTCGTTTCTAGGCAGATGTTGCGGTTCGATATCTTCTGAGTTTTGTTAGTTTATAACATTCCAATTAATATTTAATCTCTGTCCTTTTTGCCACCATCATACAGATGTTTTTAAAGAATCCGCCATATGCTTCATTTCATCCAAAACCTGTTTGTAATTAGCCATTAGGAGGACACAAAGAAGCTCTTTCAAACAGCAGCTTGAGAAACTGACACCATACAATATTCATGGCTCCTGACCCAAGACTTTTATCACTCATTAACTAGAGCTTTGCAGCTCACAAAGCCAAAGACGAGGCAGCTGGTGCATCATAGGGAACATGCCACCCTGTGCCCGTCAGAGGGGCTGAACGTAGCAGCGCATGTTCGCTTAATCACACACACTGTTGGAAACATGGGTTAATCGCTTCCACTGAGAGGCTACTCTTCAGGCTCATGTTCAGTCCGTTCCTGATTGTTTGATTTCTTTGAACATGTCCTCATGGAGCAGATTTGAAGAGCTGTTATTGGCTCAGGTATTTGGCAGGAGTGTGAGGTCTGTTCATTAGCGCAGCCGGCCGCATTGATTACCCTTTCAGTCTTTATCTCAACAAGAAGACTCCATTAAACTGATCATCCCACAATGCTGTACTCTCCGCCAATGTTACCATGGCTTCCTTTCAAACTGCCAGATTAGATCAACACTAAGACACTGTTTGTAGTCTTAACTTTGTCTTAACATCACATTGAGCCAGATGTATTGATGAAATAATTCTAAGAGTAAAAAAAATAATTTCTTTCTTTATTTCTTGCTTTCTTTCTTCTTCAAAGCCGCTATTCGGCAGAGATGAGGACTGTTTGAAACTCTTTTTTTCCACTAAAACGTTAATGCGCATCGTCTCAGTTTAATACGTGAACATAACGCAAAACAATTAGGAAAAAGGGCATTACATGCACATTTTTAAGTCATAACGTAAATATATGTAGTCAAAAACTTCACTCGCAAATTAAATATTTTTGGTCGCAAATGCAACCATTTTATTCGCAGTCTGGAGCCCTGGGTATTTTAGGTGTGCGTGTGGCCCGTGTGTGGCGATGTTTGACTGGAGATATCGGCCCTGTGTTTTTTCATGTACTGAGACGACTGAGAATGAGCCTCTCCAGGGCTGCATTCAGCTGTCACACACACTGACATGTAGGAGAACAAAATAAAGACCAGCAATAGAACACAGTATGAATATTTGAATAGGTTTCCTCTTTACTTTTTCATAAACCACCTCACTGTTTAGATGCCTCACGTTGCCTAGCAACTCCAGCATCCTGACCTCCCATGATTTGTCATGATTTTTTTTCTTTGATTTTTGTTTCTGTGTAGATCTCCCCCCAGGAGATGTCCGAGAGCTGTTTTTGGGTCGCCGCCAAAGAAGAGCGTTACGAGAATGAGGACCTGCTGACCAGGCTCGCCATTACCTTCGGCACACAGAGAGCTGGTCAGTCAATGTTAACACTTCTGTGTAGTCACTGCATAAATACTGTACTGCGCTATAATAATCAAACATTTAAGCAAAAAACTTTGCTTTTTACAAACTTGGGCTTCCTAGCCATTGTGAAGTAATAAGAAGAACTAACCTTGAGTTTGTCCTTGCTGTGTGTAGCACCTGTTGCTCTGCATATCTTTTTAAATAATTGCATTGTTAGAAACATTCCTCACGTTTTCACTTCAGTCTGACCTTCAGACGTCACATTTCAGCTCATATTGTTTTGTTAATATTTCATAATATAATACAGCCCTATAAATAGCTCAGACTTAGCCAATCATAATAACTTTTAGATATCATATAATATATGACTGTTTAATTTTAATAGTTTGACAATTTTAGTTTTTTAATGTTTTATGTTAGTAGTTATGTTGAGTTATTCAAATGTATTTTAGGAAATATTGGTGTCATTGTTTGTGCTTTGTAGGGTGTAACGGTACACGTATTTGTACTGAATATTTTCGGTACAGGTCTTTCGGTTCAGTACGCACGTGTACCGAACAAATCATTCAATTTTTTCAGGAAATTCAGACAATGCATGCCGTTTTGGAGCTCTTTGTGGTGCGACAGATAACTGTATAGAAGCCTCAGTTCTAACGGCAGTGCAGAGCGCGAGTGAGCGTCATCATCCCTTCCTCTTTACTACTAGTTTTAACGCAAAATAAACATGAATGAACATCTCATGTACAGTGATCGCTCAATCAGTGTTTCAATTGCGAAAAGACATTAAAACAACTTGCAAACAAAATGTCACGTAGAATTTAATTTAGCTCAGGAAAGTCATGAGTGTCTACAGCTCTTATTTTCTAGAAATGAAGTCTAGAGAAGAGCATTTCGCGAAATATTGTGTAGTGATGTCTTAATTATTTAATGCATGTTTAAATAAAACTTTTATGAAACAAGTTATGACAGCCACTGTGTAAATGATTATATTTCAACAACAAATAGAAATTGTATAATTTAGAAGTTAATTTAAAAACTGCATTATGTGCAATTTACGTTTGCATACAAATTTTTAAAAATAAATGGTAATTGAATTTAAGTTATGATATGTAATGTAATGTAGTAATGTAAAAGGGCTCCCTATAGTATAGAGCAGAAACTTAGGTAGATTTTTATCCCTAAAAATTTTTTTGTAGTTAAATGCATTTAAAGAAAAAGCAATTTGTTCAGTAACCTGTTTAATAAAAAAAAAGTGTGTGTGTGTGTGTACTTGTTTATGCTACATTGTGGGGAACAAATGTCCCCACAAGGATAATAAAACCTGAAATTTTTGACACGAGGGAAACAAATTATTAAAAATTGTTAATGATGTTTATCTGAAAGTGTAACAATGCAAACAGGTTTTCTGTAAGGGGTAGATTTAGGCTTAGGGTTGTGTTAGGGTATAGAAAATATTGTTTGGTCAGTATAAAAGTAATAGTCTATTAAAGGTCCCCACAATTCACAGAAACAAACGTGTGTGCGTGTGTGCATGTTTATGTGGTTTATGAGGACACAAATTTGTATAGTGACATGGGTATGACAGGTATTACAACTTGAAGGTGATTTATGAGGACACTTTCGGTGTCCCCGTAATTCAAACGGCTTATAAATTATAAATCATATCAAATCAGTTTTTAATTTTTTTTTGAAAATCTAAAAATGCACAAAGTTTTCTGTGAGGGGTAGGTTTAGGTGTAGGGTTGGTGTAGGGCGATAGAAAATACCGTTTGTACAGTATAAAAACCATTCCGCCTATGGAGAGTCCCCATAAACCATAAAAACCAATGTGTGTGTGTTAGTTTTTTTCCTCCTGCTGTACCGAAACCATACCGAACCGTAACGTCAAAACTGAGGTACGTACCGATCCGTTAAGTTTGTGTACCGTTACACCCCCTAGTGCTTTGTATGTAGTTTTTTTCCCCCATCATTCTGTTTTGGGCTATCGAGGCAGTGTGGAATTCAGACTTACAATGGACACCCTTCGATTTAGAAAAATTAAGTTTTTGTCCATGAATCAGCTTTCAAAATTTTCTGCCTTTAACAGTCAGACTTGTAACCGTCCTTGACTGAACTACGTGTGCTTTAGACATTGACTCGCAAACTGGTGTCAGAAACAATTGTATTTTTTATATTTCCTCCCAACATTTCGACAGGACCATTGCATGCTGCTGCTACTATTGGGTTTCTGTACTGCTACCCACACACAGACACTAAATAAACCAAAGTTTAAAGAAATTAGTTTTGTACCTAGAACAAGGTTTTGGATTTAGTCATTTAAACACACTAACAGCCACAAGATAATTAAGATCTCTCTCTCGCTCTCTCTCTCTCTCTTTCTCTCTCTCTGTCTCTTCCCCCTACTGATGATTTATTCACATTTAGCTTGTTTTGAATAGCTCCGGCATGTTGCTTTACTTGATTTTTTTTTCAATTATTCATATCAGCATTGTCTACCTGTCACTACTCAGCTCTGTATGCAGATATCTCATTCTGTCTCTCTCTTCCGCCTGTCTCAGTACCCACAGGGACAATGTTATGCGACCGAACCTTGAATTATGCACACAGTTTAAGACATCTAACTTCAATAGGGCAAATGGTGAAAGCGTGTTTTACAAGGTTGTCAGATTATTTAAATTATAATGTGTGTGTTAGGCAGATATTTTACACGCCAGCGAATCAGACTTTAATTATGCAAACATGCATCATCCTCGACTCCACCAGGGAAACAAAGTTCATCTTCCTCATTGTGATTTCCTCCTCCTCACATTCTTCTAAGCTATTTTATCCATCCATTTACTTTTCCTTCTTGTGAACTTAAGTGAGAAACTTTTTAATGAGTTTGCCGCAAACTCACTACTGGATGCTTTGGAGTGTTTTTTGTTGTAAGAGAAGGCTTTGAACTAAGCATGTTTCATTTTATGCAGAGTAATGTTATTCCAGATCACTACCAAAGTAGAAAGATGTGTCAGAGAGAATCTACACATAGATAGTAAATACGATAAATTCAGTGCGACTTTACAGTATGACTACTGGTTATTGAGGCAGCAGCTAACCGGTGGCAGCCAGACAACTGTATGGATAAGAACAAAAGCTTGAGATATTCAGCTAGTCATCCAACATCTGACTGATTGGTTAGGAGGGATGTAAAGTTATCAAAATCTCACAATACGATAATATTGCGATATGAAGTCCACAATATGATAATATTGCGATATTTAAAAATAAAAAAAGACAAATGAAAAATTGGAAAAAAAAGAATATTTTGTACATTTTAAAGTTAAATTATTCTATCTAATGCACTTTGAGAGTTCAAAATTAAGAGCTCCAACCCATGTTCTTAACTAAGAAAACTTAAACCAGAAAAAAGTCAGTGAATTGTACCTGAACTTTAAAGGGGACTCAAGCCTCTTTTTATTTGTGATATACCAGGGTTTCTCAAATCTTGCCCTGGAGGGCCAATGCACTGCAGAGTTTAGCTCCAACCCTGATCAAACTCACCTACCTGTGATTTTCTGATGATCCTGAAGACATTGATTAGCATGCTCAGGTGTGTTTGATTAGGGTTAGAGCTAAACTCTGCAGGAAAGTGGATCTCTTGGGCCAGATTTGAGGATCCCTGCGATATACTGTCTCAGTCTAAATGACGTTCACACTGGTGTTTTAGGAAGCCAAACAAATTAGAATATAATAATAATAATAATAACAACAACAATGACAGTAATAGCCATATATTTTAAACAATTGTACTGTAAAATAAATGAAAACAAATATTTCATAGGCATATTATTTTTGCTTTACACTACAGTAGGGAAATTACAATACTTATTTCCTAATTTCTACACTTGAAAGAGATATTTTGAATTGGACTGCATTCTAGCTGTCAGCAATTTATACTACACTTTTAAGCTTTTATTTTGACAGAAACAACAGTAGATTTTATTTTGAAGGAAAACTCCAGCTTCAGAGAAAACAGGCTTACAAAAACGCGTCTCACTACAAATCTAGTGAAATGCTGTAATGATCTGCCGCGAAAATAAAGCACAACTGGTGGGTGCGCAGCGCAAACAGACTTGGTAAGTGATTAAGCCATATTGTGCTTTCGGTTTTAGTTTGTTTAACAGATACAGTACTGTGCCAAAGCATAATGGCCCAAAACACAACTTTAAAGACTTTTTATGTTAGAATAAGAAGTTTAAATATATATTTAAGAACTACACTTTTTGCCCGGAAGACCTATCGTTTCATATCGTCATGTGACCACGATAATATTGAGACAGTTTTGCTATCGCGGTATTTCGATATTGATAATATCATTACATCCCTATTGGTTAGTGACCTTAACTAGCAAGTTTTTTTTTCTTTTACAGTATACACAAGTCTTTAGACATGCAAAATATGCTTCTATTTCTAAATCTACTTATATGCTTATAAATCTACTTATAGGCATAGCATCATATTTTGGCATCAAAATGCTTTAAAAACCACTGCTTTTGTATTTTTGGCATTGAGGAGAAGTAAGGGTTAGTTGGTGCCAAGTGGTTAGTAGCCCACGTGTGTTAATTGCAATACATATGTCCAGTGTCGTCTTTGCACAAGATTGACTCGCTTTGCTTTTACTAACAGCTCTATCTAGGTTAGAGTTCTTAGATTGGCATTATGGACCGGCTCTTCCTCAGGATTTGGTGCTGTCAGTCATACGCTCTCCAGTCCTTGAGACATGAAGACAACCTGTCAGATTCCACTTCGCTTTACTTCTGGTCCGAGAACACAGTGTTCCCCGACGTGATTACAGAACTCATGACAGCCGGAATCCAGACTTCCTCTCAACGAACCAAGCGCTCAGGATCTCTGGTCACCCAGGGGCCCATCAGAGTTCTTTCACATCTCACTCGCAGATGGACTCCTCTCTTCTGTCTCCTTTCTCTCCTCATCAAGAGTCTTTGGGAGCTGCAGCGAGTGCTTTTGTTTCTGTTTTATTTATTCATTGCATTTCTTTAAGGAGCAGAAGCTAACATTTTGAATCCTCACGTCAGGATGGCCTCCGATACAGCAGTGTACTGCTCGCTTCTCTTCATCCCGTCTCTCAAGCTCTCTTAATTTCCCTTAAGTGCACCGACATCTGGAGCCCAATTAAACATTAACCAGAAGAATCAAGATTTCTCCTCGCTAAAATATTTATTTTCACCACTGCTGTTCATTGTTCTCCGCTGTTATTGTGCTCACCATTGTTCGTCCCTGAAATGAGTGTGCTGATTGAACAGACGCTTGATTTTACAGTCTGAAATCTGTTAAAGTCCTGTTATTTCGCCTCATACACTTCCCGTCAAAGCGGCACATGCAGGAAACAATCACCAGCAGTGGATTTTTAGAGCAAGCTTGCCCTGCCTCTGACTTTCATCAACCCTCTATCACAATGATTCAGGCATTTGTTGGACCATTGAGTGATTGCTGGAATAGAGCCCACACACAAAAACATGCCCTGCAATCTGCCGCCCTGATACTACCGTCTGCAGTTTCACACGGCTTGCTAAAATTATCCATCAGTCGGAGAAAGCTCCTTGTCTTCCTCATTGACATTGGCAGTTTGAGTACAGGGTGTCCAAGGAAACATAGTAGAGGAGTGCAGTAAGAATCTGTATGAGGAAAAGCATTGTAGATGCTGTTATATTTGGTCACTCCCTAGTCCCTCTCGGTATTTTAATCGTTTTTTTTAAATAAAATTATATATTATATATTTTGGACCCCTTTCTCTCTTTAAAAGGATTATAGGTTTTTTCCCTTTATGTATTTATGTATGTAAACAATTCCTCTGTCTGAAAGAAATTTTGAAATGTGTACTCTATTTAGTGCCTGGTTAAGTATCCTAAAAATGGTAGTCTTTGCAACTTTACAGATCTTCTTTATGCACCAAGAGCTTGTAACACTCCAAAGAGAAAGTAAAAATAGAAATCGCATCATATGACCCCTTTAAAATGTCATATAAATGAATATTAATATTTAGGGGTGTAAATCGGATGGTTCGTCACGATACGATATAATATAAATAATAAAGAAAATAAACGATTGGAAAAACAATTCTGGCTGCTACTATGGGCTCAGTGCTAAAAATCTTTTCTACAGATAACCAAATTACAAGCAATAGCAGATAATAAATACAATAGAATAAAGACACAAGTTCAATAAACAGTGCTTTTCAGGTTTTTCAGCTCAGTCTAAAAGAAAATTTCAGGTACACAACAGAAATGTAATAATCAAATAACTAAAATAACTGCATATTCTTCACTATATAAGTTAAATATTGATTAATCATTTTTGATGTTACAAAGGTTATTTAGTCAGGAGTAGTGAGCACTTGTATTTTTCTTTGACAGCATTAGATTTATTATTAGTTTGCTTTCACTTTAAGAACGAAAGCACGGATTTAATATACTGATACACATGCCTTTTCTTTCTCAACTTTTTACATTAAGACATATGCCTAACCGACTGTGTTTACTAGGATATTTGCCAAAACACATTTTGATGTAATTTTGTCTGTATTTATTCATCCATGCACAAAAAAGCGGAAGAGAGCTCAATTTAGTATTCGCGCGGTGTAGACGCGGCTGTCTGTGTGTGTGTGCGCAGAAAACTTCTCACACAGCGCTTGACTGTTCCGCCAACAATCCCGAGCGTCTTTTATGCTCACCTTGTGCCTTCGGGCAGTCCTTATATCGAGTCCTGATACGTGAGTTTGAATGAGAATGCATGCGTTGGCGGTAATGCATAGACGGGACATTATGTGAAAATGTGGACAATGCCAAAATAAAGGTGCCTATTTATACTACAGATATCGATATTTTACGCGTGGCATCGATGCATCCTATCGTCAGACATCGTATTGATGTATCGATCCGTATCGATGAATCGTTGCACCCCTATTAATATTAGAGATGTCCCGAGCCGATTTCAAGGATCAGGTTTGGGGCCGATCAAGCATTTTTTTCAAACTGATAGGTATCGGCTCTCCTCAGCCCGATTCTTATTTTACATCAGCTGTCATGCCTGTGTCGCGCAGTAGGAGGCGGTATGCACCTTTAAGTGGGTTTTCCAACCGCAATTAAAAGGAAAGGAAGAAGCTGAAATGTACGTGCCTGATGCGCGAGAAACAGTGAGGTCTGTTCTACGTGTCACGCATGTTTGAGCTTTCGTGTTCAGTGTATTTGATGCAAACTTTTGTGATGATCACACATTCATTTACTTTTATCTGCTGTCAGAATATCTGAGATGTATATACATAGAGAGAGAGAGTGTATCTTGTTATATATATAGGAAAATATAGGAATTTACAAGTATTGGATCGGGACTCTGTATCCTCAGATATTCAGTATTCAATGAATCTGATCGGATCGGGGGCACAAAAAACCTGATCGGGACATCCCTAATTAATATATTTTAAATGATTTCATAAATGTAAAATAGTATACACTACTGTTAAAAAGTTACTATAAAGACATTTTAAGCTTCAGTACAGTTGAAAAAGACAATGTGGACAAATGGCTTATTTTGAAAACTTTTTTATTGCTCATTTGAATTCATATTGGTATTTACTACAGCCAACATTTATACATTAACAAGGTGTCAATTCAACTGTTCAGTGTTAAATGGGACAGCAGATGCCCATTTTCTTTAGGGCTTTCAAGAAATGTCTGTAGCATACTTTGGTTATAATTCCTCACTGGTCGTGCAAAACAACACCCTTTTTACCTTGTCAAAAACAGCGAACCATTTCGGTGTATGTCTCTTTGAATGATAATGAGCTACTGCTCACCCTGCCCCTCTCTTCCGTTTTTTGGTGTATTTGGTGGCGTTACCATCAAAAACAAAACGAATCCACTGCATCCTCAGTGGCTCCGATGTTGGGAGAAAATGAAGACACTTAGGGCTGTTTCACACCGCAAGCCTGAGATTAGCGTCAGCTTCACGTCAACGTAACTTCATTGTCACTGCAGCTGCAGACTTGCGAGAGTATTCACACTGTAAGTGTTTGTACAGCGTCACAGCAGCGACTTGTGTTGTGAAACTGGCCTTATGTTTACTTTTACATCCAACTGCATTGCTTACGAGAAAATGGCGGACAGCGTACAACTGGCTGAGGGTGGAAATATGCTAATACGGGACAGTCCATCAGCGGTCATGGGTGGGCCCTGAACAGTATGACATCATGTTGATCAGAAAATCAAAATGGCTTGATAATTGAGACTGTTTAGGTTTTTTGGGCATTAAAAAAAAAAAGGAGGGAATGGATTTCTACCAATGCAGGGTGGTTGTGTCCACACACTGCTAAGACACATTTATTGGCAGACACCATGTAAAAGGGAATTTTGCATCCAATGTCTACTTTAAACAAGTTAACAAGTAGAATAGATGCAATTCCTCCCAAACACCAGAAGAGCTAATAATAAGAATAAAATGTAAATTACCAACCAAAATATAAAAAAGCTAAAGAAATATATTATATGATCTTCTTTAATTACTGGGCTTTTATTGCTTGAACCTCCTATTGCTTTTTGTATTTAATGGACACCGTGCATTCACAGCTTTTGACGGATGTAAAATATTATATTTTAGTATTGCATTATACCATACCGCTGTGTCATACAATAGAAAAGAACAGCATTGATCCCGCACACAAAAAGGAAACAAAACATTTGATGTGAAAATAAATAAATAAATGCAAGCTCCAGCACTATTATTTATGAAGCTGAAAATGCTGTTATTCAAGCAGGCAAACGCGTTGTGGTGAACTTTTTCATTATAAAATCTGACTCTTTTCTTGATGTGTTTATTCTTTGTGTTTATTTAAAGTTTCAGTTCTCTCTTTTTCCTGAAATAATAGCAAGAGGAAGAGAGAGTACAAGCATTTTTAACAGTGTGGTCTTTGCTGCTTTTAATGGCTGGTTATTTTCTCAGGATATTGCGAGTTCTTAGGAGAGCATGTCCCTCCTGTCAGATGACTCTGCCACTGCCCCATTGACTTGAATGAGCGAGGGAGCAGGTGTGAGCGTGTTCGCTATGTGTGACTCTGTATGTATGTCATCTGTCACGCCTGCTTTGTGTGTGAGAGAGAGTGTGAGCACAGGTGTTGTAGCCTCTATGAGTAGATAACATCTGCAGGGGCCAAATCTCTTCTCCGCCCACCCCTCCAGATGTGGTCCGTCTCGTGGGAGCAGGTGCCCAGGCGGTGTTGCTGAGCTGAACGGCTGGTGGGACATCCCAGGGGAGTGCTTCTCTGGTGGTACTGTTGTCCTAATAACGAAAACTACGAAAACTGTCAGACTGTGACCTGAAACGAAACCCTACCAGAAGGTGGAAAATATCATTCAGTGTTGTGTAATGTGACCCTTGGTTCACAAGTTGCCAGATTATCGGTGGATGAAATATTGTGAAGTAGATCTAGCTTGTGAGTTTGTATTATTGGTCCAGAAACTTCTCCGGGTCGTATGGTGTAAACATAATTGAGTTTGTTGAGACTGTAATATAATCCCAAGTCCTTTGTCGTGGTCTTAAATGTGATTTTTTTTTGTAGGTAGATGCATTTTATTCAGCACATACTTTGTATTTTCTTCTATGAGGAGTTGTGTAAGTTGCTAGTTATATAGGTTGTCACTTAAAAACTGAATTTGGCTTTGGTTTGGCCCTCACTTTACACAGTTTAGTCTACCTTACAGAAAAACCAAAGCCACGATTCAGTTTATTTTTTTTTAAATAATATTTTGGCTTATTCTACTATAGTTACAGCTACCAATAGCAGTTTAGTACTTAATGCCATATTTAAATAATGCAGATTTTTATTTAAAAGGCATTAAAGCTCCAGTTGGCCATGTTCAGAGGTGTTTTGGGAGTGACATCCGCATTTAAATGTGGTGAATCACTTAAGTTATTGTTCAGACTGTGTACACAATATAGGAATCACTTTCAAACATGTTATGATTGACGTAGTGATAGGCATAGCAATTTTTTGGCGTAGCTGAAAAAATTATGCATGGAAGATGGCAGTTTAACCCATTTATTATTAAAATGTTTTTTTGTTTTTAGCTTTTGGTTGTAATTATTTATTGTACTTTTTAATTTAATTAATTGATTTTATTCCTTTATTTATTTTTGAACTTTTTGACTTAATTTTATAAGACAGTCAAGGACATTCTCTCTATTTTTTGGAATTTTTGTCTTCATTTTGTAGTATATTCAAGCATAGACAGCATTTTAAAGAGGGTGTCACTGCATTAACAACAAGCAGTTTGATTTGTTTCATGCTACACCGATTTAATACAGTTTTCACTGCTTGAATAATCAAAACTCTGTATTTATAGAATTGGATTAAGCAATCAGAAGAGAAGCCACAGCTGTATTTAGCCGCAACATTTATGTGGCCATAGGTACTGAAGGTAGATGCTTACATGGATATACAGCACATAGAACAATAATAGATAAAAACTTTGATTTGATCACCCTGGTCCAGATACAGGTTAAGCCTGTCTCTAATCATTTATTTCTTTAATCACACATTGATCCCTTTATTCCAAATAAACCTATGCTTTAGGGTTATGCTCATCTCTCTAATGTGTCTTAGAATCTGCCCACCATGTCATTTCCTGTTCAGATATAAAGCTTGGCATGGCGAAGCTGGCATTCACACCAAACGCTTCACAAGAATTCATTACTGTGCGAGGGCGAGATAAACATAGAGCACGCAAACACACATTTCTGCTTACACTGCTCACACCCTGGATTCTCAACAGTCACTAAAACCAGACCGAAATGAAGGATCGTAACTGGGTGAACAAACAGCTCAAGTTTGTGAACAAACAGCTCAAGTTTGCATGGCTTTTACTGAGCACAGGTTCCCCTGGAGTTGGCCCTCTCACAACCGTTCTGATAGAGATTATGGGATGTGAAAGAAGAACTGGGGATAAGGAGGAGAGAACCTAAGAGAGAATGCTAAGTCATGCACATCTACTGTACATTGAAATAATTTTTGTAGCTGCATGTTCAAAGAAAAGACATATTTTCTGATGTCAGCATTTCCACTCGTTTCCAGATGGGAAAGCATAGACACACATTCTAGTTTCTGAATAGAAGATGGTTGAAAACCACTGAGATATTACATGTGAGTTTATGTGTGTGCGAATTGCAGGGTTTGCATGAACAAATGAGAGAAAAGCGCATTTCAAGATCAATCAGGATCAGTAATGTACATCATATAGTGCTCATGTAACACTGACTAAATGATTGCAGAATGATAGAAATAGGTCTAAATGAGCAGAAGCTTCTTGATGTCTTGTATGTATGTGTGCAGTTGCTGTTGTTCTGCACAGAGCTTGGTTTCCTAGATCAGAGAGATGATGCATGTCTGTCTCTTTCATCATCCCTTTATTCTTCTTTATTCTCAGCAGCATTTTTTTTATCTGTAGTGAGCTCTTTTACTGTTCTTTTCTATGAAGCCTTTCACTATACAAGCAATTCTGGGTTATTTCATTCTATCTTTCTGAAAGAAAGAGTGCCCATAACCATGTTGATTATAATCTTAATGTAATTAAAAATGGAATGTAAAAATAGCAATTTCAGAGTTTAAATAGTTTCTACTCCATTTTTTTTTTTTCAGTGTAATGTTCAAAAGATTGGGGTCAGGTATTTTTTTTTTTTTTTAAGAAATTAATACTTTTATTCAGCAAAGATGCATTGATTTAATCAAAAGTAACAAAAAACATCTAAATTATTTCAATTTCTGTTAATTTGAATGGTCCACTCCTGAAAAAGAGTCCTGAAAAAATGGATCACAGTTTTTCATATTAAGCAGAACAAGTGTTTTCAGCATTGATGACTGTACGAAATATGCAAATCAGCATATTAGTATAATTTCTGAAGGTTCATGTGACACTGAAGACTGGAGTAATGGCTGCTGAATTTGAGCTTTGCCATCACAGGAATAAATTACAATTATATATTAAAATAGAAAATAGTTATTTTTAGTTGGAATATTTCATAACATTACTGCTTTTACTGTATTTTGATCAAATAAATGCAGCCCCAAACGTTTAAATGAAAATATGTATGATAGGCTTTAAAGGCTGAAAAAGCTTAAAAAAGCTTGCTTGCTATCACTGTTTTGCTAGTGCTTAATTTGCCTCTGTTACATGATTTCTTTGCAAAATGTTACTTATTAAAGTTTTGCATATTTGCTTTTGCAATCACATGTATACTAAAGCATGAAAGCGGAGCTTGCGCTTTTCTCTCCTTCCTTCCTCCTCCTCATCTTACTCTCAATAATGAATCTCTCTTTGCACACCTTTACACTGATGTTGTTGATAATTTGCATGAATCTCCACATCTCTCACTCTCTCTCCTCTTCCTTCCTGTTTTCTTTGAGACCTGCTGGCTGAGGGTTCAGTGCTAATGCAGTCTGAAGAGGCATATGATTGAACATTGCCTTTATATGGACACACTCACACACCTGCGTTTCTGTAAGCCTGTAATTACAGGCTTTTGGCCCACAAAACTGGTAGAAGACCCTTACCGACTCGGTTTAGAAGCGTCTTTAAGACGAAAGAAAGCTAAATGTCACACATTCATTTTATATTCATTGAATTGTTGATGCATACTACATATGTGTGAAAACACCTTGTTAACATGCACATGGGCACCTGTCATTAGTCCTGTAATTTAGTGTTCATTTTGTTTCTTACATATACTCCTGTGTTTTAGAGAATATGTAGTGATAATTGCATAGATCCGACACTACTGAGTGACATTAAATAACTCTGAGTGAGAGTGTGTATGTGTATGTGCATGTAATAAAACACAACATAATTGCTTTGGATCTCTGTGTGAGCTGCCCCATCACTTAATAGTAAGTGATGACTGCACTCAAAGAGTCAATTACAGATCACAGATCACTCATACACCTGCTCCAACCTCCCAGACCATCAAACACCTGCCCCACAACCCTTTCACTGCAGATTAACCAGCACCATCTAAAAACCCATGAGAGAGAATCAGTATAGTGCAGACAGTGAAAGAGAGTCAAATAGCATGATTAAAGTTTTGGATTAATTAATATCCATCTTGATATGTCTTTAAGTTTGGATGTCTCGCTCAGTGACCTGTTGACTAAAATTGATCATGCACTTATGGTCTCAAAACCAGAAGCTGAAAGTGCATTATTATTTCTCTTTGGTCACAGAAGTTTGCACTGCTTGCAGTAGAGATACCACAGTTTCACACAGAAATACAAATTGCATTACAGAAATGTTGTTGGTATAAATTAATGTGAATTTACATAATGCACTGCACATGCAAGAATGGAAATTGCTTTTTGAAGAAAGCTCATTGGCAAGTGTTAGCTGTTCATGAGATAGATGGCCTGTGGAAACAGCTGCTCTTATGTCTGACAATGATCTGTAGCCTCTGCCACAGGGAAGAAGTTCAAAGAGGTTGTGGCCAATGTGTGTGGCATCCGAGAAGATTTTTCTTGCCCGTTTTCTCTTTCTGGAGGGGCATAAGTCCTGGATGGGAGGGCAAGAGTGCACCAGTAATCCTCTTAGCAGTCCTGGCTGTCCATGTAGCCCTCTTTTGTCCAGTTTGGTAGCTGTCATTGAGTCGGTCCTGTGCAATACTATGACTGTTTGCTAAGTACAAGTGAATCAGCAGCTGTTAAGGCAGGTTGAACTGGTAAAGGAAGTAGGGCTGCAAAAGGATTAATCGCATTCAAAATAAAAGTTTGTTTACATACTATATGTGTGTGTACTGTGTATATTATGTATATATAAATACACACACACACTATATATATATATGTATATTTATTTATACGTGTATATAATTTATATTATATATAAATATAAAGATATAAATCTAACATATTTTTCCTTAATATATACATGTATGTGTGTGCATTTATATATTCTATGGGTGTAACGGTACATGTATTCGTACCAAAAATTTTCGGTGCAGGTCTTTCAGTTTGGTATGCACGTGTACCGAGCAAATCATTTAATTTTTTGTAGGAAATTCAGACAATAAATTCCGTTTTGGCACTCTTTGATGTGGTGAGACAGATCGCTGTAGCAGCACGGAGCACGCGATCATCCCTTCCTCTTTATTTCTAGTTTTAACGCGAAATAAACATGAATTAACATCTCATGCCCCATGTAATCGCACAATCAGTGTTTCACTCGCGGAAAGATGCGATTAAAACGGCTTGTAAACAAAATGTCACGTAGCATTTCACTTACAGCTCGTCAGTTCACCAGAGAAATGTATAGCCTACACATTATATTTTATTTTTACCTGTAATCTTTTAATGTATATTTAAATAAATCTTTTATGAAACAAGCCACTGTGTAAATGATTATTTCAACAACAAATAGAAATTGTAGCCTATAATTTAGAAGTTTATTTAAAAAGTGCATTGAGTGCAATTTACATGTTTGCATACGAATTTTTTTTTTTCATTTGAGTATTGATTATTATATAAAAGTCAGTTTCCTTTAGAAATACAGTGATATAAAAACACCCGTGCCACGTTTTAATTTTGAAACATGCAGTGCTTGTTGTGTATATATATATATATATACACATGAATGTATTAAAATATTCACCTGTCATTTTTAGTTAGTTTTTAATTGTTTTGTGCAAAAAAAACACTTTTTTACACAATTGTTTTAAAGACAATTTTAATAAAAAAAAAAGCTGTATCAGTTTGGCAAATACGTTATATTACACTAAAATAAAATGAATCAATATCCGTATCTGTTGTGAAAAAAAAGTTTATTTTCCATGTCAGCAACTCACAACCGCACCACTGCGGTTTACATATCTCTAGTGTCTAGAAGCTCCTATCACTGTGTGCATGTGACATGCATGATCTTCTCATATGGCGTTATTGGATTTAGTGAGTTGCCTGCTTTTGTTTCATATAGAGGCTACTTGCGTGTCCATGACTAGTACTGTGTGTTTGAGAGAGGAGCATGTGACGAGGATCTGTAATGATGGACATAAGTGCAGAGCGTGGGCAGGCGAGTGTGGATGGATAAAGGACGGCATTAGTTCTCGTTGAGTAGTTTTTGTTCTGTTAGAGAGACAGAAAGAAAAGATGAAAAAAAGAGGAATGAGTCTTTACAGTAACACTGATATGGCTGACTGACCTCAGCATGTGCAAGGGTTGACCCTGACTACTCACATAACACATCGTCATAGAACTGTTAGATGTGTGTTTGAGGTGTAAAAGTGTGCAATTGAAATGCTTCTAATACTAAATTGTTCAACCCTTTGTCTTTTATTACACATTTTTTGTGCACTGTATAGTAGGTCTTTAAATGCTATCAAATGCCTCTCTGAGTTATACTGTACATTCATGCTTTGCTCTTTTAAGTCAAGTGGAAAGTGTTGTGTGAACCCTGGTGAACATTTATGAGTAAAACAATGGTTTGAAATGCAGCTGTATAGTTTTCACAAGACTTAAGCAAATTTCTTGCACGTTCTTGTCATTTGCAGCGGTCAGTGCGCTTTTGTGTTTGTTAGTGTTTTTTTTTGTTGTTTTTTTGTCTGTTTATTGATAAGAAAGCTGCTTTGCGGTTCTTGTCATGGAAAAACAGAAATATATTGTGACTTTTAGAAGTCAAAATTCCCTTCTCAGTCCAAAATCATTTGTTGAAAATCAGGTCCCATATTTGCTCATAACCAGAATGAAACACCAAAATGACTACTAATAAGAGTGAAAAGTGAGAAACTTTACACAGATGATAGCATCAGAAAAAAAAAACAACAACAAACAGCCAGTTTAATTCTAAGGGGCTGGAAAATGAATTATAAAACTTAATTATGAATTTTTGATTAAACTTTAACTAACATTATAAGTGAATCTCAAAGTAAAGAAAAGTAAAATAACTAATATGTGATCTGTGCTGGCAAAATGAGTCACAATGAGCAAATTTTCAAAAATGACCTTACCTTACCTTCAAAATGAAATACCTTCAAAAAATACCTTCAAAATGATATATGATTTGTTGAAATCGGACGAAAAATGACTGAGCTACGCAATAAGAACAGATGCTGTTCAATAAGAACAGATGCAAAAAATCAACAACAGTAGAACAAATACAAGAAAGAAACAAATAGACATAGTGCATTGCTTTTTTAATTTTACATCTAAACAGAAGCATTCAAGTAAGAAAAACAAATAATCAAATGTAAAAATCACTTCAGTGTGTTCATTACAAATAAACTGATTATTAAAACTACAAAAAGCAGTTCAATCAAGATCAGCGATCTTTTCTTTTATTGTTAGATTAACATTAATGAGACAGGTGGGCTGTATAGTAAGTCCTACTGTGATGCACGGATCTAATATAATGTTACACATCAGATGTTTTTACCCAACAGTTCCTTAAACTTTCACTTAAGACATAACAGATTATGTTTGTGTGAATAGCCTACTTAAATTCTGTGTATACAGTATGTTTGTGTGTATGTTTTGGGATCGTTATGAGCGCGATTCATATATCAGACAGTGGCAGCGAGAGAAGCGAGCAGAGAAAAGGTACTCCTCTCAGAAAACGTACAAATAAAGATAATTTTAGATGTTTAATTACTATTTGGAGCATTGGGATCGTTAGACGAGGGCTTAATGAACTAATTTTTGTGAAAACCATTCTATTTTTTGTCTGTAGCTCAAAATCAGCCCGTGTGCATTCCGACTCATTTTGCCTGCACGGGTCACATATGGCTATAACCCCTTTAATGTTATTACGGTGTGTACTTATAAGTTTCTTTTTCTCACTTGCAGTGTTGAAGTATGTGTCAGATCTGGAGTTTCTAGTTAATGATTGAATTAATTATCAGTTCATAATTTTATTTTTGGGTGCTCTGAAAGAACTGCTTTCTTTATAGCTGAGATGATGAAATATTAAGCATGTTAAAACATTATTTAAAAGTTAATCTTGGGTCATGACGCTGCTGCTGTCCAAATGCTGCAGCTTTAATATTTCATAGTTCCCTGCGGAGGAGGAATATGAGAGAGCTTTCCACATCTTTAACCTCGCTTTGTCTCTGTTATTTTATTTTTTGTCAATACAATCTTCCATCTATCCAAAGACAAGGCTGAGTAATAACATGTATATTTCAAACATGTATTGTAATAAAGAAACAATAGACATACATTATCTCCCTTTTCCCATCACTTCAGTTTAGCAGGATATTTAAAAGAAAGAATACTCTTACTTCTTCTTTTAGTCTTTTCATATTTTTTTTTTTTGCCACCATGGAGTATTTTGGTCATCCCACATGAATTTGTCTCAGTTTCTGATGCTCTTTCTCTCAGTGTTTTAATTTGTGCATTGTTGGAATGAGAAATGTACATTTCAATTGCCAAAACAACAATAGAAGAGACGGTAGTCATAAAGTTACGGTGAACTAGATTTTTACATTTTCTGAAGAAAATGTGAGTGGTTTGTACACATGCAAAACTAACTGTCATGTGTGCTGTGGGTGGTGGCAGATGATGTTTTCTAGCATTCTAAAAGAACTTGATGAAGCACAATGGAATGGAACAGCATGCAGGGGTCAATTTTTTTCAAATTTGGACTATTGTTAACGTGACATGGCATGCATAAAAACAACACTAGTGGTGGGACGCTCAAGTAACAAATGCCAAAGATGCCTGTCTGAGTGTGTATGTGTATATCGCTGTAGTGGTGCTTTAATGAGAAAGCATGAAAAGATGCAAAATTTCTCAGAGAGGATATATGTGTATAAATATTGATAGAGATCTATGTGCAGTGTGCACACACATGTACAGTGGGTACGGAAAGTATTCAGACCCCCTTCAATTTTTCACTCTTTGTTATATTGCAGCCATTTGCTAAAATCATTTAAGTTATTTTTTTTTTCTCATTAATGTACACACAGCACCCCATATTGACAGAAAAACACAGAATTGTTGACATTTTTGCAGATTTGTTAAAAGCAATATAACAAAGAGTGAAAAATTGAAGGGGGTCTGAATACTTTCCGTACCCACTGTATATGTGTGTGTATATATATCTCTATCTAGTATCATGGGATGTTAACAGTGTAAGATGCACTGACTGCAGGAGATGGGAGCGACAGAGGGCACAGACTCTAATAAATGGGAGGGATAATTGTAGCCTGTACAGTAAATCAATACTACTCTTCACACCCAGGACTGTATGTAGCCTCAGGAAAGGCTGTTGATTTCCAATTTCCATGCTCATTAAAATGAAATGCGCCCTTTCCACTCTGTTAATTATGACGCTCTGCCAAGTTACTTTTGCGAACACGTACGCACACTCGCGCACACTCATCTCAACCTCAGATAACATTAGAATTTGCCTCAGCATGTGTCATCTTGTGTATAAAAGGGAAATATGAATATATAATTTTCCGCTTTTCTTGTCTTTTCTCTTCTTAGGTAATTTTTCTGTCTTTCATTTGCTGTAATTTCATGCTTGTCTCTTCTGATAGACATGGGAGCTATACATTCTAAGGAAATAGAAAGCACTTGCTCTTTATTCAAGTGTCAAAAGCTTTCTTTTTAATATTTAGCTGGATGAAAACACTTTGAAAACTAATTTTAAGCCTTTTTAATATCTGTCTGTAATCTAAAAGTCTTTTGGTGCATCTTATGAGGCATAGTGCAGTTTAGAGAATAGAGTCTGAGCTCCAAATGCTCCTTCACCATACCTCTTTCTGCACGTCTCTTCTCCCTTTCTGTGTCCATTCTGGTCTAGAAAAATGTGTACTATGAATCGTTCCCGGCTGGAGGCTGAGCTCTGGTGCTTGGGAGAGATCAGAAGGGATGATTTGTGGTGGCTCGTCTCTCCCAACTCTACCAAAAAACAGAAGTACCGCTAACACTTACAGAATCTAATTTATCTTTTCCACTGGCTCTCAGAAATGCATCTCAAATCTTGAGATTTGATTTTCTCTCTGCCTGTCATTCATCTTTCTCACTTAGTTTTTTTGTTTGGGTATGTAAGTGTGGCTTATCGTGGTCGACTTAAAATCGGAAAACCTATTTAAGAACCATTTTCAACGTTGATACAGATGGTACTCAACAGAATGAGCTTTTTATGGTTTACTTTGCATCGGAGCAATACAAGAGGCCTGTTAAATACATGGATTTACATGCTAAATGTGAGTATTCTCACATTTCTTAATATTTGTCACAAATACTATTTTTTAAAATGTATATTTTAAAATTACACTAATGAAACAGTAGGGATTTTTGCATGTCACACACGTACTTTGTTATTCATTATCTGTACTTTATTTTGACATGACGTGCGGAAAGGATATCTGTCCACGAATTAAGAAATCGTTGCATATTTTTATTAATTCTTAATGAGAAATCTTTCTCGAAAGCCAAATCAACATATTAGAATGATTTCTGAAGGATTGTGTGACACTGAAGATTTGAGGTAATGGCTGTTAAAAATGCAGCTTTGCCATCACAAGAATAAAATGACATAACGTTTTAAAATATATTAAAATAAAATAGAAATTTGTAATTTGTAATAATATTTTATATTACTGTTTTTACTGCATTTTTGATCAAATAAGCCTTAAGACACTTCTTTCAAAAACATTAAATAAAATAATTATAATATATAAACTAAATATATGAATAGAATTTAATTATAATAAAAATTTTATGTTTATAGATATTTTTATTTTCATACAGCTTTTCAGTTGATGTTGATATATGGGCTTTTAAAGGGGTCATATGCTGCGATTTCAAGTTTTCCTTTCTCTTTGGAGTGTTACAAGCTGATTGTGCATAGATAAGATCCCTGAAGTTGCAAA
>NW_015542345.1:201597-218293 GCF_001515605.1 Sinocyclocheilus anshuiensis | reverse complement strand
TGTGTGCGCGTGCGTGTGTGTGTGTGAGAGAGAGAGAGACAGCGTCACATCACAGTAGCGTCAGCTGTCTTAACCGCGGCTTGTGTACTGCATCATCACTGTGTCTGTCACGCGACTCTGTTGCCCTTTCGGGCTTGAACTGATGGTAAAACTAACGACATTATTAACTGTCTTGATATTTACTTTGAAAGCTGACGCTCGCGATT
Organism: Sinocyclocheilus anshuiensis; assembly: GCF_001515605.1. Classification (NCBI taxonomy): domain Eukaryota; kingdom Metazoa; phylum Chordata; class Actinopteri; order Cypriniformes; family Cyprinidae; genus Sinocyclocheilus; species Sinocyclocheilus anshuiensis. The sequence goes on along the minus strand of NW_015542345.1, from coordinate 218,087 downwards.
ATGGTAAGGGGCGTTACATTTCCCACGCATGCTTGTGGTGTTCGGCCAATCACAATGCACTGGTTCAGCTGGCCAATCAGAGCAGACTACGCTTGTCAAAGGAGGGGGCTTTGTTGAAAACGACGTGTTTGAGAGAGGCGGGGCATAGAGGACCTACAATAATGTACAGTATTTGAAAAATAATGTGTTTTTTGAACATTAAAGCATGTCAACATATTCTGTTACACCAAATACACAAAATAATGATCTTTAAAATAGCATCATATGACCCCTTTAAGTGTTTTTTTAGGGCACCGTTATAGGTTTTCTACAATCTTTTCATTTTCATAAATTATTATAATGCTGGTTAATGTTAAAATAATGCAGGTTATGGTATTAATAAATTGTTAATGAAGCACTGCCATTGAGGCTCTAGTAAATATGGATTAATTTTTTAGTATAAAATCATCTCCGCATCGCTCCTCATTGCACTTTACTGATCAATTCCCAATAGATACATCAAGTTCCTCCCCCTTTCCTAATACATATTTCCTGCAAGTATGTTCCATTAAAGTATGTGGTATAACTTGCTTGCAAGTGTCGTTTCATGTTAATTTCAAAATGCTCTCCTGTCAGCCACGTAATTATCAGAAACGTAACTATCACGTAAGGATGGGGGAAAAATGGGAGATAAAGGAGGAGGATGTTATTCTCATTGTAGTATCTTTCTTATTGAAACCCCACACACGCTTTCTATTTCTCTATACTGCAGTCCTGTGACATTATCGCTGACCGCAACATATAACAGAAAAGCTACATTAGCTTATTTTTGCCTTCGATTAAATCTCATATCTCTCATAAAGCAATTTTCCCATAAAACACAGATAATACATGACCGGGAAAGTCTCCAGCAGAGAGGATGGTCTGTGCATTATGGATGTGTTGCCACCGCTTGGCCTTCTCTTTCTGAGGAATAGAATTAAACTCGTGTCCCATAGCTCATAGTGGTTCAGAGGCGGCAAACGCTTTGGTATGAATAGAGAGGGTGTTTGTGATCCAATCAAAGCAGTACATCACATTGACAAGGGCGCTAGCCGGGTCCCTAAACCCACATGCACAAAGACAATGATGCACACTCATGTACGCACCGAATATCTGATAAAAACGAATAAAATGAAAGCACTGATATTATGAACACCGCGCCAGTTGTCTTGGGAACCAGACGTGAAGCCTATCCGGAAGTGATCTAAATTATAAACGTTTCCCACCTTCAAGGTTGTACATTTGGATTTTCGAGAGTCGTTCATGTTCCTGAAGAGCATTTAAATCTCTTTTTATGCTCATTTGGGAGGTTTTTCTTTGTAGTATTACATTTATTCAGCCGATTGACCTTGACCTGGCGTAAATGAACACTATTTTCTCTGCTCTGAACTCAATAATTGATGAAGGCAGTTGTGTTTCTGTGAATTGAGAGTTGGAAACTATCAATTCCAAACAGAAGAGGAAAAACATCCCTCTTCAGAGAGGTAGAACTTTTTAACATTCTCTTCAGGGAAACCGACAGGTCTGAGATAGTGCTCATTGTGGCTCATTCCTCCAAAGCACCGGTCTCATTTTCTGCTCCCTGAGGTGTCTTTTGCTGATGGAGATCTTCAATGCTGTCTGACGTGATATACTCACTGTGGGACAATGAGACCGCCATTTTAAACAGCCTTTGATCAGATAAAAACATTCAGGAGGCATACATTTGGTTTGTCTCTTGTTTTCCTTGCATTTTTTGGATCGCTGTTTCTCTTCATGTAGCACTTTTATTTATCACTGTCATTTGGGGTGGAAAAAATACGGGTTTATTTTAGTTGCAGGGGGAGTTTTTGTCTTCATAACAGGCTGATTTGTGGGAGAGACGGCCTTCTGTGCAACACTGTTAATCTCACCGAGGAGAGCTACACAGGCAGAGATGGAGACTCTTCCACCCTCCAAAAATGTAAAGCACACCTCAGGGGATCTCCTCATGTAGACGCTGAACAAAGAATTCAGTATCTGAAATGTTCATCATTATTTGTATACCTGCCGTGCTCATTTTGTTTAGGCTTGAAGTCACCTTCTGCCCCTTTAATGGTAACAAAAGGCTGTTCATTTGTATTTGTAAGTGTGGCATCACTGTTACTATTACTCACACTTTAGGTTATGGATTTGAACAAGCCCCTTATGAATGATACTGAAACCACTTAGGTTATTCAGAAGTGTACAGTTACTTTTTTAAGTTTTGGCGAATTATAAAACTGGGAAAATATAAATAAATTAAATCCTGTAGATTTGTATTTAAGCAGGTACTCAAGCAATATCCAAGTATGTCAATATCTACCTCTTTTTTTTTTAGTGGAAAATATCAAAATCTGTTTTATTTTAGCATTTATATATTATTATAGTATTAATATTTTGAATTAGCTGTTATTTTTATATTTTCAGTTTAATTGTAATTTCAGTTTTAGTAATTTATGTGCTTGTCATTTTTTTATTAATTTTATTATAATTTTTTTTCTATTTTTGAATTTTAATTCCATTTATTTTGTTATTTTATTTAGTTTTAGTAATTGTAGTACTTATTTTGTTTCAGTTAGTTGCCAAGGCAACATTTCTAATTATCATTTAAGTTTTTCATCTTATTTAATTAATAAAACGGTTTTTAATACTTGTACTTTTCTGACCCATGTTTATCTGGCAGATGGTAAGATAGGCTAAAAAAGTCCCATAGATTAGTTTTGTTTGTATAATGACAATCAATGTCAAATGTACCCCATCGACATTTATTGTATGGCCAAAAACTGTTGTTTTTTTTAACATTGTTCAAAATATCATCTTTTATGTTCCACTGAAGAAACTAAGTAATTCAGGAATGGAATATCATTTTGAGGTTGAGTAAATGACAGAATTTCAGATTCTCTTTAAACTTAAAAAAAAAAAAAAAATTGTATGCAAGTGCAATAGTTAAAAAGTGTAGATAAGTACAAATCATTTCTGTACACAGGAGACTCTTATTTTACACCATGATTGCATGTAGCATGTTGAACTGACTCCTGTCTGTCTTCTGATTGCTTAGGCTCCCAGGTGGCAGTTTGAATAAGTGCAGGTCAGCACGAGTTAATCAGTCCAGCTTGGCCTGCAGGTTATCACTGTAATCGTGAATTAAAGAGAGGCTAATGACGCAGTGCTGGCGAGTTCCTGATCCCCGCTTTTTTAATACCATCCCCAGAGATGCTCTAAGTCTAATTGTAATTTTCTTAGCACAGTTTTCTGAGCATTTGTTTTAGCACAGGTACAGAGGTGAAGGAGTGTGTTTGTTCAAGAAGCCACACTGAAGATGCCAGACAAAATTGCCTTACATCATCTCAGCTGTTTCTGATAATTTCTTGCAACATATGTAATCAGAAATTGTTTGGCGCTATATATAAGCCATGCCACGTCTTTTGTCCTGTTCCGTAACCTTAGTTCGACAAACGGCACCAGGGCGGCTTTTCTAGTCCCAGCTTTTATATATATCTGCCCTGCACTGTCTACGGGGGTAAATTAGAGCTTTTTAATAGCCTTTTAACTGAATTACACGCTGCAGACGGACAACTGGCTAACTCACTTAGCTTCCAGCTCAAGAGTTTTTATTTCAGTATAAAGCATGTCAGTCCATATGGCTACCAGCTTCTAACCAACAATCCCTCTCTCTTTCTCTCTCTTTTACTGCATGCCCTGCTTGCTGGAACAGAAGCCAAAGGTCAGTTTGCTTTTTGCTTGCTCTTTCCATTTCTCTCTCCTTTCTTTTTTTTTTTTTTCCTGCTCTGTCTTTTAACACACAACACCGGTCCAATGAGTCATTCATTGACGTTTCCTCATTTGCCATTTGAAGTGCACTCATTTCTCACATCTTACCCACAGGCCAGCCGTGTACCAGCCATTATGGAGGGGGCCTCTGACTAACTTCATTAGCTTGTCTTTAAATGTCAAAGGCTCTTTTTTTTCCCCAAGCACATCAATTTAAGAGCTCACATCATTGTCATGATGTTTACACCCGCAACCTTTTTCCGAGGTCAGCGGGGGTCTTGATGAATGCACGCGTGCACACGTGTCCATGCTCATTTGTGTGAGCGTGAGAGAGATTAGAGTGGACAGATATTTCACACTTTCAGAGTCATAGTTAAATTCAAGGATAGATCCATCTCACCTTTCACGGCAGATGCTTTCCCACTGGTCATTCTGTCCACAGACCAAATGCAGCTGCATCCATCCTCGTCTTCTCCTTGTACCTGCGGGTGCCTGATTTCCCCCTCATTACCTGTCAGTAGCGTGATGAGTGTTTATGACCAGAGCGAATCAGTGGCTGCTCTGGTGTTGTGCAAGCTCTCTCCAGCTGTGGGCAGACAAGTCATTAAATGTCAAACTGGCCCCATCGTGACACAACCGACGTGTCCTTTCTGTCAGCACTGGGTTTACAAGGGGCTTTGTGTGTATGACACCTTCCATTCCTCCTGCTAAGTTTATGATTTTTTTAATAGGATTTTGCTCAGTGAATTGTTTTTAGTGCTAGTTGGACACAATGAAGAGCAAAGTTTGTGCAATAAGTGTGATCTTGGTACAATACTTGTATGTATCTTAGTATTATGCTGATATGTACACTGCCATTCAAAAGATTGGTGTCAGTTATTGGAGCCCGGAAATGTAGTTTTGTCACTTTAGCCTGTTGTCTTATAAACTGGTTAAATTAATTGTATTTTCTGGCAAGCTTTATAGCCAGTTTAAGCTATTCCTTATGAACAGTGTACAGAATGTTTACATCCTGAATTATACAATCAGCAGTTACAATTTAAACTTAATTATGGCCAATACCAATTTATTTCCACCATGATTGATTAATTGGCATGCCCCCAGCTTGAAAAGTGACAACTTGTTTGTGCTCATCTCGTAAATATGATCATTCTGACAAGATTTAACTGGTTAACACCCCAACCCCCCACCCCCAATAGCATTCCCAAACTAAAATAGATACAGTTTTTGAAGTCTTTGCATTACAAGTTTGAAATTTACATTTGGACAAAAGACACTTGGCAATTTGTTGTCCTTAATTACTGTCATAAAGAAAAAATAGATAGAAAGGCTTAAAGGTGTCAGCATCGATAGCCTCGTGGTTAGTGCTCCGACGTATAGTGCAAAATGTTTTGCAAAAAGAGACGGAGTAAATGTTTGATATCATTTTTTATTTAACATTGGAATCGAAACTGGGAATCGAAAATAATTGGAATCGATAAGCAGAATCGGAATCAGAATTGATCAAATTCAAACAATACCCAACCCTAATATCAGCAGCTATCAATAGAATATATTTGTCATTCAAAAGGAGAAACTGAAACAAGGATATACGAGATACACACAGATATACAAAATGCTTGCTTACTATTTTGAATATCAGTTATGTTGATAACTTTCTTCATTTTAAGCAGCTCATGTTGTTATGAAAACATTCGCATATTGGAATGCTTGAGTAAGATCACGTAACATTAGAACTGTGCCGCCTTCATTTACTTGCTAGTTTTTATCACTTTCATTTTAATTCTTGGGCACTGGCTCGTTCGCTAAACTGAGCATCCAATCAGAATTCTCGCTCTCGCCGACGGGCCCAACACCGATTCAACATGTTGAATTGGGCAAACTAAGACGACGTGTGGAACACACCAAAAAAACTAGCCCAACAGACAGTCGTCCGACAGTCGGCTTGGTGTGTCCCAGCCGTAAGCGTTCATTCAGTCTGTTGTCTTATTGTCTGCCCTATTAATGTTTGGTCTTCCACTTCTCACATTCACACTTCTTCCTCTTCGACTGGGATATGTCTCTAATTGTAATTTTTCTTTTTGCCTTTATTTTATTTACTGATGCCTTTCTCTTCACTCTGTTTCAGTGCTAATCTGAGAATAATTTATTGGTTTGATTGTTCTGGTTTGCCGAAACTAGGTCTAAATCAGAATAAGTGATCAGAATATGAATCAAAATAAGTGCCTTGTTTTGTAAAATCAATATAGAACTTTGAGATGTCTGATAGATGGCTACATTTTCAAACAGTGTTAAGAAGAACTGTTTTTGCAGATCAAAGGGTTTGACCATTGAGATTTGGACAGAAAACGGATCAAGCATGCTAATGCAAAGTATTTGAACTGCAAAATTAATTTCTATTTTTGAGGGTTCCAGTATTGTGTGAGCTTCAGTACCGCTGAAGGCCTCTTGTCCAAGGTCAGATTGAAAACACAGTGTTGCTCCGGATCAAGGTATACAAGGCCAGTTAATTCAATGAAAGATTGTGTTTTTATCATTACATGAACTGGCATGAAGACCTTGAAACAAGGCTGCTCACACAGAGGTTGGTTAATAGCATTCTACCTTTGAAGTCAGGATCTTCCTGCTTATGTAGTGATTGCTCAACACGCTCTATCTCACATATTGTTCATATTCAATTATTCAGTCAGCTTGTCTGCTTAATTTGTAGGGATGGACAATAAACAATATTTTAATATTCATTTCTGCCACATATATATTTATATAAACACATATATATATTTATTGTATATATTTTGAATAATACATGTTTTTAATACATTTTTAGATTTTTTTTAAATAGCATTATTGACCAATCTTTTGAATAAAATAAATTAAATAATAATTTGTTCCCACTCCTGGCACTAAAAGCCAAGCTGGGAGACGGAGAGCATGAGAGGATGTTGTCTTGTTCTCCTTTATTAAATCTCAATCAAAGAAATGCATAGCTGCTTTTAGTTTTTCGATAATTAGCTTCATGCACCCTCTCAGACTGAATCTGATTGGCAGGGTGGCCATGAGAAGACAACAGCATCTGTTTATATTTGTGCCATTCAGACGGTTATTAAAAGCCATTTTTAGAGAGCCCAGCACGAGGCCAAATTGCTGGCACAGTTGGATGAAGACAGACAAATGTTAAAGCTGGCATGGACCAAACACAGACGGCCTGATCAGAGTGCTGCTGTTGAGAAGGGCAGGACCACTTACAGAGAAACATCACTCATTCACACGAACTGTGCAGTTTGTTCTACATTGTGGAGCAGTTGTCATAGCAAGTTTTGATAAAAAATCTGACAAATACAGATATAACAAGATGGCTTTTCAAAACACTACTTATTTAGTGAAAGCCCATTTTGTTTTTGCTTTATGGGGGAATTTTTTACTGTCGTATTATGTTGCTTCTCAATGGATAGAAAGACGTTCTGCTAGCACAGATATTTTTCAGGAGCACAACGCTCATTTTTAGTTTATTTCGAGGGAGCACAGACATTACAGAAATTCAGTGCTTAATCACACCTCTCCCCCGTGACACCAATTTTGACCCATCTGAGGAAGAAGGGAGATTGATTTTAAAGAATAAGTGAAGCTTGTTGAGGTTAAGTGTTGATGCTTTTGAAAGAGGACAGGGCTGGCGTAAGTGGAGGGACAAACTAACTGAAATCTTCGGCAAACCTGCCATCCATAGAGTCACACATCAGAAGTTGTTGGGAAATGCTGTGATCTTTCGCTGTCTCAGAAGAGTCCTTTACAGATAATGTTTCAGTAAATAAAAACAGAATGCTCAAAGGTATCTTTTTGTGTGAAGATGGCAGAGGGGAGAACTTCTGATACTTCCTATGTTTTTGCCAGAGGGCTGAAGTTTGTCAGCCTCAGAGGCCCATCATCAATCACTGCAACTTCTGCACTGCAGTCCTTTGGAGCTTCGCTGATTTAGTCTGGACTTACAGTATCGTGCTGTTAGGTAACACGACTGAACCTGACTCAAACAACAAGCTTTTCAGCATGATCGAGTGGGTCGTCTGAAATAGGAAGCTCTATGAAAACCAGCACTTGCAGCTTGTGCAGGTGATTATGCTCTTTAAGCTTTCAGTCCACTATAGGTGATACATCAATGCAGTTTTTAAAACATCTGTCTGCGCGCAGTTTGATGTCTTAACACCTCTCAAGCAGGTACATGAAAGCATTTTGGTGAAAATATAGAGGCTGTGTAAGTGTCTGGATAATTTTGATTTGGCGCACATTGCTGCAGCTCTTGAAAGAGGCTGTCAATCATAATAATCTGGTGAGTTACTACAGACTCAGCTCCTTCCAAAGCGTATGGTTTCTGTGCAACCCAGTTTAACTGATATACAATGACAGGAACAAGCCTGCTAAAACATCACAATCTTAAAGAGCATTCACGCTGACAGCGATTCACAAAGTGACTGGAGGTCATTGGTTTTCAAGAAGAATTGGCAATTTGGGGCTGGATTCAGAAAAGTATAAAATTAATTTAATTTAATAATGTAACACTTAACACAAGCTCTCTATTCTATGTCTATTCTAACTTATTTAAAAAAAAAAAACTTGCTATTTGTTAGGGCTGGGTAAAAAATAGAGATATCTCTATTTTAATCGATTCACATTTTTGCGAAACAAAAAAGTCTAGCCTGTTTTCAGTTAATGGACGGAACATTGAAGGGCACTTCCCAACCAATATATCGCAATAAGCATTGTGCTTTGTTACTTTTAATATGAAACATAAAGTCTCAGATTTCAAATTCTGTCCATTGTATTGCAGTATTCAAACAATAAATACCGTTTTGGCGCCGTTTAATGTGGAGTGACAGATCGCTTTAGGTCACATTTACCTCAGAAAAAACATATTCGGTAACCATAAACTCATTAATCAGCTAGAAAAATAAACTGTAGAGAGGGGCATTTTGTTCAATATATGCACCAAATAACATATTCATTATAAATTTTACTGTTCTTCAATGTTTAATTTATGTTTGAATAAATCATCAAGTTTTTATGACAGCCACCATTATGTTTATATAAAAAAAAATGAATTGAAGTAGAAATATTATGTAATTGTAACTTCATTAAAGTCCCCGTGGTGAAAATCAAGTTTTTTGTTGTTTATTTGTCTATGTGGTGTTTTTAATATGCTTTTAGACAAACCATGTGCCAATCCATTTATCAACACCATTGCTGAGTATTTTCTCCTTAAAACTGTAGTTTCCCAAAGGCAGTCACAGAAATGCAGATTGAAACAGCCTTTTTTTTGCTACGTCACAAATTTCAATAACCAATGGCGTCAAGGGATCCTATCCTTAGCATATCATTAACTGTGCTGCAAAGCAGAGGGTCTAGTGAGAAGGCAGCCTGGTTAATCCGGTAACAGTTATATTTTTTCTGTAGATGTTTTTCTAACTGTTAATATTTCCCCCTATTTTCACGATGGCATGTGCTGTTAGCGCTTATTTATTTGTATTTAGAACCGCTAACTTGAAAAATAACCCGCGGCAGCAGTGTAAAAGTAGTCAGATACACCTCTCCCACACTGACATCCGCACGTCACACGCGTATGATCGCGGGTGCGATTTGGAATCATAAACTTGGCTGTATTTGAGTCTTCAAGGCATTTTGAGGACACAACATCGTCAAGTAAGTAACTTTAACGAATGCTACAGTATCCACTGTAGTTGTCCGCTAGTAAAAACAGTTTTATCAGTCATTATCCATGTATGAACCAGCACAAACAGATAATGTTACCTCACGAAGTTAGCCATCAGTCTCCTTACGTTGAGCATACCAGCTTATTTCTGGTTCAAACACATATGGCTTAATTAAACCAATATTTCCACCTGCCATTGTATCGTGCTTACTACAGTTCATTTATTGGATCAGGAGGCGCTGGCTCATGGCTGGCTGGTGTGTGACTGAGTGAAGGCGGGGCTAATTTGCGTATTCATAGATCCGCGTATAGTAAATGAGGCAAGGGTGTAGAGTTACATTCAAGCTATTTTACGGCGTGAGAGAATTATTTTCACAAGAAAAAACATTTAAATATGTCATTTTGATTTAATTTTGTGTTCCTGTGGCTCAGTGGTAGAGCATTGCGTTAGCAGCGCAAAAGGTTGTGGGTTCGATTCCCAGGGAACACATACTGGTAAAAAATGTATAGCCTGTATAGTAAGTTGCTTTGGATAAAATTAAATTTATTAATTATAAATGATCAAAGATGAGTTTTATTGAATCGAATCGGTAATCAAATGAAATCGCAAGCTTGTGAATGATAATCGAATCGAATCGTGAAGTTTGTGTCAAAACCCAACCCTACTATTTGTACTGCGTTAGACTACTTGTCACAGCACTTACGTATTGTTGCTCTTTTGTAGGTTTGATTGCTTCTATTGTCCTCGTTTGCAAGTCGCTTTGGATAAAAGTGTGTGCTAAATGATTAAATTTAAATATAGATATCAATTTACTCTTTGAAACTGTCTAACTATATTCTAGCTTGCTCATGTGTTTGCTAACAAATTCAATACTACAACACTGGTAGCAGGTTAATCTTAAAAGCTGAACAATTCAGTAATTACCAATTACCATTAAGTATAAGAAGGAATGCATGTGTATATATACATACATTCCTTCTTAAAATAGAAAATAATAAGAAAACAATGGTGAAGAAGCTTTATTTATCTTAAGAATGTTTTGTAAATTGAGCCTCTGAGGTGACATGAAGAGCATTGTTGCTGCAGCGAAGTTGGCTAAGCGGAACTTTATTTGACTGTGTGTAGTGTTTTTTTGATGAGGTAAATTTAATGTAAACTAATTTTTTTCTATTTCAAAGCATCTTTTTTTGTTGGTGATCTGCGTCCCGATGCTGCTGGAGAGCTTACTAGCAACACACTGAGGCTTGGTGACCTCCAGCAATTTATATCACTTTTGGCTTGAATGCCCTAACAGTAGATGATCAAAATATTCAGGACTCAACCGTAAGGCTTTACAGTCGCTTGTAGTCGTGAAACGCCGGTGAAGACCTTGTTATCAATCAGAAAGCGAGAAACCCCCTCACCTGTGCCTCCTGGCTCCGGCGTGGACCCTCACAGATAATGACTGCTATGAAATTTCTGCAGAGTTGTGCCGATTTCCCCCCTCTCCATGTCACACTTAACCATGACATTTAATTTCACCTGGCGAAGCCAGGTAATGGAATTGTTTATTAGATGGCCACACCAAGATGGATTTCCGAGGGGGCAGGGTTTTTAAGACTCGTCCCGTACTCTGGCTCTCCTGGAGGCCTCTAAATTGGTTGCTATTGAATAGCCTTCCTGCCTTTTATTTCCCTTTGGTTTTGCAGGATGTGGAACTGCATCCCTAATGCAGCATCAGAGAGGCCTCACACCGAACTCCCTGCCTCTTTCGCACCTCTGCCCCCCGACGACTGTGCCATTCGCACTCCCTGCGCATATGACTCACCGATTCAAGGTCAACCTCAAAGCAGCTCGGAGGGAAAAGAATAGGAGGATTTAGCATTTTTTTGAAGAATGAAGGGAATACTAAAATGCTGTTTCTTGTCTCTGCTCCTTCCAGACAAAATACAGACAAGGCTGTCATAGGTTACCCAGATTTTTCAGGCAGTGATTCACCTTTGTTCTTCGAATTGATGGTTGATTTTGAGGACATGGTGAATAATAGACTGGCAGGCCTTTTTTGCTCTCTGATTTTTGGACTAGCACTCGCACTAGGCCCATAATAATGAACTGTTATTTATGTATTTCACCTCTGGAATTCACCCTTGGCTCTCTTTGAATCTCATTACATTCATATTTTGATCAAGGATGCATCAGAAGTTCTTTTTTCCGCTTTTAGTTAAAATGAACATTTTTTCTGTAAAAGTCTTCACCTCTGCCACAGCTCAGCCTGTGGAGAGCATATTTAAATCACACTAAATGCTTTTCTCTGGTGTAGATTGTCATTACAGGGCTTTAAAACCTCCTGAGTCAAACCATTTACGCCCCCAAACTAACCACAACAGCAGAAGCCAGCAGAACAGAAGACCGTGTTGAAATTTGCACAGCCTCTTTCCCATTTTTCATGTAGCGCGCTGCATGATGGTGTATGATATAAGAGAAAGAGGATAGATTGAAAAGTGTAATTTCACACAACCCAGTCCTTGCGTTCTCCGTCCCAGAGCGCCTGGGGTTCGGCATGGCTGCTTGTGCTTACCGATGTGATCACCACCCTTGATTGTCGAGAGCGGATCACCTCCCTTGTTTGCCATACACACCTGCACACATCACCGACTGTGGAGTGTGTTCATGTGCTATGATTATAGATAGACAGATGGATTTATATATCCGAGCTGAGCGCTGAGCCTTTGTTCCAATTTACCGCCGATCGGTGTCTTCTCATTGTTAACAGATGGTAATTTTAATCTAATCAATGGCTGCTTCTCTATTATTTGTTAATTCAGCCAAGTGTTGTGACTGTAATTGCCCCATCATACCTTGTAGGAGAAGTTTATCAGAGATCTGATAGCAAACATTTGAGCAGCGATGTGATTAGAGGGTTTCGTTCTGCCCGGTTGTTGCGTTTACCTTCGGTACAGCCGTGGGATGGCGTATCTTATGTTAATTAGATCACCGAAGACTGATGAACACTTCAGTGGACGCTGCTCCGCCGTCCCCCATGCCCTCCAATTGAGAAGCGCAGGCTTAATGGACGAGAAACGCACAGCCCATTATTAGAGGCATCCACTCAGTCTCGTTTACGCCACTATTTCTCTCTGCCTCATCTGCCTCGGCTCTTTTCAAGCACTGCTAATTGTGTATATGTGTGTTATTCAGGTCAGGCAACTAGGACGTGATCTCTCATCCAGACGACACCGGTGTCCTTTAAAGAGAGAAAGGGAATGGAGGCCTAATTTTCATTTGCAGCAGCAAAAAAACATGTTTAGTCCACATTATATTCATGGACATACTGTTTATGTACGTCAGCCACAGGTTATAATGAAATGAGCCACGGTTGAAGCAGTTTCACTCACTCCATGATTTGTTTTTCTGTCTCTCTCTCTCTATCCGAGCTTGTGCCACGATTGCGAGAGGATTCAGCCACTGGTGATGGCCTACACCCGTGAAATCGAGCAAGTGCTTTCATTTCGCTAAGAGTAATCGGGCGTCTAACCGCCAAGATATCCCACATGTATAAACAAATACATTTCCACTGTTTTCCAGATCACCGTGAAATCAAGTATGAGGTTCTGCCAATCACTCCATGTGTATTCCAGATTACTGCAGCAAACACGAACAACTTCATTCACTAGAGATGGAATATAGGTTTTTATACTATATTATATTGAATTACAGTGGTGGCCAAAATTATTAGAACACTAATATTTTCACCAGCTAAAAATGGTTTTAAGTCAGTTATTTCTATATTTTGCTCTAGTGTGTCAGTAGGAAATATCAGTTTACTTTATCAAACATTCATTTTGCCATTAATTGTAATAATCCAGTGAGATTTTTGTTTGACAGCAGCCAGTGTTCCACACAGAGATCTGATCTGATCATCATCCAGACTATCTGGAATCACATGAAAAAACAGAACAAACTGAGATAGACTAAATCCAGAAGAATTATGGCAACGTTTCCAAGATGCTTCAAGAAACCTACCTGCAAAGCTACCTGAAAAACTATGCACAAGTGCACCTAAAGCTGCTTTAAACGCAAAGGATGGTCACAACAATGGTGTTGATTTAATTTAGTTAATAGAAGTTAATTGATAAAGAAAATCTATTTATGACATTATTTTTGACAGCATCCTCATTTTACAGCATTTTTACACAAGTGCCTAAAACTTTTAACAGTACTGTAGCTTTGCAGGTTGGTTTCTTGAAGCATCTTGGAGATGTTGCCACAGTTCTTCTAGATTTAGCCTGTCTCAGTTTGTTCTGTTTCTTCATGTCATTCCAGACAGACTGGATGAAAACCTTTTTAGCTAAAAAAAAACATTTTTTTTAGCTGGTGAATATACTAGTGTTCTAATAATTTTGGCCACAACTGTATTTTTAAAGGAAAGTATACATATACAATACCAATAAATTGAAGAATGTCTGAGATGCATGTTTGAGATGCATCCCACTACTAGGTGTAAATGGTAATGATGATTTTAAATGGCTTTCTCTCAGTATCTTTTGGTTTTGTTGCCTTAGTGTCATGTTCACTTGCTTAAGACTGGCCGAATTTGTGTTTCTGTTTTTGATCTATTGAGAAGTTGTGTGCCCAGACAGCACTTCCCCTCCAATCCTCATCTTGCGGTTTGAAGTATTTGTGATTTCGTGTTTTATCACAGCAGGGTGTGAGTAGTTGGAAGACAGTGTGGTCCCTCACATTCTTTCCTTATTAATCAGCCTGTCAGACGCTAACGCCCTGGTCGATGCAGTGACGGCCCACCAGAGTGGCCAGGGATTAAAACACTTCCACACACTCTCTCAGCACTCCGTCAACATGTGCCACAACGTTCCACAAGACCACCGCTGCTTCAGGGGCCGTCACACTGATGACTAATGGGTAATGAAGTCCTTAAGAAACCCTGGAGTGAGCACGGCTGTCATAACCCTCTCCTGAGTGATTGGACTACAACCTTTCAAGCGTTTTATCTCTGCCTGTGAAGAATGGTTTGTTTCAAAGTCACTCATGCAGACACAGCTGGACATCTGAGGCTTTGACCTGATGTTGCCTGTTTACTTGCTGATTATTTTAATCAACTGCAATCAAAAGGCATCTTAAATGTTATATATTTATTTCGTTTCAACATTTCCTGCACATGGCAAAAAGAAGTTGTTTTTATTTTTATGTTTATCTTAATTTTTAGGGATGGGCAATATACAGTGTTTTGAACATTGTTTCTGCCATATGTAATATAATGGCCATTCCAACCACAGATATTCTGGCTTGTTTTGTGTTTTGTAAATTGAGGTGAATGGAGGTTATAATTAACATAACTTAAACTTTAACTTAACTTTACTTAATAATAATAATCAGAAAATTTATTATTATTTGTATTGTATATTATATAATATATAATTACAATATTTAATTTATATATAATGCCAAAAAAATCTCATTCCCATTACAGTAATTCAATTAAAATCATTTTGCTAAAGTAGTAAATTAAATGCCCTACAAATTCCCAGCAACTACAATAATTATAATTATACTTTACACATTCTTTACAATAAAAAAATATAATTATAACATATTAATAATAACAATAATAATATTTTCTCATTACAGTAATTACAGTGCGACTAGTCATTTCCAATAAGTTTACTTATATTTTTCAGCGTATGTAGGCTTTCTCTCATTCTCTCCTGTCTATATTTCTCATCGTCTCTCCAGCTCTCAAGAAGCATCTCCCTGCAGCTTTCTGTAGAGGAGGGATCAAAGCTCAAGACCTCTCAGTGTTTCTGTGTCTCCCAGAAGCATTAGAAACACCTCTAAGATGGTCACCAGGAAAAGTGCAGCCAAATGACTATCTCTGGCCTTAGTCCATCAGCCGTTACATAATCAGCGACGTCCAATTAGGTGAGCTGCTCTCAGGTAACATAATAACAGGCCAGAGACCAGCTAAAAGAGACAGGGAAGAATCCCAAACAAATGACAAGAGCAACTGAGTTGCAGAGAGACAGGAGAGAAAGAAAACAATGTATAAGATTTGAAAGTCAGGTGTTAGAGGCATGCTTCTTTCTATAGCCTTTTTTTCTCACTCTGACAATAACATGACACTATTAGCTTTCTTTTTTTGAGACAGTGGCACTTAGTAGCCAGAAATAGCAATCAGGAAATAGTACAGAGAAATTTGTAGTGATGCCACAAGAAGAAAAGGACTTAAATCAGCTCATTAAGCAGGGTGACATCTACAAGTGTGCTAGATAATGCTATTCACAACATGATAGGGTATTGCAGAATATGTCCTTTAGTATGATCTCAGCTGTTTGTGTGTGTAAGAGAGAGTTATCACTGGGATTCAGTCCATTTTCTTGATCCGTCACACTCGCTCATTTTCATTTAGTTGATATATATGAAATTTAAAATGGACTTGCTTTATCAACACGCTCACATTCATTTGAGTGTGTTGAAATTAGCAGGCAGAATTACCTCTAAAGCCTTTAATCTAGTTTGGCTCTTTTGTGTCGGACCCCAGGGTGATAGCAGCAGGATGCTCCATTCTCACAGTACTCATCTCACTCTTACACATACACACTCATACTGTCTTCCTAAATGTGGCTCTGGCTCTTTTGTAGAGGAACCCACTATTAGGCCACTATTATTTCACACTGCTTGCACATTTATTTCGGCTACCATAACCATACAGGTTACAGCATGCATACTTGCTCATAAACAATGCCGTGCAGCTGCACATGCAGCTTCAGCTGTGAGCCTGCTTTTGCTGTTACACTTTTGTCCTAAAAGAAAAAAGAAAGGAATGAAACTATCGTTCAAAAGTTTGGGGTTGGAAAGATTTTTTCAAAATGTTTTTGAAAGAAGTTGCTTATACTTACCAAGACTGCATTTAATTGAGCAAAAATACAACACAATTAATTAATTAATGAATTAAATACATTTGTCACGATTTCGGTGGGGTCTACTTGGGCTTTGTTATCATGG
>NW_015542345.1:194405-201358 GCF_001515605.1 Sinocyclocheilus anshuiensis | reverse complement strand
GGTTACATGTACTTACTATTATAATAACAATTAATTATGCATAATTACATGCAAGTAACTCTAAGCCAAACCCTAATCCTAACCCTGATCATAAAGTACATGTAGTTAATTAATGTTACTCAGTACTTAAATGTATAATTACACTGTAACAAGTTTACACCTTAAAATAAAGTGTAACCTAATATTCCACAAAAATATTAAGCCGCACAACCGTTTTCAACATTGATCATAATAAGAAAAGTTTCTTGAGCAGCAAGTCAGCATATTAGGATGATTTCAGAAGGATCATGTGACATTGAAGACTGGAATAATGGCTGCTGAAAATTCAACTTTACCATCATAAGGATAAATAGCATTTTATAATGTATTAAATAAGAAAAACTTTTTTTTAAATTGTATAAATAACAATATTACTGTTTCAAATAAATGCAGCCCTAGTGAGCATAGGAGTTTAATGTTTAAAAATCATTAAAATATCTTACCAACCCAAAACATTTGAATGGTAGTGTATATTCTTTTGACATCTTTATTTTTCTGTTTGTTACTCCTTTAATTGTTGAGCCTCATTTTTGTTTTGTTAAATATTTAAGGTCATCCCTCTAGATAATGGTACTTTTTTTACTTTTAAAGGCTTTCCTTTTCACTGTGGTTCTATTGCTGCTTCATTTTTTTTTTTTTTTATTCTGTTGAGTTTTCAATCATGAGTGTCCAATCCTCTTCAAATCAAAATCAAATCCTCTTAAGTGACAGTCACATCAGAGACTGAGCGAGGTTTAAATGAGGCCTGTTTGCTTTTGTATTCAAAGAGAAATTAACTAGTGATGAGACGAATGATCGTTCCAGCTGAAAGCATTTGAGGTCAGGTAAAGAAGGGATTGAAAGATAATTTGCAAAAACTGTACAAATACAGTAGATGAAGTACTACGACACTGGTTGAAATGTGGGAAAAGAACCTACGTTTTTAGTAGACATGGAGTAATAATTTCTGTTCTGTGTTTTTGTGCATGTTTTCTGAGGTCACTACTATAGTGATTTAGTGTTGCTTTTTTGTTCATTGTCTAGATGGGGACCGTGTCGTCAAAATGCATGACGTGTTTATGTGCACCTTTTTGTGTGTGTGTGTGTGTGTGGGTGTGGGTGTGGGTGTGGGTGTGCGTGCGTGCAAAGTAAATGATAGAGTAGAGGTCAAAGAGGTTAGCAGGAGTCTTACCCAGCTGTTGATTAGTCAGAGAGGATCATGGGTAATGGAGCTTAGATTGATGTTGATGTTGAGTGATAAATGATGAGCATGTGTGCTCTTTTGTGTGTGCGTGGAGGCAAACAGTGAGATTAGACAGTGAATGATCTACTTCTGATCACATATACTATAATGAAGCTCTTTCTCTCTTAGAGTGTGAAGCTCGGCATCACCGTTTCTCCTTTTTTGCTATTTTTCCTTTATTTCCTAATATCCTTTCCTGTTTCCCTCTCTCTCTTTCTCTGTTTGCTGCAGTCTCGTAATAAAAGCAGCACAATTTATTTACAATTTGCTGTGTGAGGCTCTTACATCAGTAGCGTAATGTACCGGCTCGTTTAAAATACATTTGCAGCCGTGACTTTACTTTGCAAAGATGATTTTTCATCCACGCTTCGTCCTTTCCCATTTTGCAATGAGGAATTGATAATAGACCTGTTTTCCCTCTCATCCACTTATCTCGCACCCTGATGGAGAGAATGAAATAAAGGGGGAAAAACTGGATGAAATGTTTTATTTTTTCCCCACTCTCTTTGTGTTTTTTTTTTTTTTTTGCATGTAGAATATGTGCGTTAACACAGCGGAGAGAATTGTATTCCATTGAGTGAACACAGTGCTCTTGCAGGTGACACGTGCTTTTAATGGACTCTGCCTTGGTAAAGCTTTTACTCCAAAACTGTCTTCATTTTAGTAATGAGAAAATATAGAATACAATATTCTAAATGTAATTAATTTGATATTTTATCTTATGTTTTGAAATTTTGAATTATTTAATAAATAATCTAGTGGTCTTAAACATTTTTCAGATCTCTGGCTGTATATAGAGCGTCTCTGGGTTACATATAGTATAAAATTGAATGTTTTAGCCTTAATTTTAAGTAAATATTATCATATTAATGTGTTTACACAATTATGATGCTTGCTTTAAAAATCCATTAAATATTTATTATTGCGCAGTATGCTTGTAAATTATATTAATTGTGCTTAATACGTTTTAATGTGGAGGGAGAACGACACATAGCTGACCCGTAGCTTTGGTTGATGCTTTATTTTTGTTTAACACATAAAAATTGACCAAACAATAATTGGTGGACCCTTGCAGTACTACCTTTGAAGTCCTGGAAAAGAATATTCGAAAACATGAAAATTTAACACACACAAGTATTTCTGAACTCGGTTTTGCATATGCATGTGTTGGTTTTCGGATGTTTGCTTGACCCGATGTTTTTTTTCCCTGTCGACTGAGGTTGATTTTGACAGTTTTCAGCTTTTATCACTATTTGTCCTCTCTGCCTGTCTGTCTTCTGTCTGGAATCTCAAGTCTCTCCTAACTCGGGCCACAAACTGCACATCCTGTTTCACAGCTAAACTTTAAACTTGCCAAAGAAGTCTGCCTGGTGGACAGAGCAAGCAAATGAAAAGACAGAAGACAGGATAGTGTAAGGAGAAACAGAAACTCGTGGATGACAGCTGGAGATGGGCGGATAGACCGTGAGGTTCAGCACACAGAATCCGAGCTAGATTGAGATGAACAAAAGAGAAGGGAGAGTGTTTAATTAGTGTTGGGTTTTCTGTAGCTTTACAGGCTTTTTCTTTTGCCAGGTCCTTTGATGACTGTCTCCCTGCGGCCCCGTCTTTTTTCCCGTACAAATCTCTACAAATACTGGAGCATTATTGGAAACGCATACAATCGGGCCTGCCAGCTCCGGCACCAAATCACCAATCATAAATATGCACTTTATCATGATAATCATTGCATGTCTCCTCATTTCATTTCCACAGATGGTTTAATCTCTTTTTAATGTGGGCTTTAGTGCGGATTCTTAAAAATGCCAGAGAGACCCGTGCTGAGCATTCATGCGATTCATGGAGCCAGCAACTGTTACTAAAGTTTATCATTTGCTATTTCAAAGCGCATGCTTTTTTTGTTGTTTTACAGATGCTTTTGTCTAAAGTAACCTGCGTATTGGAGCCTA
Organism: Sinocyclocheilus anshuiensis; assembly: GCF_001515605.1. Lineage (NCBI taxonomy): Eukaryota > Metazoa > Chordata > Actinopteri > Cypriniformes > Cyprinidae > Sinocyclocheilus > Sinocyclocheilus anshuiensis. Next base: position 198,148 of record NW_015542345.1, on the reverse strand, counting down.
ACACACTGAGGCACCCATGCCAACTTGTATAGTTATTTTTCTCTGCGCAGCTGTACAAGTTTGTTGGTCTGATTACAAATGTTTTCGTGCATTTGCTGACTGTGAAAAAAGACAAAGATTGATGTTGGTGAAATGAGCGCTTTAGCTTGGCATCACAGTATCCACGCTGTGGTAGCATTGCAGTAATGTTGTGTTATGATTAAGCAGCCCTTGATCAGACGGGCCGGAACACTGGAGGCTGTCTCATGGGCCTGACAGCCCATCCCTCATTCCCTTTCAATCCCTGTTTATTTCATCTCCCATTCTCTTTAACACAACTCTCAGAGACATACAGAGAGAGAGAGGGGAGATTTGGGGGGTGGGGAAGATGATAAAATGTCATTTTTCTAGATCATCATCAGTCTCGTTCTCCTTCTCTTCTGTCCGAAAGCAGATTGTTATGCTATTTATTGAGAAGGTTATTGTGTGCCTGATTTGGTGAGGGAAGGAGGGAGGGAAGTTTGTCTTGGAGGTCAATTTCCCAAACCCAACCGCACCAAAACACTCAAGAGAGTGCTGCTTACGGCATACTGAACAGTATATACTAAATACTTGTAAATGTCTTGTATATGTTGTGAACAGTACACAGTAATTCACATTTCATCAGTTCATCAGCAGCTCAGTTTATAGCACACAGCTTCTATTTCTATGCGAGATACTTTGGTATTGACCCTCTCATCTGCATCACTGCTAGTCCTTCATTAGATATATATATATAGTCTTCATGAAATTTGGAGACACCATGTTAGACCATTTCATGTCAGTTGCCCTTTCATTAGTGATCTAAATGTTAATTGATGGGGTTAACGACTTCTCACTACAACTATGTGGCAGGAATCACAGAATTGGCTTAGATCTGCAACACTGGCATTCTTGCTGCAACTTCGCTCACCAGGCAAACTGCAAATCCAAGTGCTCTTTCAAAGAGCTTTTAAGGATGTTTAGTGACTTTTGCTTGGCCTTTAATGTGCCCTTTAATATGGTGTCAGTATAGTACATAGCATGTGAAAAATTACCTGTCTGAAAGACCTTTAAAGCCTTGTTCTTTGTCTACGTCAAAATGTATCTGTCTGTTTAATATTAATCAGCTGTGCTTGTAAGTGAGGCGATATATAGTTCAGTTTGGTGTAGCTGAATCTATAGATTTATGAACAACACAGATGATACACAGAATCGACCGAAAGGCATAACACACCTACTCACTAGACTGCTTTTAGAGCCTCTTTGTGTTTATACTATTCTAACTCAAACGTGTAGATTTCAAATAAAGAATGGGTCGTCAGGAAGCTTAGTTGTGGTGACGCTGTTGTCATGCGAATAGCTTAACTTCCGCTTTTTACTTCCATACATTGTTCATACAATGCGCTCTTTTGTGAAGATTATCTTGATGAACAAAACATGCTATAATCATACACTTTTGTTGGTTACAGAGGGTGTTTTCTGCAATAATTCAAAAGCCAGTGGATAATAGATTTAGTTGTTGAATCTTTTGAACTATTCCTTTAAGAAATAAATTCTTTACCACATGCTTTCCCATTCAAAGGCAAGAAAAACACAATCCTTGGATGCTTTAAAGAGGCAATAATATCATAAATTTATTAGCCATGCATCAAGCAGTGAAGGCCGTTACACACACTTTGGTTTTGTGTGCTTCTGAGAGACGGCACCGTGAATCATGCATCATCTGACTTGCATACGTGTTTAGTGTGTATGTGCTGTGTGTGTGTAATGAATGGGCATAGTTTTGATGGCACGGCTGTTAATCATGATGAACAGATCAATACTGCATATCTTTATCCCACACACAGTTGCTTTCTTCTATTCCTGTAGAAGAGGGGTGATATGAATGGAATGGCTAGATGGAGGGGTGGTGAGAGGGCCGTGCTCAGATCGATATTCCAGCTGTTCACGGACTCTTGTGTTTTTAGAGTTCACATTCACTGAGTGCCCTATATCTGTACATCACAGGCCTGAAATGATCGGAAAAGCACATGCGGTCATGCATTTCATGTGCTACATCTGTCAGTGTTTGAACTGGTCTTAGAGATCTGCATGTGATATACAGGATAAATCAGCCAATTTGTTCCAATTATATAGAGAACATGAATCTTTAATGATCTTCCTCCCTCTTGCCAACTGATTACAATTAGTTCTTTAGGGTTTTACTTTCTCAAGTTTTAGCCATCCCACAATTCGCCAAATCAAATTTGTCTGCTCCAGAGTTTTAGCATAATTAACAATTAATTGTGGAATTTAATGAGAAATCACGTCTCTACTTTCTCTTGGTCTTCAGGCTCATTTTTTCTGTTTCTGTCTCATTTTCTTCTGTTTTTCTGGCTCTCACTGTCTTTTTCTGTTGGCTGCTGTCTCTGATTCTGTTATTTGCATTCTTGTTCTGTTTTCTATCATCCTTTCTCTGCTCACTAAAGTGTCTGAGGAGAGTGAACCTGTGGAAGAGCCACTCAAGTACAGTAAGTGTGTGGATGTATGGAGAGTGGGTTTTTCCTGCATGTGGCCCCTTGCCCATGCTGACTCCATCCATTGGGTATTTAAGAAAAAAAAAACAACAACCAGAGACAATACTCAGTACTCAATAGGGCTTTGAAACCTAGTGAGCTGCCTTGCTGTCTACTTCCCTACGTAGAAAAATGCCTTCTAAGATGGCATCCTAACTAAAATTGAATCAATGTTACCAATTGAAAATGCTGTTCAAATGTTTAGGGTCGGTATGTTTTTTTTTTTTTTTTAACAAATTACAACTATTGTTGAGTAAGAAAATATTAAATTAAATAAAAGTGGCAGATGGAGCCACTTTTGGAGGGAGATATTTAAAGTTAAAATTTTGCTAAGAAAAGAACAAATAAATGCTGATAATAAATAAATAAATAAAAATCACAGTTTCCATAAAAGCAGAACTGTTTTCAACATTGATAATAATGTGAAATGTTTCTTGAGTATCAATTCAGCATATTAGAATGATTTCTGACGGATCATGTGGCACTGAAAACTGCAGTAGTGGCTGCTGAAAATTCAGCTTTTCCATCACAGGAATAAATTGCATTTTAAAATATATCAAATTGGAAAATGGTAATATTTCACAGTATTTATTTTAAAAAAAATAAAAAATACTTTTTGTATTTTTGAGCAAGCAACTATTCTTGGTGAGCATAAGACACTCCCCCAACCCTTGCTCAAAAAAATAAATTAAATATTATATTCTTTCAAAATTCAAACTTTCTGAACATTCTGGAATTGCCTTTTCTGCTAGTATGTACTGTTGCCTTAGATTGACCAAAAGGTGTCAGTTTTGGCCTGTCGCCGGTGTGCCTATAGTGCTTTGTAATGCGGTCTAGGTAGGCAGCTCACTAGGTTGGAACATAGCTAGTGGCTGAATAACCTGTGGAGCTTGAATGGTGTTGTCTAGTCACTTTGACTTTCTTTTGTAGTCACTGTCATCTATGTGTGAATGTAAAATGCTCATGCTGTTGTGGTTTAGCTATGCATCTGGGTTAGCTGTTTGTGTGAATAGTAGGGCTGTGTATCACCAGCAAAGTCACAATACGATACGTATCACGATACAGAGGCCACAATACGATACGTATCACGATACAGAGGCCACAATACGATACGTATCACGATACAGAGGCCACAATACGATACGTATCACGATACAGAGGCCACAATACGATACGTATCACGATACA
>NW_015542345.1:188325-194047 GCF_001515605.1 Sinocyclocheilus anshuiensis | reverse complement strand
TGCGGCCGCACTCAGACATTCAGGAACAAACTTTTTAGCGCTGCCCTGCAGTTTTATCAACTAAATTGCTTAATCGCTCAAGAGCTACATTATCTTTCTCAACAAGGAGCTGGTAGCATCATTGTTTCTAAAGCAATTAAAGCCACAGCTTTACTGTTAATAGAGAAACGCGGCAAAACGGTGGTAATTCATACATACACAGCCTCTCTCTCTCTCTGTCGTAAATGAACAGTTGATGAATCTCACTTTTCTGAGGATAGAATATTGAAGTGGAGATCGCTAAACTGCAAGCTAACCGCTGTTTTCAGAAAGCAAGCGCGTTTATCCACAGTGGAGAGAGAGCGCGTGTGCACATGGTTGCCAGGTTGACAAAGATAAGTAGCACACTTAGCAGATATTTCCGTATTGCGCAAGTGTAAAGCTCTGTTTTGGGGTTTACGTCTCTTTATATCAGGCAGTTGTGTTCCTCTGCGGCCAGATTAAACCTTGTTGTAGCCTATATATGCTCTATTCATTCTTTTTTAGAAACCTTGCACTTTTCTACTCAATTTTAAACGTTGTAAAATTTTAAACAAATTAAGCGTGGTCCACTGCTGCACACGTGCCACAATATCGATACGGGGCCAGCTGTATCGATACTCGTATCGTCAAATCTCTGTGACGATGCATCGTCGTATCGATATTTTGAACACAGCACTAGTGAATAGGGCTCTTTTCCTGTAGATTAACCCCGCTCCTGTGTTTTTCAAGTTGGTATCCAGACAACCGTGTTAATTAGTGCACAAGACAATTATGCACTTCTCTCCGGAGACCTGCGTTTACTTCTCTTAATCTGGTGTCTTAAATAATTAAACTTGTATTGAAACCCCTTGCTTTCCATCTGCTCCTCTCCTCATCTCTTTTCTCTTTTTTTATTCATCACTCATTATCTCTCTTCTGAGATCTGAAGAGGGAGCTGTTTAACCTGTTAGTCAATGACCTCTGCGTTGCCTCCTAAGTTTTATTTGTTTTAAAAGCCACACGGAAGACAGAGAAAGATGATATCAAAATATTTACCTCCCTTCCTAAAATCTCCATGCATAGCAAGCTAAATGCATACAGTGTGTATGCGAGTATGTGTGAGTGTGACCCCATTTACTGCATTCATCACAGCTGTGTGGCTCTAATCTCATTCTTCACAGCTGTCTTGCCAAAGACCAATCCCCTTACTCTCTCAGCATGACCATTACACACTCATTGGCTCTGCCTCAAAACCTAATGAGCTACCTAGACAGTATTTTTGGACATGTTCAAATTGAAACTACCTACCTGGACAGAAGTTTTGGACATCGAAATCAAGTTGAAATTAATTTTACTTACTTAGTGTTTTTAGGCATCATAGACAAATTTAAATTGAAGCTACCTACCTAGAACGCGGTTTTGGGTGTCATAGATGAGCTCAGTTGAAGCTACCTACCTAGAAAGTGTTTTGGGGCACCATAGACATGTTCGAATCGAATCTACGTACTTAGACAGCGTTTTTGGGCATCATAGACAAGTTTACATTTAAGCTACACATTGTTTTTGGCTATCATGGACATTTTCAAATCAAAGCATTTCTTGAGCATTATGGGTGTTTGAAAGTGTGCAATTTTCCATTCAGCACACGTTACATCACTCTCCTCCTCCTGTCTCGTCAACATAGCATGTTTACACAATGCCATCCTGCTCATCATCTGACCCCGATAGGTCAACATATCACAGAACCCCACGGGTCCTTATTAAATGCATTTTCCTTAAGACTTTGCTCTTTAATTATTCAGTGTTTTCTGTTCAGTGGTGTTTAAGATGAAATGCTAGTTTCTTTCCCACATGTGATTAACAGTAATGGTGAAAAATTAAGCACGGACTGATGTGTTCCTACTGTTGTAGCCCATTAGTATGCTTCAAGCACTGTCAGTTTTGTGACTGTCTGTGTGTGAATCTGCTTGTTCACACTGGTATTTTTTGTTTTCTGCATACATGTACTTGGGTGTGGTAATAAATTATGTTGATGATGATTTTCAGCTCGACGAGAAGAGGAACTGGAGGAGAAGAAAATCAAAAAGAGAGTCAAAGAACTGAAGGTGCTGGACCCGAAGATAGCACAGAATCTCTGTGAGTATTATCCAGTAGTCTTTGTTTTTTTGTTTTGTTTTGTTTTGGTTTGGTTTGATTTTGTTTTGTTTGGTAATCAAATTTTTGTTTCGTTTATTTTGCTGTTTTTTAATCATTTTTAATCAATTTAAACATTTGCTAGGGTAAAGTGGGGCAACGAACTTGAGCTTCTGTCTCAAAAATGCAATAACACACATTTAAAAAAAGTATAGCATGTGCATAGACCAACAATGACAAACATAGTGCAGATGAGCAGAAATTAATAGTAAGCTTTTAGACTTGTCTTCTCTTAATTATTATTTTTTTTTGATGATTTTCATGTTGTTTTGGAAACAGTATTAAAAACGTATTTCCCTACTGTTCTGACTGTGCAGAAAGGTATGTGAATCAAAACAAGTTTTCAGGTGTCCTTTTTTCCTTGCGGCCTTCCTTCTTTTTCTTTCTCAGAACCTTGAGGTACACAATAACACCTGTCTTGTGCTGTTATACAACGTCTTCTCTCTCTCTTTCCATCTTTCACAGACACTTCTCTTTGCATCTGTTTTTAACATTTAAACTGCTTTTCCTCTTTACTTTTTCGCTGTTTTTCATTTGCATGTATTCACACTAATTCATTTGTCCGAGTGTCTCTGTGGCAATAAACAAAGATCTGTAATAAAAGGGAAAGGGAGAAATGAAATGTTCCTGTCCCAGCTGAACACCCCGCCAGTCGGATCACTGTCCCTCACCCTTTTTCACCCTTCTGTCATTCACTTACTCCTTCTCTCACCTTCCCTTTATTGCCATTCTTCTGAAATCGGATTTTAGCTCAGGAACTGTGAGTATTTGTGACAAATGCAGGCAGAGGTGAAAACCCTGTTGTCTTGATATATGAATGTTATCTTGATACTGCCTCATCTGGCCCTCGTCTCGACTAGTTGAAGTGAGTTTCAAATGCAGATGACGTCAAGCTCATTCTTTCTTTTTATCAGATATTATCACCATGCAGTGGACATACACACATGCACACAAGACAAAGAGTGTGTGTGGCCTGTTGATGAATTACTGCAGGGAGTTTTTGATGTAAACTCTGCCTCTCTCGCTACCTTAGCCATTTTCCTGGGGTCGTTCCGTATGCCCTATGAGGAGATCAGGAGAATGATTTTAGAGGTGGACGAGGATCAGCTGACTGAGCCCATGATCCAGGTAACATCACCTCTCATCACCATTCATGACCTTTCAAGCATGCCCATGTTCAGAGAGGACAGCCACAAATGTGAGCAATTCAGGGTATTGAATTTTTCAGCAGCACAGTAAACCGTTTCCACATCTATGTTATAGGGTGCTTGTATAACTGATACTTGGTAATTATGAACAGCTTTACAAACACGTCTCATGCATATGCACATCAGAACAAATTTTCTGCTGTTATAATAATAATGTGTTCCTGTGGCTCATTGGTAGAGCATTGCGTTAGCAGCGCAAAAGGTTGTGGGTTCAATTCCCAGGGAACACACATACTGGTAAAAAATGTATAGCCTGAATGCACTGTAAGTCGCTTTGGATAAAAGCGTCTGCTAAATGCATAAATTATAAATTAAATAAATTATAATAAAGGAGATGGTCTACGCTAGAATCATATGACTGCGTCACTATACACTATTGTTTCTCATGGTTTTGGATTTTCATCAAGCACATCACAGAAATACTGTACAGGGGCATAGCAGAATCTTCTGCTTGACACTTTTCTACTGTTGCATGGTTTAAATGCATATATTTCATTTTTGTTTTATAAATACATTAAACATTCTCCCTTTCTTTGATTTCTCCCTGCTTTTTATCATTCAGCAGTGATGTGAGGCTCAGCTTTATGTATTCTTCAGTAGCTCAGTGCACAGCAGGTTCTCATTCACTATTATAGTTTTAAAATATCCACTACTTCAGATCCATAACAGGTCTTTGTTATTTTATACTGCTTACCACTTAAAAGCAGCCTCATATTTATCTTAATGACTGAGATGGGAACAACAGAAATAGCCATCTGCATCTATACTATATATTTCATTTTGGAGTTGACATAGACAAAATTGGCCATCCATCTATTTGGCTCATGTTCATGTGCAATAATGAAGTGGCCATTTGGAGATAAACTAAACCAGTTCATATATGGCTATATGAAGCTTCAAAGTTTTTCCTTTTGAAGTAAGAGGCTTGAGAGAGGTGCTTCCTGACTCCCCCTCCTGAACCCCCACAGATAAGCAGTTAATTAAAAGTGCATTTATATTGTAGTATTTTATTGCCAATACCTATGCGTTATGGATTCAAAAAATAACAAGATCGCAATATGTAAATAAATGAGAATTGCTGGAGATCTATATATATCTACGATTTAATGATCTCATGGAGAGTGACAAGGGTACACGAGAGGTTGAGAAAACACATACGCTGTGGATAGACATGTTCACATGATTGCATGCATAAAAATGATTAAATTGCTGCTAAAACATTTATTTTATGTATTTTTTCTTAGCATTTGCTTTTTATAAGGTAGGCAATGGAGATCGAAAGCAGCTGATTGGTGAAAAGTGATGCTGAAATGGATAACGAAACATCATAGCCCTGCCAATGCTTTGCGATGAAACCACATATTATGATGAAGCTGTGTGAGCCTAATGGTGTGAATTCCAGACCTGCCAACCTGTACGCATTTTGCGTTGCGGCTATGCATTTTGACCTCAAAGTACGCTGGTACGATTTGTCACTCTAAACTATGCAAAAATCTAGTGACGCCTCTGTCCATGAGCAGTATTCAAAACAAGCAACAGAAAAAGATGAAGAGTTCAACCAATCAGAGCGTTTTTTTTTGGTTTTGCATTTAAATAATTTCTGCGTTTTATTTCTCTCCTAGTAGCCTATAGTTTATAGTTTCAGTTCAAAGCGGCTCGCGCTCGCCCCATCAGATGCTCTGACAGAAAGGCTGGGTGTGAGGCTTACAGAGACGCACGGTTTAATGTGTTTGAGATGTGCTGTTTTCCTTAATGTGTAACTTACATTTCACAGGTATATTCTCCATCTGTAAATGTTAAAAAAGCCATGGAAATATTTCCATTTTGCTGTCAGAAGTGCATGAGCTTTTGCTTTGCGATTCTCCGCTAAACTCCACAGACTTCATTTAGAACGAGCGCCGCCGCACGCATGCGTGCCAAACAGACAGAGCTCAATGAAATAGGAGAGCAATAATTCTGACTAAAATATACATTTCGCTGAAATATTAGTAGTAGGACAATAAATGTGACATGCAGAATTTTAAACCTACAAGTAAGTCTATTTTTATGTTATCACTGACTGTAAAGTAACTGTAATGGGGTAATCAAAATAGCGTAACACAACTCTGTGCTTTTGTTCTCATTTATTTTCATTTTTAGTTTAGTGAATTTAACTTCTGCTTTAAAAAACATTGTTTTTAGATTGTAATGTTACAATGTAATGTGACTTTAGCCCCTTTTTTTGCACTTAATAGCCCATAGCCTACTTGGTCACTTTCACTATATTTGTTTTCATTGTCTTTAATATAAACATTGTTTCATTGGACAACAATGAGCAGCAA
>NW_015542345.1:184187-186355 GCF_001515605.1 Sinocyclocheilus anshuiensis | reverse complement strand
GCTGTTTTGTGTCTCTGAGCAACATGACGGTGTTTCGTTCTTGAATGAATCAACCGTTTAAATGATTCGGTTCAATCGCAATGACTCACTTATTAAGAGGGATTTGCTGCCACCTGCTGGCGGTTTTAATTTCAAATTTCGGCTTTTTCTTTTTTTTATAGATTTTTTTGATGTTTTAAATCATTTCAAATATCAGTATTCAACGTTTTATGTTTAATATATCAAAACATTATTTATGCATTTGTAATCGCAGGTTAAATGCATTCATGTCTTGCATTAAACAAAATACATGTGTGTAAATACATCTAAATGCCACTTCAGATGCAGCTTCTGTGTTGATTTCATTTGCTTGGTAACAGCCCAAATGTCTTATTATTCTAATTCCCTGATTAAATGTAAACTCAAATCTCAAATGATAATGGACACTTCTAGAAAAAATGGCTTTATAAAGGTTAAAATGCCCATAATAATCTGTTTTTTCTATCAGTATGAACTGACCACCACACAGAATATGAAGAATATTAAAAACATTAGGAGTCAGCTGTCTTCGGCAGTCCTTAAGGTACCAGCACAATAACACACTCAGCAAAATATCGTCTAATTATCGTCATCGATAAAATCCCAGAAAATATCGAGATATTATTTTTTGTCAATATCGCACACCCCTAATTGAGATGCACCTGTATATAGAATTTTAAACCTACAAGTAAGTGTATTTGTATGATAGCACTAACTGTAAAGTGTAATGGGGTAATCAAAATTGTATACTCAATTAGTCTGTGCTTTTTATTTTCATTTTTAGTTTAGTAACTTTAACTTCTGCTTTAAAAGGATTATTTTTGTTTTTAGATTGCAGTGTTTCAATGTTACAATGTAATGTGATTTTAACCCTTTTTTGCACATAATATATGCCTACATGCTTACATTCACTTTATTTGTTTAATCCAAATACAAAATACCGAGATATATAGGCTACCGTATACCGCAAATCAGCCAAAAAATACCGAGATATGAACTTTTGCTCATGTCGCCCAGCCCTATACAGAAGTGTACTGGAGTTTTAATTAAAGTGTACTGGAGTTTTTTTTATTTTTAAAATAAAAAAAATATTATTTTTTTAATATTTACAAAATAAAAAACACGCCGCCACGCTGATGGTACTCAAAAAAAAATTCCAAGGTTGGCAGGTCTGGAATTCCTTTCAACTCATTTCCAACTTTTTTTGATATGTGCAATGGAAAATCAGTGGACTTCCAATGAGGAATCTTGGGTGTAAGTTCTATAACTCTAGAATTTGGCCAAAATCTGTGTAAAGGTTGGAATACACTACACAACCTTTTAAACCTGAATAGATTTTAAAACACTACGCATCATACACTTGCGACTCTCTAAATAGTTACAGAGGAAAAACTGGCCATCAAACACTAAAACTAGTGAGGATCACTCACTATTAAACGTCCCAAGTCATTCTGAACACAACAAACTAACACCGAAACGCCTCGTTGCTAGGAGATGTGCAGCAAATGAAAACAATACGTTTTCTAAAATAGGCTGAAAATATAAAACGTGTTTGATATCCTCTGACTAGTGGAATCATAGTCTAAAGCTAAAAAAAGAAAATGTCGGAGTCCATCATTATTTTTAATCAAATTAAGTTAAAATAAAATAAAGGGTATGCATCACAATAAAGTAAGAGTATTAAAGTATTCGTTTTTAGTATTTGACCTGGTAATGAGCAGGTTGTAGGTTCATTTCCAGCCTGGGCCAACTCATGAACTGGAGGGTTACTGAGATCACAAATGTCTGCTTAAGTGCCGTTTTGCCCTTGAGCAAGATGCTTAACCTCAGAATTCTCCAGGGAGATATATCGTACCTTCAATTAGTCTAGTGTGTCCTTAATTGCCAGAGAGTCGATTTAGATGAGGAGCTCCTCTAAATGGCTAGACACTAGAACTAAACCAGCAACAATTAGATTGCAGGTTAAAGTTGAACTGTTAATTGAACGAATGTAGCACACATTCTTTGTAACACAAGTTCTTTGTCTTGTTTTCCCCTCCAGAATCTTGTGAAGTACCTGCCTGAACAGGAGCAGCTGATCGCACTGGTCAAGTACAAGAGCGAATTTGCCAACCTCTCTGAACCGGAGCAGTTTGGAGTAGTGGTAATTA
>NW_015542345.1:171666-184070 GCF_001515605.1 Sinocyclocheilus anshuiensis | reverse complement strand
CACACACACACACACACACACACACACACACACACTCACTCTTCTCAATTCTAAATGGTTTTCATATGAATTTACTCTTCAGTCTAGTGACATGTCCAGTTAGAAGTCATCGGCCATTTTTTTATTTAAACTTTTCTCAGGTCGATGTTGTGTTTGTCCCTCTACAAAAGATTTAATCTCTTAAACCGAAAACAGAAACTGAGACCGATATCATCTAGACACAAACAAAGCAACTACATATTGTACAACCCAAGATGTGTATTGTGTCTCTAAACAGAGAAAGAATTACTGTAATTCTCTAATGGAAAATACATATGGTAGACCTGACACATTAACACAGTTTCAACCTAGCTGTCTTTACTGTTTACTCTGTAGTTAATAAAGCAGCTCTTGCTGAGGCCCTCAGTGAATGTGAATAAGGTTTTAAATAATAAATTAATGTTCACAAAATGTTAGTTTAACTTGTTGTACCACATTGTTTTCTAGTTGAGCCAGAGTAATGTTTTAAAAAGTGCCAATGTATACACTTTTTGGGGGAAACTAAACTTATCTACAGCACACTGGAACTGACATAGGGAAAAAAAAACGGTATTTCCTCCATGACTGAATTTCTAGCAAACAAAATTCTATTTTGCCCATATTATGGTTTTGTAGTCTAAACTATGATTTAAATAGAAAATGTTTATTTTGAGTCAATTAATTTAGCTAATCTCATCTCCCCTATTTGTGCATTTAAATTACATCTGTCATTATCTAACACTCACAATAATTTAATGACACTAATCATTTAATAACACTAATGATCAGCCATAACATGAAAATATGATATTGATGAACCCTTAATTAAAGGCACAATATGTAAGATATTTTTATTAAAATATCCAAAAACCACTAGAACAGTGTTATATATTTTGCTGACTTGTGTACTTACCGTATTGGCCCGAATATAAGACGACCCTGATTATAAGACGACCCCCCTTTTTCCAGATGTACCTTTTGGAAAAAGGCTTTTTAAAAAACAAATCTTGTTTTTTCTCAGTAAAACACATTTTGTCTTCAATTATTTTCATATTGCATATTTTTCCTATTTTAATTTTTGTTTTGAAAGTATGGTAAAAACTGGTAAAATGTACCAACAATCACATTTAAAAAATATACACTTTTTGATATACCATTAAAAAAAAAAAAAAAACATGTTATCCCATCTGAATTAGGTGTGCGTTTTAATAGACCGGTGACGACCGCACAGAGTAACATTATAACAGAACTTTCAAATGTATCTAGTATGATAAAACAGCACTGCTTTTTTTTCCCACATATGCACGACCGGAAGAAGCGGAAGCGGTCAACTGTGGCATAATAAAAGCTCCGCTGCTTTCGAGCCTTGTGTCACGCTCGTTCAGCGGCCTTGTTTCGCTTCGACGGCTTTCAGCCTCACCCTGCTTCATTCTACTATATTAATAAATCATTAGCTCATCCATGAACATGATTTCTGCCCGAATCTCGTCGGATTGCATCGGCTGTGGGGATGAAGACGACAACTCCCATGATTCCACACTCAGTCACGGCGTCATCAAACTACGCCTTTGCCTCTTTGTTTATTTTGAATATGCGCCCTCCAGCGGCGAAAATTACATATTGTGCCTTTAAGCTATCAAAGTGTTACCGGTTGTGATTACCAAATTGTTCCCCAATATCAATTTAAATCGGTTTGATACCTCTTGATATGAAATATATTTTGTGAACACATTTTATACTCATAACAGTTTTATAGTCATCTGTGTTGTTTTAGATATCACTGTGGGATAGTGTTGAATTTTAATAGTCATTTTTCTGTTATGATATTTTCAAGAGTTGTCATTTGAGATGATAATGAAGGCTTTTCTCATATTTGATTGTTTTTGACAACTCATCTCTGAATGTGTGAGATCAATTTCAGAGCTTTTCTCAACTCTCTGTCGAGATGTGTGAAGTTTAGCTTTAAAAAGTTGTCAGACTACGGTGTCTTTTGCTCCCGTTTGGATTTGTCATAGTTTAAGTACATGCCGCTCACCTCTGAACAATTGATCAATCAGTCAACTCAATCGCCAGTGGCACAGTTCAGCAGCTGACCCTGCTAGAGATTCACAAATTAATTATTGGTGTTTGCAAGCATATGCTCACAAAGCTTCTAACAGGTTTGTTTGCCCCCATTGTCTTAGGCTCATTACACTTGACTTTTTAAGACAACTGGGATGCTGGAATGAGAGAAAGGGGTCTTGCTTTTTTGAGAAATGAAATGGAAGTGAAAGGCACAAAGGAATCGCTTCATGTAACAGTGTGGCCTGTCACTGTGTTTGGGGTGTTTATTATATAATGAGGCATATGGAACTGTGGTTTATGCATGCGTGGGCAGCAGGAAATGATGCATTTGCAGTTCAGAGAACTATCCAGTTCAAAGGGAATTCTTAATCTCTCATAGTGCCATTGCAAGCAGTTTTGTACTCTTTGTTCCTTTCTGGAGCCAGAACTTTGAACCCTTTGTTTGCTGCCTGCTAAGTGGACCATAAAATATAGCATGCAACTGTTGGGACCTTAAAATCATATAGGGTGATTGTGTGTAATCGTGTGCATGTGGCGCATGTGATACTTCAGCCATCTGCTTTGTTTCTCCGAATAAATGTTTTTAATGGCTGCATGCGATATTTTTAGCTCCTGATAAACTGTTTCGCTTTAGTCAGGTGTAGCTGAGCGTAAAGAATTACAGCTTTTACCGGAAAACTCTTGGAGAAGAGAAATCTTCTGTTGCCGTAGCAACAGTCCCCCTCCCCCTTTTACCAAGTATTAGTTCAAGGTGCACAGAAAGAAAAAGTTTAAATCAGGCATACTAACTCAGCCAGACAATAGAGGCAGAAAGATGAAACAGGTGTATGTGTGTCCCGTTCCCCATTGAGTCTTCCAGCAGGCCATATACGCTAGAGACGTAGCGAGTGTGTTCAGGGTCTACTGGGACACATACACACACACACTGAAACTCTTCTGTTGTTCGGCATCGGCAGGCACTCTGGGTGGTTGTGTGAAATGATGATTTAGCTTCCTGATAAAGAATAATACTTGAAACACTTGAAAAGTTGTTCCCCTCTGAATACTGTCACATGCTGAGTGGCAGGCACCACAGTCTTACCTCCACTCCCGTCTGCAGGTGCATTTGAATTTAGACTTTAAAGGTTGATTTGAATGTCTTACCTTGAGGACTCTGCAGTAAAGTTTAGCTGGTATCATGCTGTTTTGCCTGTGGGTGGATGGATTTGAATTGGTTTCATGTACTTTTATGAACAACACATGCATGTAAGGGGTAATGTGCATCTAGACGGTTAATATCACATCACCTAAATGTATAAATATGTGTATTAAAATGAAAAGGAAAAAAAAGACCTGTTACAAATCAGCATATTAAATGATTTCTGTAGGATTCTCTGATACTAAAAACTGGACTAATGGCTGCTGAAAATTCAGATTTGCCATTGCAGGAATAAATTACATTCTAAAAGATATATAAAAAAAAAATTGTATTATTATTATTATTATTATTATTATAATGTATTCATTTTTGCCTATGTTTGAAATACTTTTTATGTATATATTTTATTGTTCTACTCTTGTACTCGACAGGTTTTGAGTCTTCAAATATGAAAGTCCTGTATAGAGGATCATTTTTTCAGTATTTTGTGAAACAATCAAAAAAATAAAATAAAAAATTCATGACAAAATACTATTAAACATGATATCATTTGAGATGGAATGAGAAATGACACATTTTGGTTCAGAGAAAAAAGCATGGTTTTAAAAAAGCAATGGCATTTTGTCTGAGATGCATGTACAGTAATCTCCCTCACACATTTAATGCTAGGAGAGCTTTGAATCAGAGTCTGTTTCATTGCAGATTAGCGCTGCCTGACACGCACAGAAGATGCCTGCTACAAGTTTGCTGAATGTTTACACACATAAATTAGGCATTTGGCTTTGCCCTATTTTCTTTACCTTCTCTTCTCATTTTCTCCTTTCTTTACATCAGTCACTTCGTTTCAGTTTGGATTTGTTGTGCTTTTGGTTCATTGTGACTTGTCTTCAAGGATAAAATGTCCCTGGGTTTATTTATACACACTGACACACTGATACAGACTGATTGCAGTGTGCGTGCATGTACAAGAGATGATATCTGATTATGGAAAACAGCTCTAGACATATGAATCATATCTCTGTATTGAGTATCTTAATTACACCCTTAATTTGTGATAGCTAATTGTCTTTTATAGGGGCAAATTGGGTCTTGCTCAACCCCCTCCTCTCCATAATCACTAAATGCACACTACAAACACAAACACACATATACGCATGCTTCAAATTAAACGCATACAGGTAGATACACTCATAATGGAAGAGCAGTTTCAGGGGAATAAAAATATTTTACATTACATTGATTTAATATGGTTCAATATGAATATATTGATTTTATCAGAATTGAATTATAAGATTGAACTGTTGCCATTTAGTTTGCAAGTGTCCTTAGGTTTTATTCCATAGAGATTTAAATTTAAAGGGGTCATATGACGTTGCTAAAAAGAACATCAAAAACATTCAAACCCATTACAAACGAGGCATTTGTTGCATCCAGTGGGGACATAATTACTGATTCTAATGACTTGTACTGTCTTTTTATGCGTTGCGTTGCGTATCGAGCCGCGTAATCATAAAACCAAAGCGGCCGGTGGGCTTGTGGCAACCACATGTGACGACCCCGGACTGGTGAAAGCTGATCCTGGGGGCGTGTTAGAATGAGCCGTTTTAGGAGGGCGTGGTTGACTTAACTTTTTTTTAAAGAATATCTCTTTGGATTTGAGTCTTTAGTCTTTGCTACTTTACAGACCTTCTTTATGCACCAAGAGCTTGTAACACTCCAAAGAGAAAGGAAAAATTTTAATCGCATCATATGACCCCTTTAACAATCTTTCTGCTTATTTTCTCTTCTTCCAGATGAGTAGCGTGAAGCGTCTGAGGCCCAGGCTGAACTCCATCCTGTTTAAGCTGCAGTTTGAAGAGCAAGTGAGTAACTTGCGTCCGGAAATCATGGCAGTGAACGCAGCCTGCGACGAGGTGAAGAAGAGCAAAGCCTTCAGCAGGCTGCTGGAACTCATTCTGCTCATGGGGAACTTCATGAACGCTGGCTCGCGGAACGCCCAGTCCTTTGGCTTTAACCTCAGCTCGCTCTGCAAGGTAAGTACAGAGAGAAAGAGCCCATATCTAAGATTCGGCACACTTTTTGTCCACATTTTGTCTGTGGAAACATTTACAAAGTCTGCAAAATGGATTGAAATTTGGTCAGATGTGTTCAATGGAGCTGTTTGTGGATAAAAGCATTGCCATATGCTAGCCTAAGCATTTCTAAAACAAGTGCTTTTAAACTTCTGAATCAAATACATGAGGTCTAGAAGCTGTTTTGGGCTGGTTTCCTAGAAACAGAGTAAGTGTAGTCCATAAGAACGTGTAGCATTTCATCCAGCAAAACCAGCCCTGAAGTCATTCATGTGATTTGCTATCCATATTTACTCATTTTGTGAATTATTAGCCTCTATTTATCTGTTTATCAGGTCTCTCCATGTTTGAAACACACCCGTGGGCATTTTTCATGAAACGCTCTCCTCCTGCTTTCTGTTTTTGGGAATAAGCCGATAAGATGATAATTTATGTTCCTCCAATGTCTGTGAAGGAGCCAAACTGAGTCACCATCAGGCACGAGTGCTTCACTCCCCTCCCGCACATTTCCCGTTACCTTGACCCCTATCGTCCGGCCCATCTAAAGTGCCTTTCGCTAAAAACGACTGCCGTTCGAGAAGATCTCATTTGATTTAACACTATCAAGCACTCAAGACCACAATAGCCGTATCTTCTGGCATCTATCAAAGTGCAGAGACCAAAAACCACTTTATGGCTTCTTCTTTTGTTTTTAGAGATAAGTTTCGGCATAGTGACGTAATGCAGACATACATATGCTTGTCGGTAAGAGGACAGTCTTTATATTCTGTTTAGTCAGGTGTGTTAATGTCACACTAATAAATTATGTCTGTATCCTTTTGCAAAGTTACACCCAGAACGCCTTAGCAGTCGTCTTCCCCCACGGGTAAAGCCCTCTAATGATAATGTTTGGGTAAAATTTTCAGATTTAGGTGAGTGGAAAAGGGCAGAAGGGGAGTATAGTTAATTACCACTGCAGCCATGCAGATTAACTAAGGTTTCCATGGTGACTTGGCATTGTTTTTTTTTATCAGGGTTGGTCCACCTCTCTCTTTTCTTTCTTATTAGCCATCCATTTTATTCATTACTCCTTTCACTATTTTTCCCTTCTGTGTGGTGTTAAAACTCAGAGAACGGCCATCACTGCATTTGTGAATCTCTCCAGGATAATGAATGCCTTTCTGCTCATCAAGTCTCCTAGCAGACCTGATAAAAGACAGAAGACTGTATGGGACATGGTCACATTCAGACGTTTTATAAAGGAATAACCCAAAAATGAAATGTCGGCCATTATTTTCCCACCGTCATGCTGTTTCAAACACAAAAGGAGAACCCTTGAAGAATGTTCACTGACATTTTTTCCACATATCATGTGAAGATGATCTAAAAAAAATCTGGGCCTCACACAAAGCTATTGTATAGCTTTGGAAGACTGAGAATAAGGAGCACAAGTCATACAGACTAGTTTTATTATGCTTAATATTTTATGATTTTCTGTTTTTTGAAACTTTTTTGGTGCAATATTTGAACCACAAAGTCTTTGCTGCTTATTTTAATCAATTTAATAATAATAATAATTCCTTACATTTATATAGCGCTTTTCTGGGCACTCAAAGCGCTTTACATAGAAGGGGGGAATCTCCTCAACCACCACCAGTGTGCAGCATCCACCTGGATGATGCGACGGCAGCCATAGTGCACCAGAACGCCCAACACACACCAGCTTATTGGTGGAGAGGAGACAGAGTGATGAAGCCAATCAGCAGATATGGGGATGTTAGGAGGCTATGATGGTCAGAGGCCAATGGGCGAATTTGGCCAGGATGCCGGGGTTACACCCCTACTCTTTTTCGAAGGACATCCTGGGATTTTTAATGACCACAGATAGTCAGGACCTCGGTTTAACGTCTCATCCGAAAGACGGTGCTTTTTGTCAGTATAGTGTCTCCGTCACTACACTGGGGTGTTAGGACCCACACAGACCACAGGTTGAGCACCCCCTGCTGGCGTCACTAACACCTCTTCCAGCAGCAACCTAGTTTTTCCCAGGAGGTCTCCCATCCAGGTACTGAACAGGCTCAACCCTGCTTAGCTTCAGTGGGCAACCAGTCTTGGGCTGCAGGGTGATATGGCTGCTAACGAATTTAATGCATTCTTGCAGAAATAAATACATGCATACATGAACACATTCATACTGACCCCAAACTTCTGAATGGTTGTATGTGTGTATGTTCATATATGTACAGTAACTGGTGATAGATAATATATACTGTACGGATATAAATCTTCAGCTCATTTATGTTGCATATCAACACTCGTCTTTGAACGTGTCCTTATACCCACTTAAGGGCCTCATGCATCAGAACTAATGGCGTGATCTGTCCTCACTGCAGAGAGAGAGAGAAAGACTACATCTCTACATCTGAACATAGTGATAGAGTCCCTGATGGGCAGGAGTAACAAAGAAAGTATGTTGTTTTCTGCCTTTCAAGTTCCTCGCCTGAGGGCCTGTGCTGATGTTCTCTCTCTGCCTCTGTTGATCTGATAGTTTGTTTATTTGTTTTATTCTGAGTTTAACCTGTCAGTATCTTCTTCTTTGGCTCACAGTGGGTTTATTGAGCATATTTAGTTGTCAAAGGATTTGAAAGCGCTTCCGTTTGAGCATGTGACTCGCGCGTCACTGTTTGATCTCATCAGCAGAGGACGGTTCAGTATGTCATGGACGTCAGAATCTCGATGAATGTTGTTGATTTTTTTTTTTTTAATTTTCCTGGAAACCTTTTCCGATTGAGAACCGATATTTATGATTTTTCACAGACATCAATGACTTGGACCACAGGATCAGATTAGATATTTTGGGTTTCTTTTTGTATTGTCATTTTCATACTTCACAGATGAAATCAGCACAAGCAATTTGTAGAATCTGGCCTTGTTTTTTCTTCTTTTTTTTTTTGAGAAGCCCTTTCAGGCAGAGCAGCACAACCTAATTCCATCCCCCGTCATCTGTCTAATGCTTCACACGGCTTCCAAATGTTCTGACACTGCAATTATCCAGTTGAACCCAGTGTGTATATCCAGCATAAAGCCTCTGTCAGAACACATACATTTAAAATAAATGGCAGAGTGCGAGATAGTGTTGAGTACTACAATGGACTAGATGGAAAGTCGATTTCTCCAATTTCATCTCTCATTTTCATTTTGAACTTCATTTTTACTTTATCTATATCTCTCATCTCATCCCCCCCTCCCCCCCAATGGTAATCAAGCGTCTTAAATCGTCAGGCACCACCACCCAGAAGAGCTTAATAATGTTTGCGCTCTCCGCATTAATCAAATGCTTTTTGCACTGACTTCTATAAAGGCCTGTATCCTTGTGCCACGATGATAATCATAACTGACAATAAAAATGTCTTGCTTTTCTAGTCCGGCGGCAATTTCAGTGTACTATCAAATTAACTTGTCAGACATGAAGGCGGTGGACGCCGATGGCTTCCTTCAAGAATCTCTCTCTCTGATTTCTCTCTATTTATGTAATGTTCTGAACATCTAAATATATATATTTTTTCTTTTTGATGGATTTTTTTTTTTTTCTTTTTTTCTATTCTGATTTAATGTTGATATCACATTAAACAATTGCTCTCCCAACCCACTTTTTCTTCTGTCTGTCTGCATCTCTATATCTTTCTTTGGCTCCCAGCTGAAGGACACTAAATCGGCTGATCAGAAGTCCACTCTACTTCACTTCCTGGCAGAGATCTGTGAGGAGAAATACCCTGAAGTAATGAAGTTTGTGGAGGATCTACAACATGTGGACCAGGCCAGTCGAGGTACTGCAAAGTATACACACAACGAGCCAGCATCTATTTAAAAATGGACAGAATTAACAGTTTAGTTTATTCTCCCTGGCTAACCATCTGAAAAGAAAGGGAAAAAGAGTCTTCAGTCCACTTTAATAGTTCTTTAATGTCACTCTCACAATGTACAGTTCATCAACTCTGTGTGTGTGTGTGAGTTTGTGTCGACTTCTGCGCAGGTTCATTTCACACTCTGTATCAGCAACAGAGATAATGTCAGCTTGTGTGTGTTTTGTGCACTCACAATTAAAAGACCAGTGAGTGTCAGATCTAAGGACCCTTCTATTGTAAATCTTAATCTGAACAGATCATGATCGGTAAGATGATATTTTCGACAGTCTATGTGTCAACTTGCCTGTGTGTTTTAGCAAACAGAGAAGCAGAGGAGCCATTGTGTGAGGTCACATTGCCCTTGGCAGCCCTAGAGGCAGAGTCACAACAGGACTAGACCAACTCACTACATTACCTAATGCTTCCAGAAAGCAAGACTGAGAGAGTTTTTGGCAGTGCGACCGCAAATAATCAAACAGCATTATTAGAGGGAGTGATTAAAAAGACGCCCTGCCTACGTGTATGTCTGGCAGCCTTAGAGAAAGTATTTCAAGACAACTGTGTTTTTCCAAATGAAACAAATAATGATGGAGGGCAGGACTTATGAGTTCAGATTTTATTGGATTGTTAGACTTGTTAGGCTGTAATATTATTGGTTAATGTTGTTTTCTGCCTTTGTAGTGTTGATTGCATCAGCTGAACATGAAAGTTTTTGAGACCGGGAATGTTATTACATTTTTATATTAGCTATTATGAAAAAAAAAAAAATGTAAGAGTAATGTGCTTTGAAGAATTATGCTCCGTAAGACCAGAGATATTTATTAAGACCTAGGTTAATTTTGATTCATGTTTGACTTTATGGTGAACTGTTAGCTAATTCTGACCAAAAGAATGTAAATTCTGTATTTTACTCACCATTGTGTGCTACAAATGCATATGGTGAATTTAGCAGAATATTTGCTCAGCTCTTTTCTATACAATGAAAATTCAGCTTTGTACATGACAAAAGGCACCATAAAAATGGTCCATGCAAGTTACTTTAGAGGAAATTTATAAGCTTTGTGACAGAAAAAGAGCAATTAGTCATTATTCACTTAAAATCTCATCACGCTTGCATATATTAGTAGTCAAACATGGTGCTTGATAGCTCATGATCACAAGTTAGTTTCAGTGTATGGAAATGAACAGATTGGATGTTCTTCAAAACATCTCCTTTTGTGTTCCAAGAGTTTTGTGTATTATAGTGAAAGTGTTATTACAATAGTAATATTTCTCTTTCTGTTTAATGTTTTTATGTAGTAATAATATTGAAACATTTATGTCCTGTTTGAGTGATACTAGTGGTTAATTGTTTTCGGAGATAGTAACAGATGTTTTATTCTTGTCACTACAATTATGTGGCCTGTGCTACAAACCTTTCAACCTCTGTAGCACCAGAGCTATATGCAAAAATGTTAACGTGCATCCCTGTCTCGTGAGTTACCTAGCTAGACAGCTTTTTTTGTTTTTTTTAGAAATGTATACTTTCCTTCAGCACGGACACGTTAAATTGGCTGCTGAAATGTCAGCTCTTCCATCACAGGAATAAATTACATTTAAAAAAAAAACTAAAAAAACAACAAAAAAAAACAAACATTTTTACTGTTTATACTGTATTTCTTTAATAAAGTGTGGCCTTGATGAGCATAAGAGACTTCCTGACCTCAAACTTTTGAACAGTACTGTACAAAGTGACACTTAACTCACAGTGGATAAATGAAGTCCTCCACAAATACATGCAAACATGTTCGTTTCTCTCAAGAGCTTGCAAATCACCAAAAGAACCAGTCTAATAAAATTGAACACATTGCTTTCAAGTATCCCTCTGAATGGGCATTTTGAGTGTAGGTTTACACTCACCAACCCCCTTACACCAAACACACAAACACACACTAACACTTAGCTCACTCTGCAGTCGCTTCTCAAGAGCATGAGTGATTTAAATAGTTTTGTTATTTGGCTTTAGTGTACATATAATATGTGCATCTGTGTATACTGTAACTGTAGGCTAGATTTAGTCATCACATACAGCTCTCACACAGCTATGCAGTTGCTAGGTGGTTATAAGTCAAAAGAGCATATATAACAACATTAGGAAGGTGCCAAATGAGTGATGTGCTGAAGTTATTTAGTTCCTGAATAAATGTACCATACAGATTGACAAATAGGTTTGTGTGTGTAGGCACTGGACTCTTGGGTCACACACAAAATGGCATTGCCAGCTGCTCTTGGCATAGTCCAATGAAACCAGATAGTGACATGTACCTCTATCTCTCTGTCTCTCTTTCTACATTGACTCCATGAGAGGGAGCTAGAGATGAGTTTGGTGGCTAAAGTGAGGTTTTTGTATTCAGCTTGTCTCTTCTGATTATGCATACATGCATTACGGATAAGCTTTTTGTTGTTCTGAATGCAAAATGTGTGCATTTCAACCCTTTAGGCCAAGATATGGGAAATGTATGAGATATTCACTTGTTAAAAGCTTCAAATTGTTCATCGTACATGTTAGAAATCATTAAGGACCAAAAGAAAAAAAACTTAACTAAGCAGATTAGCATTTCAGTAGTTTAACATTTACACAATTCCTCATGAAAATGCAATAAATAATATCCAGCTAAGCTGAGGATGTTTAAGCCAAATCTCCACACATGATGCTCAGTCAATGTGTCCCATCACATTTAGCTAACACTGTGCATGGAACGGGATCGTCCCCTCCAAACAGCGTCTGCTTAATCAAAACTGAGCCTCTTATTAAAGTCGCATAATTACCTCATCAAACTACCAGTGTGCGTGAGGAACAGATGAAAAATACAGACCTGGTTTGGTCTTACAGGAACTCTTGTACTAGTAATTAAACAAATATATATTTTTAAAAAATGATAGTTTCTGTGCTAATAGGATAACATTGAACCTTTTAGAAATTGTATGCTAAAGATGTTGTGTGTAATGTCTTTGCAACTAGGGCTAAAAACTTACCTCAATGTGTGATATTGATCAAATGTTGAGAATAATGACATCCACACAATCATTGCGGCAGGTGTTCATACATTTGACTACGCAGATTTTCACTTCAGTTTAAGACACTTCAGATGTGTAAAATGCCTTAGTTACTTTCCACACTAAAACTGATTGAAGTGCTAAATCAAAGGTTCCTGAGAATTTTTTTTGGTGTTATTATTTTATCAATAC
>NW_015542345.1:170310-171627 GCF_001515605.1 Sinocyclocheilus anshuiensis | reverse complement strand
CTTTTGTAATTGCATATAAAACAAAAACAAAACATAACAGCTAGATTACATATATAACAAAAATGCCAAACAAATGACAATAAAATGCTTTGAGGTCTCATTGGCATTAATCATTTCATTATTTTTATTAGTTTTTAAAGTCTTATACATTAAAGTTTATAAAGAGTTATAAATGATTAAACATTTTGACTGTTAAAGCCCCTCACACTGCTTGTGAGAAAGTAGACAAACTCTTACTAGTTTTTTTTTTAAGGAAGGGTTTGCTGTCAAGCTATAAAAAGGATGAAAAACGCATCGTAACGGGGGTCCATACAACTGTCTTCTGAAGCCATACGGCAGCTTTGTGTGAGGAACCGACTGAAATTTATGTTGAAAATATTCCTTTCTGTTATAGCTCTGAAATCCAGTGAATGTCTCTGTCCAAAAGAACTTAGGTTTTGAGGAATGTTTGTCGTCTGGAAACATGTATTTTGGATCCGCTATAAGCAAAGCGTGTCAGTGCATTGTTTTAAATCTGTATCTGTGTGTGTCTAGTATCAGCAGAAAACCTTGAGAAGAGCTTGAGACAGATGGAGAAACACCTGCTGCAGTTGGAGAAGGATCTGGACACTTTCAGCTCCACAGACGACCAGCAGGACCTGTTCCTCAGCAAGATGGCAATATCCTTTCACACGTTTGCATGTGCACCCACACTGTAAATTTTTGTTTCCTTATTTTTTGTCTAAACACTTTTATTCATTGCTGTTTTGCTATCAACATTGTTATTTCTTCTGTGCATGGTGGCGACACGTTCTCTAGCACCCTTCAATCTCACACTTTCACAAACACTAATCAGAGTTTATGTCTGCGTGTGTGAATTAATTGTTTATATTAAACTTCACCGGGCTGCATGTGAAACCGAAGACAGTTTGATAATGGAGTCGTACATTCCTGTACTTGCTTGTTAGTTCTTTTCCCAGCTGTCTGTCATTGCACTCGAAACCGTTCCCTGCGGTCTGGATGCTGTCTCCTCTGCAAATGGCAAACATTTGAAAGCCAGACGTGTTGCCAGGGGAGATACCAGGGGCACGAACTAAACGCTGAACAAAACATATACCCAATAATCCTCAATTAACCTTTCTTCTCATGCATTTTGTATAGTTCGGTGGAGCAGGTAGTCTTGGGTAGTTTCATTATTCATGTTTTTGACTTACCGAGCGTTTTATTTTTATTTTTTTTACTTTTATGCTTGCTGTTTTATGGACAAAAACAGATGCTTTTTTTTTTTTTTTTTTTTTTTTTAACTTTTAGGGTGGGGCTCATGATCCAATGAATGCC
>NW_015542345.1:150705-170045 GCF_001515605.1 Sinocyclocheilus anshuiensis | reverse complement strand
AAAAAAACAGATGTTTTTTTTTTTTTTTTTACTTTAATACTTTAGTGTGGTGCTCATGATCCAATGAATGCCTGCAGTTCTGGGTCTGACCCGACTTGCTCTACCCTTCACGCTGTCCTGGCTAGACTCTACCAAGGGAGGTTATTATCTTACTCACCAGCCACATAGTGTACTGTCTTCCACCCTTCCACACACTTTTTTTTTTCTAATTATTTTATGCAGCACCATTTCTATTAACTTTTTTGCCTTTTTGTTTTTGTATGCTATAGTATTTTACTTTTCTTTTGTTTTTATTCTTTGTTTTTTCTGTAATTTTTATTATTCTCCCCATTTAATAGCTACATTTAGTACCTCATCCCTGCTGAGATGTTTTATGAATGCATTGACTAAAATCTTAGTGAGCTACCCTGCTAGACAGCATTTTTGGGTATTGATTTTAAAATTTGGACACATTGATGAAGGCAAAAATATGTTCTCTTAGTGAGCAGCTTATTAGGTTTCCAGATAGCAATTACAAACCAAGTTTTTGCGTTGGTCTCTTACACTGGGAGTCGATGTTGAATGTGCACGTTTTTAGTTATGTACGAAAATATTAGGGATCCATGATATGGTCTTATGGTAACACAATGACTGATATTGTGATATTGGAGGTTAATAGATATTAATTAGACGTTAATAGACGGATATTGTGATATTGGAGGTCAATATACTTAATATTTATATTATGCTATACAGATATTGAATTGTGCTGCTAATTTCCGTTATTTTTCACATTTAGTTTACCTTTGCTATTTTTTTATTAAAAAACACCAATAATTTAATGCAGTTTTTTTGCAAATCTCAAAATAAATTATTTTCATATTGTGTATAATAATTATAATTCATTACATTTATATAGCGCTTTTCTAGGCACTCAAAGCGCTTTACATTGTCAGGGGGTATCTCCTCATCCTCCACCAGTGTGCAGCATCCACCTGGATGATGCGACGGCAGCCATATTGCGCCAGAACGCCCACCACACACCAGCTTATAGGTGGAGAGGAGACAGAGTGATAAAGCCAATCAGTAGATATGGGGATTGTTAGGAGGCCATGATGATCAGAGGCCAATGGGCAAATTTGGCCAGGATGCCGAGGTCACACCTCTACTCTTTTCGAAAGACATCCTGGGATTTTTAATGACCACAGAGAGTCAGGACCTCGGTTTAACGTCTCATCCGAAGGACGGTGCTTGTTGACAGTATAGTGTCCAGGTACGCACCAGGCTCAGCCCTGCTTTGCTTCAGTGGGCAACCAGTCTTGGGCTACAGGGTGATATGGCTGCCTGCCAATGTTATTATGTTAATATGCCTAATTTTATGTGTAGCATTTAAATTAATTGACACCCATACTACATCCATATGTGCTTGTTGAACACTTAGGGCCTTATGAAATCCATTAAATTTTTTTCCCAAATTCCGTTTTTTTCCGTTTTAATTTCTCAGTATTCCATTTTAATCTTTCTAGACTCTGTTTTAATGGTTACATTTTATTACATTTTTTCAGAAATACTGTCTTGTGTATTTACATTTTTCTGCTAAATAAATTTTGGTAAATAATTTTTCTGCTAAATATTCCTTTAAAAATAGTTTTAATAATAATTGTATTAGTAGCAGTAGTACTATCATTACATTAAAGGTCCCATATTTTACACCTTTCTGGAGTTTTATTTTAGGTTTTGATGTCCTTAAGAATATATATTTGCGGTATAAGTACCAAAAACCATCTCAATATATTGCTGAGAACAGGTCGATTTTGGCCTGTCTAATTAATATTCATGAGCCTCTCTTCTGATTGGCCTGTTGTTTTCTGAGTGATGCATGGCCAGGCCAACCACCGGTAACTAGGGTCAGCCGACGTCACCGCGCTAGCTGGAGGCAGCAAAACAAAGGGGAAACTGGAGGCGGCCCATTCAAACCCAGCGCAGATTCGGCTACATAAGGACCTTAAAATATCATCTTATTGTGATGTTGGGTGCCAGAATCGATGTTATACAGCCTAAAATAAGAAATTTGATCGCATATCTGCTGCCACTGGCAATAGCATGGACGTGATGTTGTCTGGGGGTTTGGCAAAAGGAGACTGTGGGCAGTGCTCGGGGTGGTGACCTGACTGTTTTGAAACTTATATGGTAGTTACATAGTACCTAGACCTCAGTTATCATGAAAAATTTCAGTTTTGACAATATGGGACCTTTAAGTAATATTTCTGTCATGTTTTCTTCAAGTTAAACCACATTTTTATTTTGATGGGTTACTGTTAAGACCTTTAGGTTTCTGTTTGTATATGATATGACGATAGTTTTTCTCAAAAGAAACGGTAAAATGCTCATGAAGTGACTCTAGAGATTGTGTTCATGTGCTCATATATTGAGGCGGCAGAGGCTCAAAACACCGCAAGCGTCACGTGTGCTTCAATATGTGTGTAGTAAACGAAACCGAGCATCTGTGCCATTCATAGACACACAGAACATGCAGGATTCATATTTAAATGCTCTTTTTGCAGCTTAATATTCACAGACACTAGTACAAATCGCGTTTTGATTCAAGTGAAGTTTACCTACTTTTGATGCATCCATCCAAAATTTGGCAGTCCATGTTTTCTGAGGAGTTTAGTGCCCTACACACTTCATTTCAAAATGATAGTACATGAAGGTGTTTTGTTGTGGCCTTTTTAACTGTAAATGTCTGCATGGAGATTGCATGACAGTATCATAGATGCAAATTCCTCACCTTTCGGTGAAAACTCACCTTTTTGAGATCAAAATAGGTCACCTGCGAGATTTGTGTAGATCCAATGAGAAAGTGTTTTTTGTGTTTGGGGGGGGCTTTTTACAGTACCATTATTACCAATTCATATCTGTACCCGCTGTAGTCAACCACTTTTAAACGCTCCTTCCTGTGTGTTTTTGCGTGCACTCTCTTGTTTCGAATTACAAAACCACAAGTTTATTTACATGTTTTTGCAGCGTTGAGTATTGTAGCCAATCACAGGCATCTCTGTTGAAAGCAATGGCCAGTCAGAGGTGTTTTCTGTATGTTAATCAGAAAAATCTCCTCTGAACTAATTTTTGTTTTCGTAAGTTTACAGAGTTCTATACGCTTGTAGATCTACCTAAGCTAGTAAGCTCGTTCAGTTGCGCTATAAGAGCTTTGCTTTGTTTCTCTAGAATCTCTACATAATCCATTGACAATTTGAAGAAAAGTTTTGTTCGTCTAAGAGGACCCGAACGTCCACGTATACGGTTTCAAGAATGACAAACGCGAGTGTAAAAAATTACGCGAGTGAATCCGCTAAATTGTTTCGTCATTAATTCCTATGATTGAGAGTGATAACTCCCCTGGGTGGAATGATCTATCTGACAAACCGATGTCAAAAATAGACCTATGCATTAAGTGATGCAGAGTAAATTCAGAGTAACAAAACTACAACAGCAACAAGTCTGTGTTGGCTGAATATATTTAGCAGCTTCTACAGTTAAAAAAGTATTTTTGATGTGTCCTTTTTAAGGCAGTGTTTAAAAAATGTAGTTTTTAAATTAAATCTAATCATTATTATTTAATTGTACTTGCTATACTACTACAGTACTGTACAGTACTAAAATTTGTTATAATAATTTTGTAATAAATTCAAAATCAAGACCTGAAAACTAGGGAGTGGAAATGGCAACTGAGCTATTGAGTGATCCTCTGCTGCCATCTACTGGATCTAATGGTAATTTCATGTAATTGTCATCTCAAAAGTCTTTGTTTTCCACAAGGTTTTTTTTGGCACATGTTTTCCGTCATCTCCATGACTTTAAATTGAATTTTACTGCACAACTGTAAGGTTAAAAATAATAAGGCTTTTAAATATTGTATAAGTGTTTAATTTTTTTTTTTTTTTTTTGGAGGGGGGTTGCGTGTCTTTGTCACCTTTTTCACCCATGATGAGTTTGCATCCCTGCAGTATGATTCATTTAGTACACCTGTTAGTATGCATGTAGCTTTTTACTTTTATCCATATTGTGTGTATGTGTGTGTTCCAGGTATTATGTGGTGTTTGTTAATAGTGTGTCTTAGAGGTGTTATGTGTGAGTGTACAGTATGAGAGTGACTAAGAAGCTCAGGTGTACAGGAGAAAATCGATGCTTTTCTATCCCTCTGCACAGAGCTTGTGTTCAAGGGTCAGCCTCTCTCTCTTTATTTAGTTTAGCTCTCTGTCATTTAGAGCAAAAACCCAGAGTCCACCTTCCTCTCTCTTTCCTCTGTCAGTGTTAACACCGCTCAGCTCCACACGGCATGGGCCCTTTTCTGTCCTCTGAGCTCTTAGCACCAGCAACCAGATCAGTATTAAAGTTAATGAAGTCTTATCTCTCGCTTTCATACACCGTCTGTCCTTTCATTAGCTGATCACGTCCCCTGTGCTCCATTCTTTCTCTAATCAGAGAGCAAAGCAGGTGTGCTTGGAGGGCGTGAATGAACTCGCAGTATACAAGACAGCAGAGGAGACGCACAAAACAAATCTGTGTGCATATGCAGCCGGAAGAACTCCCTAAAGATTTCACATGTGTGCCGAACAAGCATCGCTGGCCAGCCTGTCTGCCCTCCCTTATAACGTCTTCATCATGAATAAGTCATGGAGGACCTGTTATACTGAGTCCTGGAGTGATATGCGTGGGTTAAAGTAGCTCTGTCCAGTTTCTAGGTGTCCACATGTTAACAGAGTTCTGGCTAATAGTCACTTTTCCTTGCCTAGGAATACCTGATTATTCAAGTCAGGTTCAGGTGAGATTGCAAACAAACTGTTGGCGTCTAGGACAGTAGTTACCAAACAGCGGAGATTTCGCTTGATTCAGCACAACCACTTGCATACTAATGCATATAAAACAGCATTGACGTTACGTCCTAACAATATAGAAAATGTCAAATAAATGCTGTTCTTTTCAATGTTTTATTAATCAAATCAGCTTGAAAAAAAATGTATCATGGTTTATACAGAAATATTAAGCAGCACAACTGTTTTTAACATTGATAAAAAGAAAATGAGGATACTAGAATGATTTCTGAAGGATCATGTGACACTGAAGACTGCTGAAAATTCAGCATTGCCATCACAGGAGTAAATTCAAATATATTAAAATAGAAAAAAAAAGTTATGTTAAATTCACCTCAATTCTCCACAATATTTCTTTTTTAAATTTCTGGTTCTGTTTCTTATTTTTTTGTCAAATAAATGCAGCCTTGGTGATAAAAGACTAATATCTAAAACATTAAAACAATTTTACAGACTCCACACATTTGAAGAGAATATACACTTGAATAATAATGGCCTTAAAATAAAATAACTCCATTTAAAAACATAAAAAATTATATACTATATGTACATATATTTTTGTTTATGAATTGAACATTTTTACTGTGTGGGTAGCATGCTCAATGAATATGTTTACATGCACTCATAATGTAATTATATTGGGATTTTGGCATTATTGCGATTTTAAACTTGACCGCATGTAAAGTACGTCAATACGTCAAAATAATGCGATTAAGCTCATAATCTTAGTAACCATTATCGCATAAAACTATGTGGCGTATGTCGATTTTAATTGCAATAAACAGGCATGTAAATGCCCTAAACGCATTATTACAGCTTTGGCCGAAGTGTGCAAGTGCTCAGACGCACATGGATGCTGCGTATTCTTCACACAATTTCATGAATGAAACAAAAGCAAAAAGCACTTTCAGTTGAGCCTGCAAAAGTAGGAAATGCTCTAATGCATATTTGAGCTTGCACTCAGGAGAGCTTCAAAGGTTTCTAGTTACGTGTTTTCGCAGCGTTGAGCACTGTAGCCAATCACAGACATATCTATTGATTTCTTGAATGCAGTGGCCTATCAGAGGTGTTTGTTCAAGCATCCCCTCACCACTACTTACTTTTATAATCAGAATAATGAAAATTGCATGTAAACAGGAGTGAAGAGGTTTGCTAGTGTCTTGTAAACATCTTAATTTAAGTCCTTACTCTGCATTATTGGTGCACATGTAAACGTAGTCAATGATTCATATAAATGGTAGTCTTCAAGCAAACTCAGATGAGATCTACTGTCCTAACATATGAGCTGAAGATGAAGGCAGCTTTGATAAATCAGATGCACTGTTATTTATAGCGAGTGAGCAGAATACCCTAAAGCATTTTGTAGGCTTTAACTTAAGAAAGACAGGAGGAGAATGACAGCAGGAGAGATTGTCACTTAACTTCAGATCTGTTTGTAGTGTGACTGTGCTGTCGTGGTGCCGTTCACAAGTCAATCTGAGAGCACAACCTACTGAACAGTTCACCCTGCGGCCAGCTCATAAACACAGACACACACATACACTGTGAAGCTAATGCTGGTATAAAAGAGAACCTTTTTTGGAAGTTGATCCAGGATCTTAGTGAGGAGGAGAAGGCCAGACGGAAAGCAGAGAGGCGCAAAGCCAAGAGGAAGGTGAGAGGAGATGAACTTTAACACACTAAGTACAAGAATTAATCCACTTTTAACCTAGAGTTGACTGTCAGTGCAGATCTATTGAGCATTGTTTTTTTTTTTCTTATTGTGAACAGAGCCCTAAATAGAGCTCTAAGTAGGCTTCATTACATGCATTGTGTTGCTGCCAAAAATACGTATTATTTTTTTTTTTTTTTTTTTTTTTTTTTTTTTTTAAGTGTGATGTGAAGCACCAGCTTCAAACAGGATTACTAATTAAAACCACATCAAAGTCAAAATATTACTATGATATTTGGAGTAAAGCTTGCCATCTTTGCATAGGCATTTCTGTCCTGACAGCAAGGATTAGACCCAGATTCCCTCTCTTTCATGTCAGAGTGTGTGCATGTGTATATGTGAGAAATAATATGTTATAGACATTTGATGTGGCTCAATGTGTGATGTGTGGGTTGTAGGTCAGTTGTGCTTTTATATCTGTAGATCCTAGTTGAAACACTTCCTTCATATAGCAGTAAATAATCAGAATATTTAAGCTATTTTCTTTTTATATAATGTAAAAAAAAATCTGTCTAAACCCAAGTGTGCTTATGTATATAAATATTTTCCTTTTGACCTTTGTTTCTTTCTTTGTCTGCTGATGTAGATGGTTTTACTTTCCATTCCAAAAGGGAAACTTTGATCTTCATCAAAGATTATCACCCATTTCCTTTTTTTCACACCAGATCTATGTTCAAAGTATGTGATATTTCAGTGTGCTTATGCATGTTAACATATGACAGTATGTGCATGTGATATGCGAGTGATCTCATGTAGGGTGTTAATTATTGGCATTTGCAACTGTTAATATTACTTATGTTTTGGGTTATACAACAAGTTTGACTTGCAAGTTTTAGCATAGTTGAGGATAAAGGCAGAGCAAAATAATTCCATAGATCTGCATTGAAGAACCTGAGCAATATTTACCAGACTAGAATATTATTCCTGCAGCTCAAACAATATAGCACTAGCATGGCAATAGCGACGTCAAGGTAATGGCTTTGATTTCTAAAAAAAAAAAAGCATTAACTGATGTATTCCTTGAATTCAATGTCACTAAGTCGCTTTGAAAAAAAATGTAAATCATAGAGGTGGATGGACCTTGAACCAGTAGGCAATCATGCTGATATTGTGGTGGTGAGGTTTGCACAAAGCACTACTCCCGTTATCTTCAGAAAGTGAAAAGTTTCTAAGATCTGAATAGGTTTTCAGTGTGGCCATAAGGGTCACCATAAAAACAGGCTTTGCAGAGATTTGCAGCACACATACTGCCATTAGATCTAAATGCAGTGAGTGTGGAACATAAACACTAGTTTAAATGGCTGTCTGTATTCACTGGAAGTACTTTTTAACTGTCTATAATTATGTTTGTTGATGAACAAAATGCCTGTGTGCATACATTCTTTCCCAATAAATTACATGTTTTGCATTGGTTCCTACTGTACACATAGACGCAGTTTTAATTGGCTAAAGAGCAGTCATGGATACAGCGCTCGGCTCTGTGAAAGTGCAGCAGTTTAACCATAATTAAAATGAACTGGACTTTTCTGTGTGGACTATTTATCTATTTATCGCTGTATATGTGTCTTGGTTTTTTGCATGTGCTGGTTTCACAGCTCTGTAGCAAGTGTTGCATTATGGGTGTGTAGTGATGCGATCAGGGATTAAAAATTAATTGTTTTCATTTTGGTTCCTTCTGAGCAGAAACAATTTTTGGGACTTCAAAGCATCCTTACCAAGGGGTAACCTGTTAGAATGAAATAAAGATGAACAATTTTCCTTTTTGAAATGAAAGTGCACTGCACTAATGAACTTGAAAGTTAAATAACAATTGTATAAATCACTGCTGGTTTAATGAACTTATGTTTCACTTTCCAATACTAGATTCTTGTCCTTGACGATGATTCCTCACAGTTTCTCCACGCAGGCGAGAGATCAGTACCAGAAGCTGGTGATCATGCACAGTAATATGGTGACCCTTTACCTCAACATGCTGGAGTATTTCACCATCGACCCCAAGAAGACCTCTGTGGAGGAACTCTTCACTGACCTCAGCAACTTCAGAGCCATGTTCATGGTAAGCCGCCCACTCTGAATCAGATCATAATCACAGCCGCTATACCTTATGAAATGGAGTCGTGTCAGTGCCAGGTTGAGACCGGCTCGTGTTTGCAGGATCCACAGCTTTGCAGGGAATAATCTGGTTCTTTCTCCTCCAAGCCTTCATCCCTTTTGGCCCACAAGCCCTGACCTACTCAAACAGGAGGAGCTATCATAAGTGAGAGATATCATGAGAGAATACTGGGTAATTAATGGCCAAATATTGCTCACCCTCGAACGATATGTGCAGGTTACACAAATGGAGACTGAGCGTCATTGAATGTGATTGTGTGTACGTGCTTTCACACACTCCCTTCATTCCCATTCTGAAGGTTCTAGTGCGCTAATCTGACAAAAGAGAAGCTGCCTGTCTCCTTTATGAAAAGCCATTTGAAATGCAAAGTTATTTTCCACTTGGCTGCTACAGTGATGAGACGAATCTCGTCACCTTTATTATTTTAAATGATTTCATGATGGAAATGCTGAAATTTGGGGAATGAGCTGACGGTGGGTTTGCCATCAGATGCATGATAATGCACTCCTGTGGCGCATCATTGAAACCTGTCCCCGGTGCAGCGAGGGACGTGGAACTGTGCAGCCTGCACTGTACTCCGTCAGACTTGATGAGTTTTTAGACTCGCTGTGAAACAAGGTAACAGAGAGCTCGATAGGGGTTGCGATTGACCCAAATCAGCAGTCTGAAAAATGAAGCATGAAGGGTGCAGGCAGTCATTTTAAAAGACAATTCTTGATTGTAAGGCTGGCCGGTATATCGAGTTGTTTTTATAAGCGCTATGGTATGAGACAATACAATATCGATATACTGTACAGTAGTTTGATATGAGTGCATCTAAATAATAGCACAGAGTGAGCTGCTGCGAGAAAGTGCATCATCCAATTTGTCCTAAACATGAGACATGCTTTATATTAAGGGCTTTAAATAATTTGCAAGACATAGTTAACACATATAATTTAAAGCGGCTGTCCCCATCATATGCTCAGACACATGCTCCTGACAGAGACGCTACTTGTGCTGTCTAATGCATTTGAGATGTGCGGTTTTCCTTTAGTGCGTAACTTACATTTTGCAGGTATATTCTACGTCTGTTAATGTTAGGAAGTCATGTAAATATTTCCATTTTGCCGGAGCCTTCTGCATGTGAAACTTCACAGACTTCAGTGAACAAGCGTTGCAGACAGAGCGTAATACAATTGAATGTCATATGTACAATTTTAAACCTACAAGTAAGTGTATTTTATGATAGCAGTAATGGGGTAATCAAAATATGATGCAATTAATATGTGCTCTTGTGTTTATTAACTTTCATTTTTAGTTTAAAGGGGTCATATGCTGCTAAAAAGAACATTATTTTGTGTATTTGGAGTAATGAAATGCCGGCATTGTAGTCTACTCTTCCAGGATCAGGAAACAGTCCTCCATAAAATGTGCTGCACACAAATGGATATTTGGGTTGAACTGTTTAGGAACAGTGCTGTAAATATAACTTAACCACTGATTTCTAATCGTGTCCTCTTTTGGAAGGCCAAACAAAGTAGTTTTGCTTTTACAATGAAACACACGGCGGGCTAGAGTGAGCGGAGGCCAGCGGGCTTGCGGCAACCACATGTGACGACCCCGGGCTAGACTCCGCTTTGTCAACAGTGAAAGCCGATCCGGCGATCCACCTTTGCAACTTTACAGATCTTCTTTATGCACCAAGAGCTTGTAACACTTCAAAGAGAAAGGAAAAATTTAAATCGCGTCATATGACCCCTTTAAGAAAGTAAACAGGGTCCATTTTTATTTCATGTTAACTTTAAATATAAGGTATGTAGCCGGATGTTTCTGTCCTCCTCTGTATCCCACACTTCCTGTCCTCTGCTTCTCTTTCTCCCCTGTTCGTTCTTCACCCTCAAACAGAATGTCCCTCCCTCGCTCTCTCCCTCTTTCAGCCCTTTTCCAGGTCAGTGAGTTTTCAGCCCTCAGATGCAGCTTGTTTAAATCAATGCTGAGGAGTGGCAGGGGACTAGCAGGAGGCTAGAGGACTTCATACACACTCACCTTTACTGCAGCACTGTATGCACTCACACATCCCTGCACGCCAAACTCTCACACACGTGCAGACCTGCAGCCACACATGCTTAGTCATCCTCTCAATAACATCTCTCTCGTGCTTTCTCTTCGGTTCTGACTGCTTTTTCTGCAGAATGACATTGACAGGATGTCTAGGTTTTGATGGAGATTGTTATTGGCCGCTGCTCCACTGATTCCCAGAAGTGCGGGCACATACTTGCGCGCACACACACACACACACACACACATTCTGACTTTCTCACCCCATTTTTCTATTCTCTTTCTTAGGGTGGAAAAGTGACAAAAATGAAGAGAGAGAAAAAGACAAAAAGAGAGAGTAGGAGACAGACTAATGTGGGAGTCATACAGAGAATTAAATGAAAAAAGGGGTAGAAAAAGACAGTAATAATGCTTCTGCAGCAGCAAATGACCATTCCTGCCAGTAAGACTGTTATGAATAACTGAATTTGTGTAGGGAGGGATGAAGATCTCACCTCACCTCCTTTCACTTCTCCTCCGTATATTGACTGTTTCTAACAGCTACGTCAGCAGCATTTTTGGGCAATGTTGTATAGGTACTGTAGATGATTTATTTCAAAGACCATCTGTGCAAATTTGTGCGGCCACACTGTTCTGTTTAATCACTCAAACTGTTTCTGTTTAATGATTTGGACAGGACTCTTAGGTGAAATGGTAATAGTAATTTGATTTCACACCTTGCTCTGAGCTGCAGGTTGTTCTAGGAATATATCCTTAATTGTAAATTGCTGGAAAAAAAAAAGACAAAAAGCGTGTGAATTGTTTTAAGCAGCAGTTAATTATGAGGCTCAAGCTCAAGAGAGATACACAACCCTTGCCAAACCTCTGAATCACACCCCATAATCCTGTACCATGGGAGTTGCTGTGGCAACCAGCACTCGTTCATTGCTACATTTAACTTTTGACCTTTAGCTGGCAGCTCTGTCTTATCAGCAAATAGCCACAGTTGCATGCAGGAACACAAACACATCAAAACACTGAAGTGTTGTCGCAGCCTTCCTCATAACAGACCGACCGGGTGAAAGTGTCAAGGTGAACATTCTGCTGCATATGGTTCATTCTGTGTGATCCTCATCACTAACGTTAAAAAAGATGCTAATGTTGGACATGCCCTCCCTTGCCCTGAGCCCCTAGTGCACTGGGTGCTAGTCATTTTACATTGAACTATGTGTTTCAGAGTCTTTTAGTGTGCGTGTGTGTATGAGGGTTGCCCCTCTCTGCTCATCCACCAATTTGAAATAGACCAGCAGCAGTTCGGCGGTGCTGACAGGAATCCAATTGACCATGGCTAATGGCAGACAGACAAGGGAGAGTGGGGGAACAAGGGATGACCTGCAGGCGGAAAAAGAGAGAGAGCAGGATGGAAAATGGGCATTCGCTCATCTCTCCTTGGCACTACTCATAAAGCGACAACTCCAGACTGATAATTGCTATTTATGATATATGCTGTAAGTTCATTAAAATGCTTATATAGTCTGCTACTGTGTAAGAGTTATCATTGCAGTAAATACAGGATTTAATATAGTTAATCTCAGTGACAAGCTACCCCACTTGGATTGCATTGTAAGGCATCATAAGGGAAATATTTGTGTGTGTGTGTGTGTATATATATAGCAAATGGCTGCAATATAACAAAGAGTGAAAAATTGAAGGGGGTCTGAATACTTTCCGTACCCACTGTATATACAGTATATATTAGGGGTGTGATGAGACACTTATCCCATGAGACGAGAGACGAGACTGGGTTAACGAGGACGAGACGAGTCAAATCACAATCGCAATATCTGCCAAAAAAATCGCAATTAGATATTTTTCCCAAATCGCACAGTCTAGTCTGCAGTCAATAATAATTTTGCAAAGGGGTGGAACATTTCCAGTAAATTCCCAGAAACTTTCCAAAAGTTTCCAACAATTATAAAACATTTCTGAAAGTATCCAAAAAAAATTCCAAAAGTTCTGGAAATTTATGTATATTTTCCACCTAGTTGCAACCCTAACTATTAGGGGTGTGATGAGACACTTATCCCACGAGACGCAAATGAGACGAGACGAGATTTTTAGACTTTTTTTAAAGAAATCCTCAATGATGAAATATATAGGGGAAAATAGTCTTTTATTCTTATTGATTAAAATCATGAAACGCATACATTTTCACATCAATTTATTAAAAGATTAACAAAAATTACATGTTTAAGGCCCTATGAAATGTTTGATTTTTTCTCACCATATTATTTATATTTTTTATTGTTACCAAATAGGCCACTGTCAAATAAACCTGGGCTTCCATACCACCTCAGCAGTGCCACAAACTGATCACCTCCATGCCACGCCGAATTGAGGCAGTAATTAAAGCAAAAGGAACCCCTACCAAGTATTGAGTACATGTACAGTAAATGAACATACTTTCCAGAAGGCCAACAATTCACTAAAAATGTTTTTTGTTTATTGGTCTTATGGAGTATTCTAATTTGTTGAGATAGTGAATTGGTGGGTTTTTGTTAAATGTGAGCCAAAATCATCACAATTAAAAGAACCAAAGACTTAAACTACTTCAGTCTGTGTGCATTGAATTTATTTAATACACGAGTTTCACAATTTGAGTTGAATTACTGAAATAAATGAACTTTTCCATGACATTCTAATTTATTGAGATGCACCTGTATGAGGAGAACAAAACAGGACCAAGACATGAACCTTGAGGAACCCCTGAGGAAATATGCTGAGATGAAATAGAGCTTCCTAACTCCACCTGTAAAAGATCTTCCATGTAGATAGGAAGAGAACCACTTTAAAGCAAGCTGCCTAATCACCCACCCCTCCTGCAAACGGTCAAAAAGAATCCCATGATCTGCAGTATCAAAAAAGCAACATTTTGAGCCAAAAAAACTGAGAAGATTAAATTTTTATCAAATACTACATTTGGATCATATTCAGTACGATGATCAGAGCAAAAATGCAGTAGATCAGTTTCATCATCATCCCCAAAGCTTCACAGAGCTTTACCACTTCCTGGATTCACATTTCACTCTGTAACATTAGGCTGTTTTCATTTATATGCTGTTTATTGTTGATGATTGATGAGCATTGTCTCATAAATAACTGACAATTCTGTGTTTGGCAGGGAAAGATTTAAGTGGAGTGAATCAAATCAGTTAAAAAATGTCTGTCTTTTCAGTCTTTTAGACTTTTTGAATGCCATTCACAACTCCTCTCCTGTCTCTGGTCTTATGGAATAGTGTAGTGTACATCAGATGCCCACTTCAGAATCTCGCTGGAAATAGTGGGTCGTCCAGGTACTTGTTTTTATCTTACTATACAGTAAGGAAGTAGGCAAATGCCGATGCAAGGCTAGAAAATTACATGCAGGTAAATTCTCAGAACTGTAGGACTCCAGGGCCAGATGTGAAAAATCCTGATGTGGACTGTTTACTAGGTTTTTCCAATGTAATTAGTTATTTAACCCTGTAATGGAATTTGCCATTTCATTTATCATCTTAATTTTTTTTTTCACTGAATAAAAGTTAATACCAAATGGCCAGCACCCAGTCTAAGACTCACCTTCAAACTGAGGGAATCCCCTCTGCTTTGGCAATCGGTGTTAAAAAAAAAGACAAGGAGGCAGAGTGCTTGACAATGGGGTGGGATTGACGGTGTCTATTGACTGCTTCCTGTCTTTGCTCGATGTTAAACTGTGCTAACAGAGACCTATTGGGCAACTGTAGAGCACCTCCCTTGGAGACTTGTCTATACCCCCTATATGTCCAATAACTAAATAAGATTCATTTACACTAATTCTAGAAATTGCAGAGCACTTTGACTGTGGTACTGTAATAGTTTGACCCTCACAGGCTTTAACCCACCTTACATTCCAGAGTCGTTTCTGTATAGTTAGTCGTGTCTCATCAGGTTACAAAGGAATCGCTAAAACCAGTTCACGTTTCTGACTGATATTTGCCCAGAAAGCTCGATTACTGACTTTGATGAGTCTTGCATTTTGCTTTGAATTTTTTCCCCCTCAATTTGCCTCAGAGTTGCTCTTTAACGTAAACAAAATGGCACAGTTTCGTCCGATGCCAAAGTAATTACGGTAGTGAAATTAGCTTCGGCCACTGTTACCCTCCATAGCGGGTCTGTATCTCCCTGAATTGTCTCCTGTCAAACTGAATTTGATTCAGGCGAGGGGGAAATAGCGAGGGCCTCAGTCTTGGCACGACTGCAGTAATTAAGTTCAAACGATGACTAGAAAATGGAGACTGGCTCTGTAATGAGAAAACAGACGATTTCAGGGCGAGGGAGACCGCAGAGTTCCATCCTAATTTCTACAACCTGTGTTTATCTCTTTTCCCTCGCTTTCCACCTTAACACAGTTACAGGCCATTTATGCATATGAGAAGCGAGGAGTTTAATCCCCTATTGACTGGGAGAGTGGGCGGAGTCTAATCAGACACATCGGGCTTGGCAGGAGCCAAACAGATTTGTAGAGAGAGTGGCTTCATCAGATTAGCAGGGTTATATGAGGTAGGCAGGCAGCTGTTGTGATCTATATTAAGGCATGTCTTATGAGAGCCCCAGCTTTGAGTTTAGAGTTTGCCAGGCATCAATCACTTGTAAACGCATTTTAGACTCTTTCCGACACACTTTGTTCAGCTCACATGGCGTCGTCTCTCACAGTGAACGCTGATTTAAATAGACTCAGAGATACAAGTGCAGAAGTTTGCTGAGATTGAGAAAAAATAATATTTTAACACCCAAAGTAATGTGATTCACTGTCATTTGCATTGCAAATTGGCTTTGTAAAATGTGTGTGGGATTCATTCTTGTAAAGGGGTATGTCACAGAGAGGTTGATGGCTGGTGTTGTACAGTAAGTCCAGAGAGAGCACGGCCCAGCAGTTAAAGTTCATCAGTAACTCTTTGTAATGGTGTGTGGGGGGCAGAGAGATGGATAGTGTATTCTGAGGAGTTTCCTCACCTCAGCTGTGTGTGGGATTCTCCCCTTAACCCCTCATCAGTCATTTACACACACATACACGGATGCTGACTATGGCTAACAGCAAAGACTGTGTGTGTGTGGCTAACCCCTATCCTCTCATGCTGTCTTTCTCTCTCTCCCTAAACTCTCATCACCTTGATTTTGCGCGCAAGTGTGTGTGCATTCATAAGAATGTACGAGTCGGCGCCCTGCTGTTAATTCTTTAAAAGTCCAGCTGAGTAGTGACAGTTCTCATCATTTACTCACCCTCATGCTCTTCCAAACCTGTATGAATACTGTAATTTCTTCCATGCAGCATAAAATGAGAATTTAGTGGAATGTAATGGTAATTTAAGAATATAAAAGTAGTTCATATAATAGCTTTATGTGAGATACAAACCAAAATTTTTGTCATTATTTAATAATCTTGCCCTCCAGTGAGCTGGTGACCACTGTAGATTATTGAATCAGTGAATTGGAACTTAAGAACTATATGTGAGTTGTGAACAAATCAGACCAGTTATTGTATTTTGTGAACTGGATCATCAAATTAATTAAAAATAATCTCACTGAGGAGAATCATTAATTCATTCATCTACAATGCTATTTCTCTCATGAACTCCCTAGTGCTAGAGCAGTTACTGTTCCACCCTTAAAGGGATAGTTCACCTAAAAATTACAATTCTGTCATTTTTACTCACCCTCATGTCGTTCCAAACCCATAAGACTTTGGCTCATCTTTGAAACACAAGTTGAGATATTTTTAACAACGTCTGCAAAGTTTCTGTTGAAATTCTAGGTAACCAAAATTGAAGAAGATCCAGAAAGTCATAAAGTGTTGTAAAAAATCCATATGAATCAAGTGGTTTAATCCAAGTCTTGTAAAGAGATATGATTGCATTTGATTATATGATAAATAGATTTAATTTGGCTTTTCATTTGCATCTAAACAATGATATACACACATACATAGGGCACATTACACATATTTTGAAGATGAACTAAAGTCTTATTAGTTTGAAACAACATGAGGGTGAGTAAATTATGAAGGAATTTTACATTAAAACCCATAAAATGGCTTCAACTTGCAATATATAGCACTTATTGTATGGACCACTTTTATGATACTTCTAGATGCTTTTTGACTTTGTTTTCCACTGATGAAAGTCACTCACACAGTTACAGAACAACATGAGTGTATGTAAATGATGACAGCCATTTTTGCATGAACTGTCCCTTTAAGTGGCATTAATCAGAACAGTCGTTCAGCAGTGTGGTGGGGAAATCCGTTTCTGTGGAGGCACATCATCGTGGCATCAGACACGCTTACAGGTCGTGCCTCTGTATCTTTGATGCTCTCACAGCCAGCGGCAGCTTTATACACTGTGTGAGATCAACATTACCGGGAGTGACTGGACTGGGGCAGTGGCTTTGATTCACATTCGACTGAATTAATCAGTGGTGTGCGTGCGTTAGCAGTGATTGCTATTGATTCAAACTGTAGTTTCACCTTCCCAGTATTTATTCAGCATTGTGAGATTTACTTGTATCTCTAACGGCACACTGTACTGTATCCAAAAGAATCAATATCAGCACAATATAGTGCATCTTTTAAGGCCTCTCAGACAATTGAAACTATCATCTCTGTTCATTAAAAGCAGGTTTTGTGACCTGTGTGTGTTACAATTCAACCTTATGTGAATAAAAATAATCATGAAATGTCCATGTTTTTAATGCTTTCTTACTTTAGCAAACTGACCTTTTCCATAGCTATGATAATGAAGTGTGTAAAAGCACATAATAATGCTATTTAATGTGGAAACATACATTTCTTCTGTTGTGACGTTACTCTAAGAGGCCGTTCTTGTCGGCAAGTCTTCTATCATGGTGTTCAGCCAGGGATTAGACCAGCTCTTATGTTATTATTTTCTATTATGGTGCTGAATAGGCATAATGGAACATCCTCAGCCTTCTGCACATTTTCCACAGAGCTGTTATTGAACATCTAATAACTAGTTCACTAAGCATTCAGGGTAGGCCCATCTGCTCCTGAACACTGACTCACGCCGGAGCTGTCATACACCGAGGTGCTGTCGACTTAATCGTTGTGCCTGTTGACAATCTCTTACTCTAAACTGCTATCGATGCTTTACCCGGTGGCCGCTGCGCGAGAGGTTGCATTGACTTAGCTCTCACATGCGGTTCAGATGAGGCTACCGGTCACAAACGGAGCACGTTAGGCAAGATCTCCTTCTGTATAGTGCTTCTCAACCCGGGTCAGGGAACCAACATCACTTCCTGTGTAGAAAGCCTAATTTGGCGACTTGTTGGCTCAGAAAAAAGCTTGAAGGTGAATTATTTAACTGGCTTCTTTGCTTTGTCAGTGAAGACCTTCACTATATCAAATTGGATACTTGAGTAGCACAAGAAAGTCAGTACCTTCTAGCAAAATGTTGCAGTTGCATTTGCATTCAGCCAACATCAGTTAAAACTAACAAGTAACAAACAGTGAATTAGAAGTCTAAAAGGGTTGAAGGTAGGGCAGGGTCATTATGAATCCCCCTCTTGTATTAGTGTTGATATTGATGTCTGTGCTACCGAGCATGAGGTCACGCACCGCTGCTTTTCATTCTCCCCTAATTCTAATGAAAGTGTTTAAAAAAAAGTGTCACACGGCTGTGGAGAGGAAAGCTGATTTAGCCCACCTTCCATCTCGCTATCCTCAGGATTTACTGTGATCGCAGACTGTGGCTGTAATCCGCCGCACGCAATGGGGAATAAGCCTCGTTATCATGTGACATATTTCTTGCTCATTTAAGGGACCACTGCTGCAACTATGGATCTGTTGGAGATCTGTGAGCTGTGCAGAAAATAGACAGTGAAGTCTACTTTAGCCGTCCACTAACAGTTTTTTTTTTTTTTTTGGTCAGTGCCCTCTTAGAGCAGGTTTGGAGAGAGTTTTCTCTCTCAAGTATAACATCAAAAATGTATAAATCAGTCGTTTTTCTAAATTAAAACTGTCCCACAGCGACACCAGCAGGTATAGTTACAGTGGGAGTCGGCGTCTCTCTTGCCTCCACTGAGCCCGTTGAGTTTTAACAGACACGCTGAAGCGTGTGATGGGTTTGGTGGGGGGTAATTGAGAATGA
The DNA here is from genome assembly GCF_001515605.1 of Sinocyclocheilus anshuiensis. NCBI lineage: Eukaryota > Metazoa > Chordata > Actinopteri > Cypriniformes > Cyprinidae > Sinocyclocheilus > Sinocyclocheilus anshuiensis. Next base: position 151,169 of record NW_015542345.1, on the reverse strand, counting down.
ATGGGGGAAAGTCACGTGAGAAGAGGCAATGCCTCCATCTCGATATTATTGGATATGACTGGTTATGATCGGCTATGATTGGTTCATGCCATAAATCACACCTCTTGTGTTCATGTGCGTTCAGTGTTCACAAATCAGTCTGAATGAACAATATAATGGCGTTGGTGATCTGTGGGTTTTTTAGTGAGCAGTCATCTCTGCATCTGTGACCAGTGTTTACCGAGCTCTGATGACTGATGATCCCAAATTAAGTTTATTATTTAAAAGAACAGCTGAACATCAGTTCATAAATAAAATATATAATTGTTTAAATAAAATATATTGTTTAAATTGTTATTGCCTTGAGTTATTATTTTGGAATAAATGTAAAATGCTTAAAAACACTAAACTGATTATATTTATATTTGGTTTTAATAAATAGAATAGCCTATTAATTACATTGTTGATGTAAAAATAGAAAGTGG
>NW_015542345.1:128651-150695 GCF_001515605.1 Sinocyclocheilus anshuiensis | reverse complement strand
TCTCTCTCTCTCTCTCTCTCTCTCTATAAGCAAAATGCTGCTTAGTATTTATCTATTTGAATGTGTGTGATAAAACCACATTTTAAGCCCAGGATATGTGCATTACTTCTGTAAATACATTTAACTTCTTTAGAATCCAGATTGGAGTACTCATACCCTTATTCAAATTATTGAATTATGAATTTAGGTTATTCCTCAGCCTTCTTTATATCTCCATTTGCGTTGAACTCACTCTCCACCCTCTTCCTCTCCCACTTTTTCTTCCTGCCTTTTCTCATTAAACCTTTTCGTCTTTTGCTTCTTACACCTTACCTTTGTGTAAGGTGTGCCACTGGCTCTTTTCCGCACTTAGAAATACATCCATTATCTGGAAAAGGCTTTTAAGGCTGCAGAGAGAAAGAGAGCCGAAGAAAGAGGTATATGAAGTGTTAGGACAAGGTGACTGCTCTAATGATGTTTCTTTCTGATAGCTTGCTCTGATTGCCCGAGTGTTCTTACACCTAGAAAAGTAGCCCTCATCAAACCAAAAGAGGAGTTATAGATTTCTAACAACCCTCTTCAGCCACTAATGGTCCGAAAAAGAAAGGAAAGCAAGCAAAGAGGGGTAATTTTGATCTGTTCTTGCCCCCAGATTTTCTCAGAGATGTCTGAAGTGTTCAGAACATTGTCAAAACCTGGGAATAAAATGCCTTGGTTAATTCTGAGGTCTCTTTCTGCAACAATTTACTCCACTTAACACTATTTCTTCCAGCTTGTCCTCCTTCGTTCCTTCCTGTCTGTCTGTATTTTCACTATTGCTTGGTATTTTTAAAATCAAAATATTCTCTTTTCAACACATTTACTCCAAGGTAATGTTGATTTGTTAATTGATTAGGTACTATATGGTGCCACTATTTCATTAATTAAACTTATTTATATACAGCAAATTTCTGTGAACATTTTGAACCCAAGAGAGTAAATAATTGATATTGCAACTGTCAATGACTAAAATTTTGCTGGGTTGTGTAAGTCGCCTGCTTGTAGAGCTTGCTTTGCTTTCATAATGTTCCTACTTTTGGAAACTTTTATGATGTTATTGAATATGCAACATTACATTTTATGCACTGTTGTGCAATCAAATATATGTAACTAATTATAATTTTGAATGCGATCAAAGTTATTCATTAGATTATAAGTGTTTACAAATGTTAATGTATTAGCTGTTGCATTCATATTGACTGTGCATTAGTTTAATATAGACGCAGTTTTTCAAAATATTTTATAGATAAATTTTATTTTTTTTGTTCACTTGCTAATATGTAAGATTACAAAATAGTTTTAAAGCACAAGTAAGCCTTCAGGAGCTGTATAATGACACTTTATTTCAATAGAGTAACAAATAAATAAAAAATATCTCATGAAAGGTGGGGTATTTGTTAAAATGACAACTGAATGACACATTTCCTGTTTATAACTTCAGTATTTCAGCTACATGTAGCTTAATCGTCAAGTCATTTGGGATGGGTCAGTCAGGTGTTTTGTTGCTGCAGGAAATGGCAGTCTTGTCCATGTGACTGGCACCATGGACTCTTTGAAATATCAAGCCATTTTGGCGAAGAGTGTGATGCCTTCGGTGTGTAAATTGAAGCTTGGTTATCATTGGACTTTCCAGCAAGACAATGATCCGTAGCATGCATCCAAGTCTACCAGCGCTTGGTTCAGGGATGGGTCCTGGAATGTCCTTGAGTGGCCATCTCAGCCTCCGGATTTAAATCCCATTGAAAATCTTTGATGGGATTTGAAACAAGCGGTGGCAACACAGAAAGCACAAAATGTCAGTGAGCTGGAAGCTTTTCACATGAGCAGTGGGCTAAGAGTCCAATAGAGAGGTGTCTGGGTCCTCTGAACACTTGCCAGAAGCATTTATTGGAGGTTATAAAGGATGCTCCGCCAAATACTGACCTTTGGGGTTGAATAGTTTCGCAAATGGACATTTGTAGAGATTCAACTTGGTTCTCAAAATCATTAAAATGTGTATTTATAGACTGTTTGCTGAGGCTTTAGTTTGGTGCCACTCAGTTTTATTCACATCACCAGAATGTCTTGTAGGTCAGCTACAGCTGACTCCTGAGCTAAAATTCAGAAATATTAAAAATGCTTTTTCTCAACAGTTTTACATTTTGAAAAGACTTGTTTCACTTAACTCTCTAATTCAATTTTCAGAGTCTGTTGGTATGACTTGCACAATATTGCCAAAGCATCAATACAAACAAACAAATAAAAGCAGTAACAGGAATATAAGATGCCAGCAATTGTAAAAAAAAAATATATATATATATATAAATTTACTAATACATATTTTGTCAGCATAGTTTACATATATAAATTTTTTTCAGACAAGATTTAATAATCTGCACTATATGCTGCTTTTAAAAAGTTCAGAGTCGTTATGTTTTTCTTTTTTTTTTTAATTGATGATTGGTGATGCAAAAGCTGAATTTTCCGCAGTCATTACTCCAGACTCCAGTGTCACATGATACTTCAGAAATCATTCTGATATGCTGATTTGGTGCTCAAGAAAAATTTCTTATTATAATCAATGTTGAAAACAGTTTTGCAACTTAATATTTTTCCGTGAAAACTGTGATGCATTATTTCTGTATTTTATTTATTTTTTTTGGATGAATAGAAAGTTCTAAAGAACAGCATTTATTTGAAATAGAAATATTGTGTAACATTATACATGTCTTTAGTGTCGATTTTGATCAATTTAATGAATCTGTGCCAAATAAAAGTATGTATAGTATAGCAAGTACGGTAGTGTATGTTCACTTGTAATTTATATACAAGTTTTTATTCACTTTTTTTTTTACTTTTTCCATTTTTGAAGTCAGGCTTCTGTCAGGTTGTTAAATATAAACATTTAAATATTTAAATGTGTAACACAACACTAAAGAACTTAAAGCACTGAAGTGTTACCACCGAACACTGAACATCTCTTTGCTTCAGAGTTGTTTCCTCAAACATCTGCTCTATCTCTGTCTTTTCTCTCTCTAGCAAGCAGTGAAGGAGAATGCAAGGAGAAGAGAGGCGGAGGAGAAGCAGAGGAAAGCGAGGATAGCCAAAGAGAAGGCGGAACGAGAGAAGCAGGAGCGGCAGATGAAGAAGAAGAGACTGCTGGAGGTCAACACAGGTGAGATGTTTATCAGCCATGCACTCACTGAAAGTTTTCACGAGAGTGAGCTTTAGAAAAATCGCCTTTGAAGATGGATAAAACAAGCCCCTGCACACGTTCCTAGGAGCTCGTTTTAAACCAACAGAAGAGAGACACAAGTGTGTCCTGTTGTCAATCTGTTACCATGTGAACAGCCCATCGCTGATATAATACCACAACCACACACACGCAATAAAAATTCAATGCTGTGACTTTGATGATTTTGAGCATGTTGCTTTGTAGTGATTCTCAGTTCTGAATCAGGCTGATCTGTATCTGCACACTTCCTATAATGTTTACACAGACTTTTATACACAGCTATCTGAGCGTGCATCAACATCATAATGATACGACGCAATGCATGATGATATTAGAGATGTGATTGGATTACAAACAGGTTCTATGCACTCATGAGACACACACATGAAATGAGTTTGTATAATATATGTTGCCACTCGAACTTGCCTCCTGCTGTTCAAGGAATGTGTGTGAGGATGTGCACGCACAAAGCGGGCTCCCAGTGTTCACTGGGATGAGTTTTTTTTTTCCGTATGAAGGTCTCATGCTGAGTCAATACAGCAGAAGAGCAGCCTGCAGTGTGCTCTTCGTGCACTTAATACACACAAATGATAATATGGAGTGTGGCTTGATGAGAAGTCAGTAGTGAATGTAGTGTTGGGTTATAGTGTGTGGTGGTAATTAAGAGTGGGGCATGAAGTACAGTGCAAGGGAGAGGGGTATATATTATATTATATAGGGTAAACGTACCTATTAAGCTAGCCAAAATCTACATTGAGACATTTTTTATATATTTTATTATTTATCAAATTCATGAAAAATAACTTCATATAGGCCTATATTCAGATATAGCATGAAATCCATGCCAGTTATCGCATTTCAGAGAGAGCAAACAATTGTGTGTAATGTTTTATGGACAGTGACAGAAAAAGAGCACACTCTTGGTTTTAGGAGCAATTGTAGGTGTTAAAACTATTGCAACAACACTCAAAATAAAAATTTGATTCCTCCTTTCCTATATATATATATATTATATAATTTTTTATTTTAGGTTTTGTTTTTTATAAAAAAGTACAAGTAATTCCCACTATTCTGGAGACTTTTACGATTAAAATGTTAAGATGTGAACATTTTAAAGTGACACTAACAGATTGACATCTAAGATCAGCCAATATATATTGACTGTTGGCTTTAAAATGTCAATAATACCCCCAACATGAAACCAGCAAATCTCACGATCAGTAAGTAAGGCCTGTGCCTCGAAAGGTCAGTAGGTCAAAGTTGGAATTGTTTTAACTTTAAACAGCACTTGAGTGCTGTAGATTGACGCTTTGCTCCATAGAATTCAGTCCGTTTAGGGATGTTGACGTGAGTCCTGTGAAAGTGCTTTGAGGGTAAGCTAAGAACTGGAGTATGAATATTAGGAGTTGCATTTTACATGTTTGTGTGATGGTGGGAGATAACTGATTTTTTGTATGTTTAAAAGCATAATCCTCAGTAGAGTTGAATAAGTCAAGGTTTTTTAAAGGACGGCTACTGAAGCTCATGTGATTCTCCTTGGTTTTGTTTCATTCAGTTTCTCTCTTTTTTGCTTGTTTAACTCTCTTGAAGGACTGCTGTCCTTCACTTTAATTTAAAACAAATCTCAGTGTTTAAGTCTCTAGAGCAGGTCTCTAATAAACCTTTTTAGGTTAATTTAGATTTCATTAGATGTCTCATGACACAGTCATTCAGAACCAAAGTGCTTCTGTTTCAACTCTTCTATAAGGGTTTACTGACACGTCACTGCTGTCTTTGCTCAACAGGGGGCACTACACACTGTCCAGGCAGTCAGTGTCTGACTTATTTATACATTTGGATGATTTCAAGTCCGAGACAGAGTTTCAGCCCTCTGCTTAAGTCACTTGCCTCTCTGATTATATCCTTTATTTTTGTCTTATTCTCTCTATTGAACAGTCTTTCCATTGTAATGTTATTCATCTCTGAGCATGAGTCTGTCTGAACTGAAGGTTTCTTCTCTGCTTGGATTAATTCAGCTACCCAGTGCATCAAAAGTTTGCATTGTATTTCTTTATTTTGCTTTGTTTGAGATCCCTCTCTTTAATTGTAAACTTAGCTTTAAAGTTTTAATAAAAAAATCTGGTTCGTTCTAGAGTGGAAATCATAACTTTTGCAGAGATGAGTTCTTGTTTATGTGCATATTACTCATTCCGGCTTTCTTGCTGTCTGTCAGATCATTTGTTTGTTTGTTTGTTTTTTCTCCAATAGCAGATTACACATCAGTGTTAGGAAAGGCCATACCAACCCAATTATTTCAGCATTACTACGAGGCCAATTATAGACCTAAAAAAATCCTGTTAAACATAATAATAAAAAACTAAATAATTAGGCAGCACAACTGTTTAATTTAATAACAATATAGCAAGATTAATACTACTACTACTAATAATAATAATGTTGTTCAGCATAACAATGATTTCTGAAGACTGCAGACTGGAGTAATGATACTGAAAATTCAGCTCTATCACAGGAATACATTACATTTTAAAATATATTCAAATAGAAAACATTTTTTTTTAATTGCAATTAGGCCTGTCACGATAACAACATTTTGTCATGCGATATATTGCCCCAGAAATAATTGCGATAAGCGATATTATTGGCATTTTAAAGACCATTTTATGCCACTTTATATATAATCATAATGTAACAGCATAACAGCCTACACACTTCCAAATGACAACAAACTTTTAATTTTTAAGAATATTTAGATCATGGAAATTAAGTATCAAAATATTAGATACCTTAAAAAACCTGAATAAATAGTAAATAAACATTTTCTAACAAAAAAGTGCAAAGTAACAAGTAGAAAAAAAGAAAAATGCACAAAGAACTTGTATGGAGATTTTTCCATCTACAGATTTTTCGCTGACCTTCTTTTCTCAGTAAATGAATGGTGCACACTATTGCTGAAAAACACAATCACTACTCAGCAGTCAGATGTCCGTATGCACAAAGACACAGATCCCTAAACAAGACCATATCTGCAGATGAAACTTTTTTTGTAGAAGCATTTTTTAAATTTGAACTAGCACCTCATGACTACACCACATTATGTACGAGAAGCTGCAAAAGACACAAGCACAAGTGGAATGTACAAAACATGGTGACATTAATTTTTGAGTAAGTATAATGGGCGATATATTGCGTCACCAAAAATTATTGAGGTCATGTACATATATTGCACGATAAGTCAATATATTGATTATTGCGACAGGCCTAATTGCAATAATAGTTCACAACATTACTGTTTTTACTGTTTGTTTTAGTAGTTTTTATTTAATTTATTAATTGATTGATTGATAAAAAACGGTGATTATAAAATGATTTTGGTAATTATGAAATACTTTTCAAAACTGCAAAAAAAAAAAAAATCTTATCCCAAATCTAACCCCAATCCCAAACTTTGTTGCTGTATTTTAAAACATTATTATTTGCCATTTTTCTTCTTTTTAGTTGAAAATCTTGCGTATTTGTAAGTTTCTGTACATTTTGAATCAGTTTTGGACAATGGCAAATAATGGGAAATGAAAAATCACAATTTGCATTTCAAGACTTTGGTTATTGTCAAAAAAACTGAAAATATATTAAGATATTGAGGGTTTTTTTAAGCTATATTTCCCAGCCTCATTTCTAAAGTGTCATGTGGGTACTTCCTCCCCTATTTGTGGCCACTCTCTCTATCGCTCTTTTCTCATCCTTTCATCATCAATCAAACACCAGCAGTGTCCTCCTACAAGGACTGACTCCTTCACGCCAGAGTATGCAGGCTCTTATAGTTTCAGACCAATCTTTCTCTCTATCTCTTTCTCTTTCTCTCTCTCCGTCTTTCCGCTTGTGCTCCAGGATGAGTGGCTGAGCCACAGGTGGAGGAGTGTGTGCTGATTCAGACAGAAAAAGAGAGAGATACATGAGGTGGAGAGCGTGTAAATAAGTGAGTTAGTTTATGTGTGTTGAGCAGGCTCTGGCAGCCTCCCAGCTGGTCTGAGTGTGTATAAACGTGGCTCTTTCAGGAGGCCTCAAGTGTCTCTTCAGCTAATACTGCATCCTGTCCAGTCAACCAGTGTGATTGCTCTCTCTTGTCCACAGATGCCGAGCCTCAGAGCAGCCACTCTTGCCCTGCAGCTCCCCAGCGCGTGCTAATCGGTGTTATCATTAAAATTAGCACGGGATAGACCGGAGCCAAAGAAGTACAGACTTTTTTACTTGAAGCAGGGAAGCTCCTCTTTCTGCAATAGTCAGTGTTTTTGATCAGGCAGCCAATCAGACGGCTAACTGCTACCTGCCACATGTAATTGCATAAGTGTGCCGTTTTCCTTGCAGTGTTTTGTTATTGCGGCCCTGTTGTCGTAAACGCCATCACACTTACTCCGAGACTCTGAGTCTGGCCTTTCTCGTCAGTGCAACGTGTGCAGAAAACATAAAATGCACACACCTAGCAGTCCTGTCATTTTTCCCATCTCACTCATTTTATAGCATACGTTATTCCGATCTCATTTGCCCTTCAGTCTAGTTAGTGTGTGTGTATTCATGAACTTACGGTTTAGTGCCTGAGTGGTTGAGTTTATATTGGCTCTCTTAGCAGCATAAAAAACACAGCTGCTATTAGGTTCTAGACTAAATTACACAAAGTGAGTAACATGACAATACTGGAGTCTGCCACTGAACACCTTATAATCACTGAAGCTGTTACTGATTGCAGGTTTAGACAGTTTCACACAACTGTGTTTTGCAGCTCAGTGCAAACTCCCGTTATCAACAAAGCTCTTTACACTGTACAGTACATGGGTGGGTTTTTTTTTTTTCAATTTTAAAGTGATAGTTCATCCAAAAATGAAAATTCTGTCATTAATTACTCACCCTCATGTCGTTCCAACTCCGCAAGACCTTCATTCATTTTTGAAACACAAATGAAGATATTTTTTATGAAATCCGAGAGCTTTCTGACCCTGATAGACCGCAACACAACTGATACGTTCAAGGCCCAGAAATGTAGCAAGGACATCGTTAAAATTGTCCATTATGCTCACCAAAGCTGCACTTATTTGTTAAAAGATACAGTAAAAACAGTAATTTTGTTAAATATTATTACAATTTGAAATAATGTTTTTCAATCTTAATAACTACTATTGAAGAATTTATCTTCCAGAATCTGGCAGTAAGTTTTAGGAGCTCATTTTTAGTCAATCTCTGCAAGACAGACTTCTAAGGATAGGAGATGGACTAAAAATTATCTCCCAAAACGTACTGCCAGATTCTGGAAGAAAAATTCTTCCAGCAGTGGTACAAGAGGATGTGGTGCTGGTGCTTCAAGAGTCACTCTCAACTTATCTGTCCATAAAGCTTATAAAAAATGTGTCTTCATGTGTTTCACAACACTTCAGCATGTTATTCTTATTAAATTGAGGTAATTTTGTAGGTTTTTTTTACCCAAGCAAAGTCTCTGAGAACCTGACACCTTGTAATTCTAGAGACTCCAGGTAGGTTGCAGTTCTGGAAAATGGTGGCGCTGGAGACTAAATGGTTCCTGGTGGTTTTATCTAATTCTTCACGTTAATTCTTAATTATTTTGCAGTTAACGTGTCTTTTCTTCTCCACCTGATTTTCTCTCACCCTGCTGACACACTGAGCATTTTGCTGTCCAATGGTCATGTCTTAACTTTGCAGTTTCTGTATTGCATTAGTTTTGATTATTTCTCATGGGGATTTGATAATTTTTTACTTTTTAGTCTAAAGCCTTGTACATACCGGGACGATTATCGCGCGCTTATCGCCGACATTTTTCGACGCGTCTTTTGTGTTCATATCCAAGCGATTTTTGCAGACGATGAGCCGAGTGAACGTGTAAATTCACTCCCTGACATTAGATGGCGCTTAATGAAAAACAGAAATACCCCGGTACACATCGAATCCTATTTGATCTGCAATTCCTCTCCATAACAACTCCTCTTATCAAGATTTTTGTAGTCGCTGTCGCGTTTGTCATAAAGAAAGCCCTTTTGTGTTCAGACACCAATGAGACCAGCAGCTCTAAATTCATCTTGCCTTGATGCATCTTCTTGGTCTACTTACTTCCTCTTTGTCGTTAGGTATCAATGTGTGCTCGGCAAGACCGTTTTGTGCTTGAGCGCCACCAAGTCATGTTTTACTGTAACTTCAGCAGCTCCAGGCACGTGAACAAAAGCGCCAATCTCATTGGTCGGCCAGTTTTTAACGCGGCGCGTCAAACCAAAAAAACGAGCCCGAGGCGTTTTTTTTTAAAATGACGCTTTTACACCTTGCGTTTTGCACGTCGGTGTGCACACTCACATCGGCGCCCTTTGTTTAGTCACGAGGCATTAAACGTCGGCGATAATCGCGCACGATACTCGTCCCGGTGTGAACAAGCCATAAGGTTAATCTCTTTTTTTGGCTCATTTTATCTGTAAAAGAAAACCTGCCTAATAATTCTGCACACCTGCATATAAGGAATTTTTCACTTCCAGCCTTCATGGACAATTATATATCTCTTATAAATGATTAAATACAAAATTAATAGTAGTTTATTAATATTGATGTGGTTTGGAATTGGTCAAATGTGCTTGGAAAAAAATATGATCAGAATATCAACGTGTATAATAATTATGCACGCACTGTATATACATGTATATATGTGTATATATATATATATATATATATAGAAAGAGAGAGAGAGAGAGAGAGCAGTAGTATATGAGCAGTAGTGTATATCTTATTTTGTTACTTTTATAGAGTTATAATAAAAGATTAGATTTTATTGTTCTATGTAATATTAATTATGTTTGTGTGTATATAGTATAAGTGGTGTTGCAAATAGAATATTTAAGAGTTGTTCTAAAAAATTTTTAATGAACACTATTTCCAATTAGTTAACTGCTGCAGTTATTTTTTGATTAATTGTGCAGCCTTAAGTGGCAAGGAAAATACTGTTTTCTAGCACTCATCCTGGCTCAGGTGCAGCAGGAGATGCAGACAGAGGGGCAACATCAAAGAGCTTCTCAGAGAATGTCGCCTTCAAAGAGAGACCATCCTCTGCTTCCTCTTCCCCCCGTCTGCTTTCTATCACAAATCTCTTTCACACCAATTAGTTTCTAATCATGTTCCTCTTTATCTCTCTTTTCTTTCCCGCGCTCAGAGCTCTGATGTGACATGTGTGTGGCAGCGAGTGTGTGCGTGCAGTTCTTTAACACACAGGGCTGCACTAAGCGCAGTGTGTGCACTGCTTTGGAAAAAAGAACAAGCGGCTGGTTTTTATTCAAAAATAATAACAATTCTCCCTCTCTCTCTTTATCTCTCACTCTCAGTTTTTGATGATGTCTGTCTCCCGTCTGAAGTCAGACAGCACCAATAGGCTCTTTTGTGTTTCCAGGTTACCGTTGCCACTTCTCCTGTTCGTCTCCACGGAGACTGTCAATTAAAGCACCGTGGCAATCTGAACCGGCCCGGTGAGAGAGGCGATGCTCTGTACGTGTTAGGGTTGGCGTAAGCGGGCCGTTCTTTGGTGGGTGGTAGGATGTGAAACAGAGAGAAAAAATATAATAAATTGGTTTGGCACTGTTAGCAGGAGAGGAAGCTGTGCACTAGTTTCCTCTGAAATGTTTTGATGATTCAAGACCAGACCGGAGGAGTAGAGGGAACTACATGAACATGTTTTCAGAGAGAGGGGAGGGTCTCTGTGCTTGTTGAAAGCAACAGACCAGGCATCTAACAGAATTAGGCCACATATCCATAGACATGGAGCAAATACAGTCGCCTGTGTGCTTCCTAATTCCACCAAGTGCTGTAAAAGCCCAGCGTTCTGGCTACTCTGTCCCAGATATCGGCTTTCCTCCAGGAGGAAGCCACAGGGGGGCTCCAAGCTCCCTGGAGCTCAGAAACGAGCTGATGAAACCGACTCTGAACCCTACAGCCTATGGAAAGGAGTATGTACTTAGACAGATGCGATGAATGCTTAATAAAAGATTTAAAAATAAATCAAGCCTCACAAGGGACTAGAATTGAACCTACGAAGGCCTTCGAAGAATCTCACTCAGCTACAAGTAATTTGTCTCCACACACCGAATGAAAAAAACACTGCTCGACCGTCACAGCCTTTATTATAAAGCTATATGAGCAAGATTTTGGACCAATGAGATTTCTCAGTGAGCGTAGCTACCTAATGCAGTGCTAAAGCTGACACAAACTCAGATTTACATTAAAGGGCATCTATTATGCCGCTTTTTACAAGATGTAATATAAATCTCAGTTGTCCCCAGAATGTGTCTATGAAATTTCAGTTCAAAATACACCACAGATCATTTTTATTATATCATTTTAAAAATGCCTGTTTTGAGTGGAAGCAGAAACGCGCTGTTTTCCTGCATGTCTCTTTAAATTCAAATGAGCTGCTGATCCCCGTCCCCTTTTCCAGAATAGGGCTGTGCTCTTTACAGCTCATTCCTCAGATACTCTGTCAAAAATCATCTGTTTTGCTCTGATTATCATATCTATCGTGCTGAAATCATGCGTTTTAAACCATAGTAGTTTAAACTTCTGACATAGTTTTTTGAGAGCACACATCTGAAGCGCGCACACAGAAAGCGGCTGTCACTCGGCATGTGAGTACTAAACTCTCTTTAATGTCTTATTGTGCTTAAACTGTCAAATACACACACGTTTATGTTAAAAACACACAAGTTACAAAAACAGTTGGTTATGTCTGTGAAGGTGCATGTTTCTATTTGATCTGTGTGGCAGCAGAGTAATAGAGTAAATAAATCAATAAATCCACTGCTCTCTTGTCTCCTCCGAGGCTGGGACTCTAAATAGTGTTCTGTGCTCGTCAGTGCAGCCAAAGACAGAACTGTTAGCATGCTTTGCTCGAACTTTCGGCATGGCGTTAGAACTGGTACATCGTTTTCGATTTCAAAAACACAATGGCGGCGCTGTGGGTGGAAACATGTAGATTAAGGGGCGGTAATATTATAAGATCCGCTTTCTGTGTCACAGGGGAGTGAAATCTGATCAGCTCGTTTTTTCACAAGCTTGCAGAGAAAGGCTTACCAAAATTTACTGGGTTATTCTTTTTCACGTTTTCTGGATTGGTAGATGCACCGGGGACCCGATTATAGCACTTAAACACGGAAAAAGACTGATTTTCATTATATGTCTGTTATTAACTTGCTATGTGATTAGTGCATCCCTACATGTTTTTTATATTGTAAAAAATTTTATAATATATACTTTGTATGTGAAATTAGTACAGCGTCTTTTTGGGTTTCCTATCAGGTCCAACTACTTGTTTGCAAAGGCTGCATCACATTAGCCAGATGCCTTTTTATCCCAAGTGATCTCAATGTATGCATGTTATCAGTTTGTGTGTTCTCAGGAAATCAAACCCATCGTATTGACATCATTACCGCTCTGCTGGGTTCACAAATCATGAGTTTCTTAAGATTTGTATGATAGATTGAACCTTCCAGGCCTTAGATTAACTCCAGCTGAGCTTATGCATGAGATCCAAAAATATTCTCTTTATCTTTCACTGATGTTTCTTCCTTTCTTTGAGGATAGTGAAAATATTTGACCTTTACGGTTTAATTATCAGAATATGCACCTGACAAATCAGATTAGCAGGTGGCATTTTGTCAAAGCCATAGCAGACAGACAGCTGAGCAAATGTGCTCTTTGTATCTGTTCAGGAAAATAGGATGTGAAAGATGAGAACAAGAAAAGAGGGTTAATGAAAGATTATAGGGGAGGTAATTGCGGTCTTCATTATTTGTCATCTCTCTTTCACCCTCTTCAGATAAACACGAGAGAGAATGGACGTGAACTATGAGCACCTCTGTGTACGTCAGAAATGATTGTGCTGTTCTGTCATTATAGCTCATCCTGTGCAGACGCCTGTCCAGTTCCTTGACACACATTTGTTTGATCTCAGATCAGCAAATATCATGCATTTCTGTGATCTGTATGAAACATTTCATAAATTTTAGCAGGGCTGAAGTGTAGCTTCTCCTTTAAGGCCAGTTTACAACACACCAACAGAACGTGTCTGTTGCTGTTTGTCTGCTACTGTTGGTGCACTGAAAACTGGCCTTTAAAAGACCTTCTATGCCCATAATAGCATGTGTTCATAAATTGTGATTGTGTAGCGATTAAGAGCAAATGCATTGAAAAGCCTTTCACTTTACTAGCAGTAGTACTAGCAGTATGTATATATATTTGAGCAAGGGGGCTTGCCAGGGCTCGAACTGGGGACCTTCTTGCTGTGAGACAACAGTGCTAACCACCGAGCCACTGTGCCGCCCCTCTCTTGTATTTATGAAACAGGGAGAGCGAGAAGAGAGGCAACAGCAATCAAGCCAAACGTCTTTTCCGTTCCTTGCTAAATCACACCATATCCTTCCCTCTCACACCTCCTCTCTCTTCTTCACTCAGGTCTTTATTAAAGCCACCCTCCATCCCTCTCTCCTTCATCAGAGACCCAGCAGGCTACCTCCTATCACTTATCACTCTTTTGGGTTCACTCTCCCTTTCTCCATTTCCCTTAAATCACACCCTCTCTGTCCGTCTAGCCATCCTTCCTGCATCCTGACTACCTAGTCCTACACTCTAAAAAATGCTGGGTTAAATATAACCCAGCGCTGGGTTAAAAAGGGACAAACCCAGCTATTGGATTGTTTTGACCCAGCAATTGGGTTGTTTTGACCCAATTGACAACCCAATCGCTGGGTCAAAACAACCCAATTGCTAGGTCAAAACAAAACTAAAAGCATTTTTTAGAGTGTATCTTCTGAAAAAAGAAGTAGCAGCCAAATGGAAAACTGTGTGCATGCTAATGTCATTCATCCCAGTCCATATTTACTCTCATTTCCTTTGACTCGCATTCTCTCTCCTCTCTCTGTCTTCTCGGAAAGAAGTAAATATTCTAAGCATGACCCTTACTTGTAAATTGTGTTGGTTCAAGGCTGCATGTAGTTAGTCAGGTCTGATTGAACAGTAGGTGTGCATGTGGGTGTAGCGAAGAGCCTTTTACACACACACATGCACACACAAATGCAGTCGGACATTCATATGCTTTTCCATGATTACATCTCTTTCCTCAAGCCCCCACTCAATAGCATGTTAGTAGTCATTATTTCTCTCCTCTCAGCCTTAAGTATTCCTCTCTTGCTTTCTTCCTGTTCTCTTATTGACTGGATTTTCTGTAGTACCGAGTTACCTGCTGGTGCACCTTTGTCTTTTCACACCTGTCCGTTAGTGCCTGTCTGTCTGTCCATCTGAGAGCTCTGGTTTCCAAAGCATTGCCGTGACAGCTGCAGCAGTCCAGGGTCCTGTGGGTGAAGAGTATGGTGTTGGAACACTGAGATAAGTGATTGACATTCACGCCTCATTTTCTCGTGGTCAGGTTCAGTGCCAGCCACTCGCTCTTGGCCTGGCGCTCGGCAGTAAAAAAATAAAAAAATATATATAATTTGCTCACCACTCACTCACACACTGCCCGCTATCAGCGGAGACATGGAGGACGGCCGAGTTTGTGTTTTTGAATGTATATGTTGCCTTATTTTCATGAACATGTGATTTTGACTCTTTGCTCCCTCCAAAAACAAATTATGATGCCAGTCATGCAGCTTGCTGAGGTGAGGTGTGCAAGTACCATTCTAAGTGATTGGTGATTATCTGCTTAGCAGATAATAAAATTGGGGGGGGCTGGGTTTTTACACAAATTTCACGATTCGATTCAATTCTCATTCACAAGCTTGTGATTCGATTCGATTCCCGATTCCATTAGATTCAATATCGATTATTTTGGATATATATCAGGTCAAATGCCAAATTTTCTCAAGGAAGAAAATTCTCTTAACTAATGCTGTAAAACATACATGAGAGTCAGTTGGTACTACATTACTACTATATTGAAGGTTAAAACTGACTGGTTTTTTAAGGCTATACAACTGCTTAAATTACACTTAATGAAGTTTTTATAATGAAAGTTACAATTACATAATAATATTTCTACTTCAGTTCGGTTTTTTATATAAAATTTAAATGGTGGCTGTCATAAAAAAAATATAAATTAAACATTGAAGAACAGTAAAATTGTAATGAATATATTATATGGTGCATATATTTAGCAAAATGTCCTTCTCTACAGTTTATTTTTCTAGCTGACTAACAAGTTTATGGTCACCGAAAATGTTTTTCTGAGGTAAATGTGACGTTACGTGACATTGTTTACAAGCCGTTATTGACGTCTTTGTTCGGCTGAAACACTGATTGAGCGATTACATGAGAGGATATAGATTGTAAAGTTGTACTCTTTCTTTTAATTTCCCTTCTAATGTTTAGTCAAGTTTAGACTTGTGCCGGTATTCGGTAATGCGATATATTACGGTAATGAATATGCACGATATTGTTATCGTGGGCACTTCTAAATACCGTGAATAATTATATATTACAAATTATTCAGAATTTTGAATGCATTTTAAGAATACTTTTCCCATCAACTGGTCAAAATGCATAACACCGCTGTATACTGCGTGAAAGATGCTACCGTAATAAAAGCATTAGCAATTAATCGCAACATGAAAATTTTATACCGGCATATCCCTAGTCATGTTTATTTTGTGCTGAAATTGGTATTAATGTGGATGAGATGATCAGTTCATGTGCACATGCGCTAATCTTAGACTTTGTTTCATATTAAAAGTACCAAAGCGCAATGCGTATTGCGATATATTGAATGGGAGGTGCCCTTCAATGTTACGTCCATTAACTGAAAACAGGCTAGACTAATCAATTCTTGGGATTTAAGAATCAATATCGTTTCGTAAAAATTAGACATTTTTGAAATTTAAAAAAAATGAAATTTTACATTTAGATTACCTTTGCTATCATTTAATACTCAAGGTTAATCTTTAAAAAAAATAGTTTAATATACGCACACCTTGGCAATAGAATCGCCATTGGCTAGTACATTTTATATATGTATAAATTAGTCATGCATATATTAGTCATTTTAACTGAACTTAGGACTGGTGGTGGTGCTTAAGATATTGTTGGTCATTCAGTGTTTCTGTAAAAAAAAGGGGGGGGACTAGCAATAATATAATAAGATAATAATAATAATACTATGAATTCTACTACTAAGAACAATATAAAACTCACTAAGGATTAATGAGCTGCTGGATTCATGAATATAAATCAGGTTGTGTACGCTCGCTTGAACTCATTTGCTGAAATCAAAACGGGGACGATAATAGGTGAGCGCCAGCCAATGAGAACCCGGAAGTTCTTAAAACCTGAAGAATTCCAAAGGAACACTGTCATTTTGACAGGAAAATACAACAAAGAATATCGTTTACATGTAATGTGTCAATTCTGCATTGTAGACTCTCTTTGCGTGTGTGTGAGACAAAGTGATGGTGGTCGTGCGCCTTCACACTAGAGTTTGCGGTAAATCAGATACAGGTGCGCTGCACATCCATTGAGATGCCCCTTGTCCAAATACCCACACTTGCGGTCTTGGCCACTGGAGAGCACGTGCGCTCGACAGGAAGTAAGTGTGCAAGACTGTCCCAGGTCTTAAAAAGGTCACGGAAACCCTTCCAATGTAAGTTAAATATTAATATAATAGACTAATTAGATATTATATATTTTTTAGAAAAACAAAGTGTTGCACATTTTATTGGTGCAAAGATGAGTAGTGGTGCTATTTATTTTGTACAACATTTGCAACTGCTTTTTATCACTTAATTAGAAGCACCAAAAATTAAGTTATAGGGGATACTGAACAGACATTTAGAAGTTGATTTTAAAATGCAAAGTATTTAAGATAAAAAATAAAGCTATGTAAACACTTTCATTTTTACAACACTATCAGTGTGTCCCTTCAAGTAATGAATGATCCGTACAGACCAAGCCTCACGGTTAGGCACGTATGTGATCCGTGGATTAATTGCAAAATTTAACCATAATAGAGTGAAAGTTTATCAATTGTACATGTTTACACACGCAAGCGATTTTAAACCATTCCAGCGAAAGAAGGCGAAATGGAGCTTGATTCATTACTCGCGCGCTGTTTTCTATGTTCACAGCCACGCACACATGAAGCGTGCACAGGCAGATAGGTGCATTTGACTGCGCGCGGACCGAACTGAACCCTCTTTTGTATATCATTCACTCCTTGCCTTTGAACAGACGCATATGCACATAAAATTATGACAAAATACCGATCTCGACAATCATTATGGTAAATGCAGTCAGTTATGTCTTAAGTGAACAAGAACAGCTGAGAAAGAAATCGGATATGTTTCATTATATTGGATCCGTGCATCAGGTCTTAAAGGGGCAGCAGCCTATAAATACCTGCTGCTGTCATTATGCTCATCAAACAACAAAACACATTTTTGACAAAGATGAATCTATATTTAATTTATACAGTGAACAACGTTCTTAGGCAAAGAGTTTTTGCTGTGGTATCAAAGAAGTACTTAGCTTTGAGTAATGGAAAGCAAAGTTAAATTGAATTTTTTTTTCTTGCTGATCCGAAAAACGATCCGATCCGTGGCTCAAAATCCGTTATGTCATCCAAACCATGAGATTTGTGATCGTTGAACCACTACTTGTGGTCTTCATCCTCACTTGAACACTTGGGCCAAATACAGTAAATACGTCATAGAAATAGTCAAGTGGTCAAGTGCAAAGACCGCAAGTGTGGGTATTTGGACAAAGCAATGAACTGAAAAATAGCACAGATCGCTTGATGGAGAGCAGTGTTGCCAAGTCCGCGGTTTTCCCGCACAATGTTTTTCATGTCCGTGGGTTGAAGAGATCCCAAAAATTTGTATTTTACCCCTTGGGACATTATTTTTACCAGGGGATCCCCCCTGAAAAGTGATTGGGCTAGTTTTGAGTAGCAATTGGGCGGGTTTTGCTGTGAAAACCTGGCAACCCTGACGGAGAGTGAAACTCTGAAGCGCTCAGTCAGTGTGTTCGGCGAGTGAAAATATATATGTGCTAAACTTATTCTCAGCCTTCAACTCACACACTGATAAATAAAATCTAAAAATGTATTAGCCAATGGCTAATGTTATACATTATTTAGTCACCCAGAGTGAAGATTTAGTTGCATATGTGAGTGATTTACTCGCACTGTAGAGGGTTGATATTTGTCAAATCTCAAATATTACACTACCAGTCAAAAGTTTTTTAACAGTAAGATTTTTTTATGTTTTTTTAAAGAATTCTCTTCTGCTCACCAACACTCTTAAAAATAAAGGTGCTTCACGATGACATAGAATAACCTTTTTGTCTAAATGGTTCCATAAAGAACCTGTAACATCTGCAGAACCTTTGTTTCACAAAAGGTTATTTGTGGCGAAAGAAGGTTCTTCAGATTATAAAAAGGAACGAAAGAGATGGTTCTTTAAAGAACCTTTGACTGAATGGTTCTTTGTGGAACCAAAAAAAGTTATTCTATGGCATCGCTGTGAAGAACCTTTTAAGCACCTTTATTTTTAAAAGTGAAGCCTGCATGTATTTGATCCAAAATACAGCAAAAGCAGTAATATTGTGAATTTTTTTTTTTACTATTTAAAATAACTCCTTTCTATTTGAATATATTTTAAAATGTAACTTATTCCTGTGATCAAAGCTAAAATTTTCAGCATCATTATTCCAGTCTTCAGTGTCACATGATCCTTCAGAAATCATTCTAATATGCTGTTCAAGAAACATTTTTCATTATTATTATTATCAATATTTAAAACAGTATTTAAAACAGTGTATGTTTCTTTTCATCAAAAAAACCTGACAAAAAATAATAATAATAATAAAAGTTTTTTTTTTTTTTGAGCAGCAAATCAGAATATTAGAATGATTTTTGAAGGATCATGTGACTGGAGTAATGATGCTAAAAATTCAACTTTGAAATCACAGGAATAAATTGCATTTTAAAATATATTCAAATAGAAAGCAGTTATTTTAAATAGTAAAAATATTTCACAATACCACTGCTTTTGCTGTATTTTGGATCAAATAAATGCAGACTTTGTTTTTTTCTTTAAAAAACATTAAAAATATTACTGTTCAAAATCTTTTGACTGGTAGTGTATATTTTTATACTGCAAATTGTTTGCAGTTTTGATAGCTAAATTCACTTCTAGCATTTAGAAAAAAATATTGATTAAATTTGTACTCTTTTATTTTTGAATTTACTTTACTAGACAAAATATTGTATCATTTTACTATCAGCCATTTATTTCAGATAATGTTGTGTTGTTATCAGCCAATATATAAAGTCAACATCTTGGTCAATTTTAGTATCTCATAGACTTGCTTTGAAAAAAAGGGACCAAAGAGATTCAATAATGGACTGTTTTAACTTATGCCAGTAAGCAACCACCTAGTAACACCCTAACAACCACCCAGAAGAACTTAGAGCCAGTTTTGCACAAGCACACAGAGTAACAAATCTAAGCACTGAAACTCAAGTTATTTAAAATAATTTTACCATGGCACTAGACAATATTATTACAGATAAAAACTGAAATATGCTATTTATATAAATATTCAGTACCTGGGTTGTAGAAGCTCTTCGGTTACACAGATGAAATACAATTGCTCTAATGAGGACAAGATTGCTTTATAATTGGTCTCTACCTGTGAATCATTAAAATCGCTTGCGCAAATTCTTGATCAAAAACTCCCACAGTTATGGGAGCATTATTCAGTCTTTGAATTAAATTATACAGGTGAAAATAATGACTAAAGAGCATATGTAAAACAAATGCATAAATTGTCAAAAGAGTACATAACAATTGAAAATAATGCCAGTGTTTGGTTGTCCCAGTGGGCATTGTTGATTCAGGAGGTGGAAGCTATATCAAACCAGGCAAGCACTGTCTAGACATGGTTCTTCCACAAAATGTTCTGCACAAGCAAGCAGGAGACTTGTGATGGAAGCTACAGAGAGGCAAACAAACACTTTGAAGGGGCTACAGATTTCTGGAGCTGAAGGTGCACCCGACAACATATCAAGAGCCCTGGACAACACTGGCCCATACAGGAGTGTGACACAAAAGAGGACAGTGTTCAAAAAGAACCATGTCGCAGCACTTCTGGAGTTTGCCAAAAGGCTTGACACACGGCACTGTTGCTCATAGGGGGGATTGTGGAAAAGATTTCGTAGTCAGATGAGACTAACAGAGAACCATGTTTAGCTTTAAAGTGACGTGTATACTACAAATTTAGCATTGGCCAAGTATATGCTGTTAAAATCGAAGGAAGAATGGCTGATGCAAAATACAGGAAAATTGTGCAAAATTACGTGTTTCAGTCTGCAAAAAAGTGAGTCTTTCGACAAAGCGTTTTTTTTTACCAAAACAAAGGTTCCAGATGCAAGGCCAGATGAACGCTCAAAAGCATAAAATGTCCTGTAATGGCCTTGGCAATTGAGAATAGGTGGCACTGTTTGACAGGTTCAGGTTGTTTAGGTGTCATCTTACTAACTTTAACAGCCTGGAGCAAATCTGCCTGGAAGAATGGATAAAATGATGCCAGAACCACAGCGAAGCCAGTATGTACTCGAGGGAAAAGACTGAACTGTCAAAATAATATTATTATTAGTGTATTTAGGGCAAAAATATATTTACTTAAAGCATATTTTTATATGGAAATTCATAATATCAAAAGAAGGACTTTTTTTTTTATTTGTTAAAATATAATGGATTAAATTTAGCAAGGCACTGAATTTCTGTGGTAGAGTGTGGTGATAAGTGGTTGGTCTGTCATACACACACTTTATCACAGACTCACACTCTTTATGTCTAATTGAAGCTTGGCTAGTAAAGGTCAACAGTTCTGTGCTTTCTCTTCGCTGATAGTTTTCATTGTTGGTCGGCTGCCCCTTCTGAACTACTGACAACACTCTGTACAAGAGCTATACCTTCTCCTCAGTTCACTTTCTCTCGCTTCCACGCTCACTCTCTATTTCGCCATCCCTCTCTTACTCAGACAGTAGTTGCTGATTGAAAATGGCCTCACTATATTACCCGAGCATATGACTGAGTCTGCCTGGCTTTTTACAGAGAGCAATGCACCCTTGACAATGGCACAGTCCCACAGATGCTTCAGACAGTCTCTTATAAAGCCCCTATAATTGTGTGTTTGCTTTTACATTTTATATTTTAGGTAAACGCTGAATTACAGATAGAACAGAGGAAGATTTGTTCTATTGAGTGAATATAGCAAAAAAGGAAACCTTATTTTACATTCAACTGCTTTTTTCATGTATACTGTATTTGTCATACCAAAAGAAGGATTTAAAAAATATATATATATTATACATATTAGTAAATTAAATTATAAACTGTAAATTATTATTAAATCATTTAATTGAAATATATATATTATTTATTTATTATTGTAATTGTTCCATTTTCTATAATATGTAAGGATAATTTAATTGTAATATATTTATTTCTTTTTTATTGCGATTTGTATTTTCTTTTCTATAATATATATTTAGTGCTGGGCAACGGATAATCGCGATTAATCGCATCCAAAATAAAAGTTTTTGTTTATATAATATATGTGTGCGTACTGTGTATATTTATTATTTATATATAGAGAGACACAAATGTTTACATGTATATATTTATATTCATATAATTTACATTATATATATGTATATATATATATATATATATGAACATATTTTTCTTAAATATACACATGCATGTGTGTGTATTTATATATACATAATAAAT
>NW_015542345.1:128162-128546 GCF_001515605.1 Sinocyclocheilus anshuiensis | reverse complement strand
ATTTTTCTTAAATATATACATGCATGTGTGTGTATTTATATATACATAATAAATATATACAGCACACACACACATATTATGTGCACAAAACCTTTTTTTTTGGATGCGATTAATCATGATTAATCATTCGCCAGCACTATATACAGGTGCATCTCAATAAATTAAAATGTCGTGGAAAAGTTCATTTATTTCAGTAATTCAACTCAAATTGTGAAACTCGTGTATTAAATAAATTCAATGCACACAGACTGAAGTAGTTTAAGTCTTTGGTTCTTTTAGTTCATAGATCATAGTTCATAGTCTCATAGATTTTGGCTCACATTTAACAAAAACCCACCAATTCACTATCTCAACAAATTAGAATACTTCATAAGACCAATAAAA
>NW_015542345.1:114736-127681 GCF_001515605.1 Sinocyclocheilus anshuiensis | reverse complement strand
CCTGTATATTATATATATATATATATATATATATATATATACATGCATATACATAACTGTACTTTAGACTAGACTAGCAACTCTCAGGAAATAATATCATAACAGTCAGGTTATTCTGTAAATAGTTTTGGTTTAATTCTGAATCAGCCCAGATGATAGGTGTCACAACCTATCGGTGTAAAAGTGGGCACTTCTGCAGCGTTAGCACACACGCTCACATGCTTTTTGATTTGTTTTGTGTTGTGTGCGTGTGTGCACTTGCTGTGTCAGTGTAAAGATTAATATTTGGAGGTTACAGTGCCAAGGCCCTTAATGCTTACCCACGCTCACCCATCCACGGGTTCAACACACAACAGACGTCCTCTCACACAAGCCTTTTTCTCCAAACCTGCTGAAAAGCACACTTTCCTGCCAAGCTGATTTATTCTCTGTCACTGGATGTGTGTGTGTGTGTAAAGTGTTGTGTAAGCAGCAGTGCGAGCACATGCGTGATGTGTTTGTGACCGTGAGCGGTGTGGTGTTCCTCCTGTCTGCCGTGGGTCCCACAGGCCTCCTTGTGTCTCTAGAGTCCCTCTATGTGAAAGCCAGTGGCCTGAGGTTAACTGCCTGCACCACTCAGCTGTTTTTACGATCGGCCCTCCAAACGCTACAAAACACCCGTGGATTTGT
This sequence comes from Sinocyclocheilus anshuiensis, assembly GCF_001515605.1. NCBI lineage: Eukaryota > Metazoa > Chordata > Actinopteri > Cypriniformes > Cyprinidae > Sinocyclocheilus > Sinocyclocheilus anshuiensis. The sequence continues at coordinate 127,012 of NW_015542345.1, read as the reverse complement.
GTAGAGGTGCAGAGGAGATGTATAGAGGAGTTTAAGAGCCTGTCTGCCTCTCAAATTGTCCGAGTCGACTCTGTGATATACCGTCCACAGAAGGCCGCTTTAGTGGGTTTTTTTTTCTCTCAGCATTCCTGCAGAGGCCCTTAAGGCCGGTTTAAGTGACGCTATGGAATGACCCTCCGCATCCTAATGTTTTTCTCTTCTTTCTTCCTCTCCTGTAGAGAACGATGAGACCGGTGTGATGGATTGTCTGCTGGAGGCGCTGCAGTCTGGAGCTGCTTTCAGAGACCGCAGGAAAAGAGCACCCAGACCCCGAGGTGAGTCTTCTCACACTCCTCCACTCACATCCTTCATCAGTTGATGAATTATCTCTTTCTTTCTTTTTCTTTCTTTCTTTTTCTTTCTTTCTTTCTTTCTTTCTTTCTTTCTTTCTTTCTTTCAGCTTATTTTTTCCATATCTGTACTAGTTTTCTGTCTATTTGTTTGTATATTAGTTAAGTAGCTATGTGATAAGTGCAGTAATGTACAGTAAGCCAGCCACATCACAAAATAAACCACTAGTATCCTGACAAAGAGTGGAGGGATAACTGTGTATTTTCCCTTATACACTGTGTGCACAATTATTAGGCAAGTGAATAATAATTCTGCACACTAATAGTTGCCTAATAATGGTGTACATGTAGATATTCTCTTAAGAACGCCAAAACTTCACTTTTACTACTTAAATGTTAAGGTTTGAGGGTTTGTTAACATTTTGGATTGACCAAGAGCACTGTAGTTGTACAATAACTAAATTAATCCTCAAAAATACAACTTGCCTAATAATTGTGCACACAGTGTATATAGTAGCAGCCTAAAGCACCCAGTGGTTGAAAGTCTCTTTCTCCTGCACAGTGAGGGGTGAGATAAGCTAGAGTGTGTCTTCTGTGCTCTTCATGTTGTGTGTCCTACCCAGCTGAGAGGCTCAGGTTTGTTGACTGCAGTCAGCTAAAGACAGATGGTGGGTGGCATATATCAGTATAGCCTGACCAAAAACTCTAGAGTTTTCCTTTCAAAAGTCTGGGTTATTTTTGTGTCTTTGAAGGTCTCTTATGCTCACCAAGGCAGCAAAAATATAGTAAAAACACTGATATTAAATATTATTACAATTGAATTATTAAAATGTTTCTATTTTAATATAGTTTAAAGTGTAATTAATTCCTGCGATGACAAAGCTGTATTTTCAGCAGCCATTACTCTAGTCTTCAGTGTCACATGATACTTAAGAAATCATTATAAGATGCTGATTTGGTGCTGAAGTAACATTTACTGTTATTATCAGTGTTGAAAACAGTTGTGCTGCTTAATATTTTTGTGGAAACCATACTTTTTTTTTTCTCCAGGAGTCTTTGATTAATAGAAAGTTCAAATTTTTCTAAAATTAAAGTCTCTTTACTGTCATATTGATGTATTTAATGCGTCCCTGCTGAATAAAAATATTAATTCCTTATATAAGTAACCTTACCCCACACTTTTAAACAAAATTATGTATGTACTGTCTAATTTATATTTTCAAACCTGCAGATTATTTAGGATTAAACCATTATATTGTCCTGAACAGTTAAACTGCCTGCCGTTTTTCAGAAAAATACTTCAAGTCCCACAAATTCTTTGGTTTTCGAGCATGCATATTTGAACCCTTTCCAGCAATGACTGAATGATTTTGAGATCCATCTTTTCACACTGAGGACAACTGAGGGACTCGTACGCAACTATTACAAAATGTTCAAATGCTCACTGATGCTCCAGAAGGAAACATGAAGAATTTGTGGGACCTAAAGGACTTTTTGAAGAACAGTGGGCAATTTAACTGTTCAGGACAAACAAGGGACTCATGAACAACTATATCCAAAAAAAAAAAAAACACAGCTGTGGATCATCCAGCTAATAACACAGTATTAAGAATCAAGCGTATGTAAACTTTTGAAAGGGGTAATTTTTACTTTTTTTTTTGTTTTGTTTGTGAACTATATGTAAATGTATTTCATGTGAAATCTTATTCAGGTTGTTACTAAATAAAAAATAACATGCATTTTTGTATGATCCCCTCTTGTTTTGGTAAAATAATGAACATTTGGCAGATTCTGTGTATGTAAAATTTTGACCACAACTATATAGTCTATTGTTCTGTAAAAGCACAATTTACAGTCTGTAGCTCCTTTTAAAAATCTTTTTCTATAGAAATCAGTACAGAATCAGCCCCCTACTATGAGCACACTTCCTCTGGCATTACATGAGGCAATGGAGTATAATACAGCTTACCACCTTCCACAGAAATCAGGAGAGCCCAACAAACTGACTGGCCAAATCAGAAAGACCTGTTAAACGCTTCAAGAAATCTGAACTTTTTTTTAAAGCACGTCATGTCTTTCATTACTCAAGGAAGTAAAAATCTAATGTATGGTGACCGCAGGTGTGTTTATGTGTGAGAGCAACTCTCACTCTGTCTTGTCCTGTGTCCTGATTTCCACAGATGAACCAACACAAGTGCTCAATCAGAGTCTACAAAGACCTGTTCTGAAAGACTACAACCACGGTAAAATCAAGAGTTAAAAAAGAGAGAGAAATATAGCATTTCTCTCCACTATTTTCTTTCCTTTTTTCTCTCTTCGCTATTAACTGCATTATTATTGCTCACTAACCCTGATCTACCAGCCCCGTGTCCTGAATGTCTTTTCTGTTTGGGTTAACGTCTGTGTTGCCCTGTCTCAATCATGTGTCACTCTTTTTATTGATTTTTTCACTTTTGTATACACACTAATGGTCAATAGTAGGTCCAGATAGGGCCAATTACTTATTTGAATGGCACATAACAGTCCCTTAAGGCCTCTCCTATCAAAAGGGAACTGCTTCTTAAGCTGCTGGTCATAAACATGACAGGTGTTATAATGTGATACGGGTTCAGCAAAAGCTTCAGACTGCTTCTGGCTGCAGATGTTCCTTTTCCAATGAAACAATGCTGGTGTTGGTGCTCGGCTTGCAGATACTGTGTGTTAGTGTGTCTCCACTGCCTTGAGAGGCAAACAATGATTTAACTGGCTGTTCCTTTATAAGCTGCCCACAAGCAAACAGTGCATCATGGTGAAATGGTGCAGCAGTGAAAATACAGATTTGGTTTAGCTAATAGATTTCTGGCCACTGATGTTAACAGTTCTTGGTTCAAGACCAGTGTGGAGCCATTTTTTTTTATTTAGATTTGCTTTTTTAAATGTAAATGCACAGAATGTAATGGGCTTTGGCTGTTGCAGCACCATCACCTCTACATTGTTGGTGGAAAAGGGGTAAGATTATAGAAAATTATTCTTAAAATTTCCATATATGAGTGTCTAATTTCCTCTTGTGTCCTTCTCATTGCATGAATCAGTATTTTCTGTCTGCTTGCACGTACATTGTGTTGTGTCTTATTTCAGTCAAGGGTGCTGCTTACAGCTCACAGCTCATGTCTGGTTGTGATTGGACAGTTGATGTAAGTGTCAGAGTCAGCAGGGTTATAATCAATGTCATGCACTCGCTTTAGCTGCCGTTACCGCCAGGTGTTAATGTGTCATCCAGAAACTCGCTGTGAGTCGAAAATGCCACATTTCCAGCCAAACTGAACGCCCAGAAATAGTGGGAACGTTTTTTTGCTGAAAAAGCTTTTCCGCTATTGTCTGTTGACATAGCCGTCACAAAATTGCAACTCCGATGAGCCGTTCCTTTTGACATGACAAGCATTAATGTAACAATCCAGTTTTTCTGTAATGAATGGGATCAGCGTTCATCAGCTGATATGTAGTAGGAATCAGAAAAGTTTGTAGCAAACTTCCATCTGTACTTGTTTTTGTGTTCCTATACTCTTTATACTCTAAGGTTTCAAAAGGGAGCTTTCACAGCAGTGCCATAGAAGAACCATTTTGGGTTCTAAAAAAAAAAATCCATTAGAAAGAGCCTTTTGTGCAGTGAAAAGGTTTATGCCTGTTCCACCTCTCAGATCTTCAGTTTGCCAGTGTTACGTATAGTAGTGATCATTCTATTATGCATCAGCAACATAAAACAAACAGATGTGACTGTCTTGTCAAAGGTTACTTCATAATCATTATCAAGGCACTTAAAAAATTAAGCTGTAACCCCATTAGCGGTTATTGGTTTTAATAGGAGTCCCTGCAAGCATACATGAAATACAATTACTCCTAGATCTCCTCCCACACCCACCCAGAGCACTGATAAAGTCTGCTCTCGCTCCCACTAGTGTTCTCTTATGACTTATCTCAAATTAGATTGTGCGCAGAAAAGAGAGAGTGAATAGACAGATAGAAAGATGTGTGCATATGCGCGATCCATCATAAGAAAGACTGCCGCAGCTCACATTAACTCCCCTCATATGTCTCTCAGCAAAAAGTAATGAAGGACACAGGGCATTCTGGGATATCGAGTGTGGCGCCCTCCCCTCCCGTGGTCCCCTGAGGCATTGGAAGGCATGTGGGAGTCTGGTTACGGGGCAGGGCACTGTTGCCCTTGTCCCTGTGTTTTATTCCAGGCTAGGCTGACTAATGGAGCCCCAGGCTTGTGTATGTTCATGCAGGCCTCTGCAGTTCAGCAAGACTCTCTGTTGGCCAGGCTAATTAGTTCTCATCTCACACCAGGCTTCAGTCCCATTCATCTTCATTTTGGCTGTGCCATCTGCTTTTTAAATAAAACTCTAAAGTGTCTCGTGTTGCACACACTTTGTCCTCTTGGTGCCTCCCAGCCTAAATGTAACGCTTTATTCTTACTGAGGTGGGTGTCTGATGAGCTTGTCTGTCTCTGGAGAGTTCTGTCATGTAGGAGATATTGTGTGTTTGTGTAGGACCCTTTATTTATTTATATATTCAGACTTACAGTGAACCTGAAATGGCCTTTGCAAAGTATTTTAGTTTCAAATTTCTTGATTAAAAAAAAATAAGAAAAAAATATAGGGCTTGATTTTATTCATTGAAACTGATTGGACTAGGGATGGATGGTATATCATATCAGTTATCAGACAATATTTTGTATGAGTTTTAATTTATTTTTTTATTTCAATTGCTTTATTTTAACACCAGGAACATGAATTAGGAAAATAAAAAGGGTCCATTTTAATTACATGCTGACTTTAAATGTGGTGTCTCTGACTATTTGTTTAATTACATATATATTAAAATTTTTGAATTTGAATTGTGCTAATTTTCCTTCTTTTTACATTTAGATTACGTTTGCGACACCTAACGTTCACTTAGTTAATGTTTAAAAACAATAATGATTTAATTACACTGTTAAATCTAATCTTTATTTCATAATAATAATACTGTACATTATAGTGTTGTGATGCTTACATTCACTCGTAGCTTTTAAAATGATTGATTTTAGTTTTTAATGTTTTATTTTACATTTGTTTCCATCATCTATTATATACTTTTTTATAATTTTAATAGTGGCCATTTATCTTTTTTTTAGCCATAACATTATGAAAATAATTATCAGATTTTTGGTATCAGTTGAATTTGAATATCTGTGCATTCTTAATTTCAACGCTACCCACTTAGGTTAAAGATCAATTTGACTCTCCAGAGCATCTCCACATATCCCAGTAGTAACTCTTCTTTCTAACATCTATCATTATTTGCTTTTATTGCTGTAACCTTTATTGAAGTAATTATCAATATTTTACAAAGGCTGCATGACCTTTAAAGTGGCCTAAAACAATGACTGTAAAGATAAATTTGGCTATTTGTTAGTATAATTTTTCACATAGCCTTGGTGACCTCAGCTGAAAGTCATTTCAGAGGCAGAGCAAGTTATATTTATTATTTAAAAGTTCACAAAAACATTTATATCTTTATAGTAATATACACTGATGAATTATTCACAATAAGACCACAAAAGTGTATTTAAGTAAACAAACAGGGTTCATTTTGACTTAATGTTGTCTTTAGAGCTTGTTATTTGCACAGAGTTTGTCTGTCTCTGAAGAGTTTTGTCAAATAGGAGACATTGTGTTTGTGTGGCAGCCTCATTCATTTATACAGTATAGGCAACCTTAACATCTGTGTATTGTTGAGTTGGTTCCCTTCTTTCATGGCAAGTGGATATAAATCTGAATTAGATATTCTGTCTCTCTGCAATATGTTTTTGACTGTTAGCTGATTGACAGTGTAATGAGTGCTGTGGGAAAAGACCAGTGACTGAGCGACCGAACACATGCTGGAGTATGTCAGCCCCATCCCGATCCCCTCTGCCACTGCGCAGTGTAAATACCCCTCAGTAATTGATCTCCAGGGCTTTAGTGTTTCACACTGCAGCGGAGCAGTAAAGTGAATTAAAATCAGACACATCTGCAACAGGAGACACCGTAATTAGCCACAAAAAATAAACTGGTCAGGCTGGTGTGTGTAGCCATTAGAGCAGTGGGAAGAACATGGATGTATGTGTGTGTCGGAGCGTAAGCCAGTCGGAATTGTCAGATGCAGGCTGGAGCAATGAGACTTGAGATTGCATTTTCCTGCAAGGCTTTTGGGAGATTCCCTTTACACGAGCGGGCGGCCGCTTTAAGAGTCTGACTTTCTCAAATCGAGTAATCTATGGAGATTCAGGTCCCTAGACTTATGCCTTTGGCCGTCTATTACTCTCTTGGACTCAGAGGTGTAAATGCTGAGGTCAGAACACACACTCATGGATCCTTACACTGCCTTTTTTGTGCACTACACACATCCAAAAATGTGTGCTGTGGTCAAGATTGAGGGGTAAAAGCTATCCGACTCATTTTAGGAGCCTCTAAGGAGTCTCTCGTCCCTCTCTCCTTCTTTCTCTCTCTTCATCTGAGCCTGAAGCAACACTTAAAGCCTTTAAGTGTGACCGGAACCCCACATCCCTCCTCAGGATGAAGATAAAGATGCTTTATGACTTGAGTGACCAGGGTTAGGATAAGACTTTCGACAGAGAGAGGACGAGTGAATGAACTGAGGGAGTGGTCTGGCTCTTAAGGGGGCTTGGGCTTCAGAAATGATGGATTGATTGTATTTGACCACATGGAGTACTTTTAATCCACATCGAAATTGATTCAAGAAATACAGTTGTAGCTTTTACATGTAACTCTTGCCTTGGCTTCTCAGTTCAAGCATACCTTTAATATACATACCTTTATGTGAGTCAGGAGAGGAGGGTAAAATGCGCCACATATATCTGGCATCTATTGAAAAGAGAATTTTCAATGTTATTTTTAACCATGTTATGGACTACTTTGAAGAATATGTGGACGACTTGAAGCAACCAGCGCAGCTTACCCCAAGCATCTGAATCATATTGGAAGAAATTTGGAGAGTGCATCATAATCATAATTTTTAAAAAGGTTAATTATGTGATGTGAATCTCTCAATTGCAGGTAGCTGTATTTGAAGTGCCCTTTTTTTAAATATAAGGTCACTAGATGGAGGGAGATAGCATGGCTTACCCTACTCTCCTTTGTCAGAAAAGGCACCAATACTTTTGTCGCACTGCTGCCTTAGATGCTGCTAGAAAACCCTGCTTTTTCTGAGCTATTAGGTCCATGCTCTGCCTACTGATTAATATTCCACCCAACAATGATCATGTAACATATTTCTGAATTAGAGCCTGAAATTGATTTTATAGCTGGCTGGGAAAGGTCACTCCGCGCTTGGTAAATGAAACCAATGGAAGGTTTGCAGTCAGAGGGGTATGCGCCACTGCTAAAGATTTTATGAGCACGTTTGATAGACAAGATTGATTTTATGCGTAATTCTGGACCCGATCTGTTAATTAGGAAACACTCACGATGGACCTTTGAATTATTGAAAAATAATGCACAACCGTGGTGGTCATGTAGATATAACGCAAAGCACATATAGTATACCATAGATACAGGATATGTTTATTGCACTAAACCAGGGGTAGGCAAGTTCGGTCCTAGAGAGCCGCAGTCCTGTTTAACTCTAAAAATGTGGTTCTGCCGACATTGAGCAGAAACTCACGACTGTATGCGCGCTTAGAGACAGATAGACGCGACGAATACGTACAAAAACACTGCGATTCACAAGACAAAAAACACGAAAACACCTTTCTGTCGGGAGAGAGAGAAGCCGCAGCGTGTGAACGCGCCGCCAAATACTTGTCAATTAAGCATCTTGCTTAAAATATATGGTCATCATTACTACTTCAAAATTATTTCTTTCATATGAAATAACAAGGTTTTGTGTGTGTGCCTGTGTGTTGTGAGAGAGAGAAAGAGAGCAATCACATGTGTAACAACTATGTCCTATTACGTAATATTTAAGGAATATTGCATTAGCAGTGAAAAACAACATAACCACTGTGTGTGTACAAGCTACACACAGTGGTGGTGGTTTATCTTTCTTTTCATTTTTTGAAGGAATTATTTGAGTGAATGACTTATTACTCATTCATAATGACTTTCACACATTTGAATGATCCAGTTCAGAATTTTCGAATGACGTTCGGTTGAATGAATGAGTCAGTTACTCATAGGGGACTTGTACACTGGGAACATTTGCTGCAGTCCGAATCTGAGTGCGATTGTTCCCGGTGCTCCCCGTAGCATTGGTCTAGTTTGATTCTATCAAACCCTGGTGCATTTGTGTTTATCTTAATACAAACTCTTTTGAGGAGACAGCTGATTGAGAGCCATTCATTTGCCACTCTGATTGTGCTCACTATGCACAGTTAGACTGCATGCTCATGCTCGCTCATATCCAGGGTACGGTAAATCATTACCACCGTCATCACTTAAGCGTTTTGTTGAACTAATGATGTCGTCATTTGGCTAAAATGCATGTGCAGGTTACTTTACTTCCTGAACCGTGCCCTGTTCTGAACTAAACTGAGCGAAAACTCCCATAAAGTCAATCACGTTTCCATCTATTGCTGGATCTGAGAAAAAAGAGAAACTGAGGAAAAAGAGTCCCCACCATTCATTCATTCATTCATATTAATATGTATTTATTTGCAAATAAAATTTGGAAAAAGCACATGGAAAAACATGGAATCTGAGTTAAGAATTCACCAGTGTCATGGTTTAAATAAAATGTAGTCTAATGATTTGGACAGTCAAACACTTATAAACGGCTTTAGTAAGAAGAATGTAAATTGCAGTACACCCCTTAAAATCCAATTATACCCCCCATTATGAGTCTTTCAGTACGCACACACAAAATAAATGTCTCAAATTATTTTATTTTAGGTAATATGTCTATTATGAAATCCTTTTTATAGCATCAAATGGCTTATGCTCTCAGTCAGGCTGTTCTGGAGAGCCACACTGCTGATTTGGAGAAAATTTGCTTCAGGCAAGAGGTTTAGTGATATATTCTCTCTCTCTCTCGCTCTCATTTCTGCCTCATCCCATCTCTCAGGCCTGAGAGCCTACAGGGGAGGAGAGAAATAAAGTGTACGGATGAAAATGGAGATAATATACAAACTTATCCCAGTCCGTTCTGGATTTAAGGCATTAATCACCGCTCAATACAATACGCTCGCACTTGCTCAGAGAGCCTGCAAGCTGTTGCGGCACTTGCAAAATATAGATGATGTGATATATAGTCTCAAGGCAGTTAGTAAACAGTACATACATTAAGAAATGTAAGCCCTATGAGCTCTTTTAATCATCTGCTCGCTACCAGGACTCATACTGCACCCATTTATCTAGCATCCCAAAAAGTCCCATTACTTTGCTATCGAACACAAGCATTGTTGCGAAAGTACATAAATACGAAGCTCTTTTTTCACACCTCCTGATTTCTTAAATGGATTTATCAAGATGAATCAGGGCCACGCAGCGCGTACAAATGCAGGATTTTATTTAAAATCCCCATCAAAGCAGTGAAGTGCACCATAGTGGACTCATTTTTCCTTCTCTCTCGTACTGATATGACAGAACCAAAGAAGGGAGAAGGAAAAGCAATATTTAATCAGCACGTCTGAGAGCAACTTGCGTTCTTCTCTTTCTACTCTAATTGATGCCTCGTGTCATTGTTCTAAAAGTTGGACTGTCAGAACTCTTGATTTATCTGTGTTTTAGAGCCATACATCATCTACACCTCACATACGGGGCCTCTGCGTTTCATTAGAGTGAAAGATTAATTCAAAAAGAGTCTGTTCAGGAACATTGACTGAACACACGCACCGCTCCTCTTCCGCTGCTTTTCGCATGGCAAAATATACAGTGTTTTGGCATCTCACAAATAGCGAAAATGTCATACGGAGCGAGATCAAATCTCATCCCATTAAACTCCTCTGGGCCGGACAAACACAGCGTGTCCTCTGTCAGCTCTCTCTCTCTCTTTCTCTCAACCCTCATCCATCTCTCCAGGGCTGTCATGCTGCTTTCTGAACATTAGCTGCATCTCTCAGCACTTCCTGTAAATCAAAGCCGTTCTCTCCTCACCAGGCTCGTACGGCACGTCTCTGTAAAGTGAGTTTGTACGCACCTGAAGATTTGTGTGTGTTTGTGAAGGAGAGTTTGTGAGCAAAGACTATAAAGTTTCTCAAACAAAAGAGGAGGCTATGGAAACTAGCAATATGAAAGAGTGGACTGACGAATAATGGCGTTTAAATTCAATAATGGCTAATATGGCATTCAGTGCTGGGTAGATTACTTACAAATTGTAGTGCGTTACTGCTTACGGATTACATGAGGAAAAACTCAGTAATGTAATCTAGGTTACTTATTTTAGGCAATGTTTTCTGACTTCGTTTTAGATTACTTGTTTTAAACTTACCATTAAACATACCATATTGAAAATATATTCATTCAATATATTCAAACAAAAAAAAATCTGTCTTTGTGAATATAGTCAAAGCTGAATGGTATGACACACAGTAGGATTTTTAGAAAGGAAAATTTAAAAGAGGAAAAAGAAGAATTAGGGAGAATAAATTATGAATAATTTACTGCCTTTGCGTTAACAACATGTAATCAATAAAAAAGTAACTGTAGTCTGATTATGAGTATTTTAAAATGTAATATACCCTAATTACAAGTATTTAATTTGTGGAATCTGATTACGTAATCCAAATTACATGTAATCAGTTACTACCCAGCCCTGATGGCATTTTAAAACATTAACGTTATGCACTCGTTGGTGTATTTATTCTCAGAGTTGCATTTCAGGTAATTCATTAAAAACACAAATAGCACAGTAATTGCACTTTTAATGTCGCTGTGTTCATATGATATTGACTTGCCGCATAAATAGCTTTTATGAGTATTTATGACTAATTCATTTAATTTGGGAGCGTATCAGATAATGCCTGTTTTCAAGCATGTGTAAAACACAGCTCGATTACATCTTCACATAAGTGAAATTAGTAACAGTTCGGTCTATTTTTAAAACAAGTGAAGCTGAAGCATACGGCAATGTCTTTGTAGAAAGATGTCTGTATATGTGTGTAAAATGTGGTGATAATTTCTGTAAGGAATCAGATTCACTCTTTGTAGTAGATGAGCTAGCTTGTTCCATTTTAGCTGGTTATGATCATTTGCTCACCATTATTTCATTCCAAACCCATATGACTTTGCTTTCTTCGTCGTTGCTATTTTTCCATACAATTAAAGTGTGGGGGCAAGGGATCTGAAGCGCCTCTAAAAGCACCATCAAAGTCTAGACTACTTGTGTGATATATTCTGAAGTGTGAAAAGACTTCTGAAGCTATACAAAGATTGTCAGTAAATGGTGATTAAGGTTATGCTCCATTCCTAACGCAGTGCTATTATATGTGACCCTGAACCACAACATCATCTGAAAACTGAATAAATAATCTTTCTATTGATGTATGGTTTGTTAAGATAGGACAATATTTGGTCGAGATGCAACTATTTTAAAATCTGGATTCTGAGGGTGCAAAAAAATCTAAATACTGAAAAAAACTTTTTTTTTAAGTTGTTCAAATGAAGTTCTTAACAATGCATATTACTAATCAAAAATTAAGTTTTGATATATTTACGGTAGGAAATTTACAAAATATCTTCATGGAACATGATCTTTACTTAATATCCTAATGATTTTTGGCTATTGCTAAAAATATACCTAAGCGACTTAAGACTGGTTTTGTGGTCCAGGGTCACATATGACTTCATATATGTTTAATTTTGTTTATTTATTGTCCTTTTTGACTACTTACATGGTGCTTTTTTCTTGTACCTCGTAGAGTCATGAGGATGAGTAAATAATTTTTGGGTGAACTTTTCTTTAAAGCCGTGTTTGACCATTGGAG
>NW_015542345.1:107499-114526 GCF_001515605.1 Sinocyclocheilus anshuiensis | reverse complement strand
GAGAGAGAGAGAGAAAGAGCTCTAATCAACCCACTGACAGAGGGCAGACTGAGCTGTGGGTGGCTGGCTAATCTCTGATTACTCTCCTTTCCTCCATACAAACCTTACAATGACTCTGCGTGTAACGCTGTAATGTCGGATGCACTGATAGGCCCTCTGCTGGAGCCTCACACTCCAACCGGGAGAGATAGAGAGGACAGTACAGACGTGGATAAGAAGGAGAGATGGACCTGGAGAATACCTCTTGAGGAAGGGGCGGTGACTGGATCGGTTAGTGGGGGATGATGCTCAGACTGGTCAGTGGAGGAAAATGACTCCGATAGAGAAGGGAGTAAAGAGATTAAAGTCTAAGGAAAGGTGCATGTAGTAGTAGCGAGGATGGAGTGGTGTTGTTATTGTTACTTAAAACTATTTAGGTAAAAAATTTTGGGATTCCATAGTGGAAAGAAAACTTGTTAATTTAAATTGTTAATCAAAATAAAATTAAATCTAAGTATTAAATAATAAAACTTAAGCTTAAAATGTGTTGAAAGTGGAAAAAAAAGATAATTCAAAATATCAGTAAATCAGTAAGTATAGCAATATTACTGAAATAACACTGAAAAGGCAGGGCTCCAAACTGCGACTGCAACTACCCTGTACTTTTTTTTTCTTTTAGTGAGACTAAAGTTTGTTAGGGGTCGCACTGGTACCTCTACAAATGATAAACTGATAAGCACTGCCATTTCTGCTGCATATGAGAAGTATTAAACAGCAAACCCACCAAAAGCAGAAGAAATCAGTACTACTCATTTGAATTGTGCAACTTGGCCCAAAAGGCATTGCAACATGAGCTTAAAGCAAATGTGTTCACTCGCTGTTAAACAGTGCTGTGACTTCCAGTGAGAAGCCTTCGAGATAACTGATACAAATCACAAATGTTTCTGTGATTTAAATGAGATTAACAGAATGAAACAGCACAGACATTCTCAAAAACACTGACATGAAAACTGTTATGCACAATGAACCAGTAAGAATGCTTTTTAATCCACAAATGGCCAATAATTACCATGGAGTTACTATAGTAGCACTAACTGTAACATTGTGGCATAAATGTGGAATTCATATAGAATTTTATTATGATTATTAGTGTGCACGTATTAAATGTGTTAACTCTTTGACGAGTTATCTCATCTTTTAGAAGAAAACGCTTCACCGCCAAAGACGAGTTTTTACGGCTTTTCGTGTTTTCACTGTTATACACTTGGGGGCGCTATTACACATCTTCTGAACGAGTACAAAACCTCCCAAACAAAAACACACGTGAACAGGACGGAGAAACTAGCGATCTCTTATGTAAACCGATGTATATGAAAAATAATGCGATCATCAGCAATAGACAGCATATAAATGAAAACTGCATAATGTTACGGAGTAAAATGTTGATCCAGGAAGTGGTATATGTCTGTGCAAGCTTTGGAGGTATTGATGGAAGCGATTTACTGGATTTATGCTTTGATAATCGTACTGAATATTATCCAGATGTAGTTTTTGATAAAAATGGGCTTTTCTCACCTTTTTACTCAAAATAATGCATTTTTTATGAAACCTACCTATATTCAAGTGTTGATAAAAAAATAATGCTTTAAGCTAGAATAAAACGGGTTTTTTTTTTGTTTAAAAGTAGAGGCTCTGATCTTTTTTTTGGTGTATTGCATATTCAAATATTCATACAGCAAAATATTCTGGAGGCCATCAAATTTGAGTGAAAATCATAAAAATCGCTGGCGGTGGCTGGCAACTTTTTTCAAAAATGCTGGCGGGGAAAGAGTTAAAGGAGTAACAGGATATAATTACACGTTGTTTTTGTTTGTTTGTTTTAAATTATTATTAAGCTGTCACAATTTTTGTGCATTTGTATTTAAACTTTAATAACAAAACCTTTTTTTTATTTTAATTTTTTTATTACCATGTTACTATAAACTCAAGCTACTATCAAATGTGCATTCTCAGAGACAAAACATGGAAAATTATTAAAAATGACCAAATCAGGTGCTAGTGCCACCATCTGTAAAGCTTGTTGGCACCTGTGTAGGGCCCTATGATTTCCGCGATGCGGAAAATGCGGACTGAATCACGGAATCGGGTAATAAAAATGGAATTTACTATATAACGCTGAATGTCACAGAATTTGCTTAATTTTGGATGAATAAATAAAAAGTAGGTCATTACACTTAAATAAAAACGTGAAATTGGACTAGTGTCTATGAATATTAAAAATACTATTTAAATATGAATTCTGCAATGTTTTGCGTGTCTCTGTGAATGAATGATGCAGATGCGTGATTTCGTTTACTGCACACACTGAAGCGCCTGAAGCTCACGGTAATTTCAGGCTCTGCTGCCACAATACATGAGTACATGAACACATGAATATAATTGCTAGAACTGCTCTGAGAGTCACTTCATGAGCATTTTACCGTTTCTTGTGAGAAAAACTATCGTCATATCATATACAAAAAAAACTCAAAAGGTCTTCCCACTACTTCTAATAAAATTATTATTAAAACGTAATTTTTCTGGTAAATATTCCTTAAATAATTTACCAGAATTGATTTACCTGGAAAATGTGGGGGTGGGGGGATATATATATATATATATATATATATATATATATATATATATAATAAAATCAATTATTTAGAGATGCTTTTGATTATTAAAATTTCATGAAACGATTCAAATAAAATCTAGAAAACTAATGGAAAACAGAATTTGGTAAAAAATTTAAAGGGGAAGAAAATCAAATGTATTTCATAGGGCCCTACCTTTGCCACTCTTCTCAAATGTTAGTCTGGATGCCTGAATGGAGAAAGTACAGACAAGTTTGGAAAGGTATATTGTGGTATATACCAGAGGATGTAGATATGAGAGCTCCATTGGGCGATACATGGTGGACACAACAACCTTGTCAGAGCTCTTTCTCTCTCTCTTTCACGTCACTGTTATTACTTTGAACAGATTGTACAGGAAGTCCAAATTTGGTGTGCAATCAAAATGCATAGACAAAAGGGAGAGAAGAAATAAAGGACCGGGGGGGGTGAATGCAGGTTTTTTTTTTTCTTTTCTTTTTTTTCAGTTAATTGAATTTTACACTCCCCTTATCTCACAGCGCCATGCAGACCAACCCCTCCCATAACCGCTCAACACAAGATATCTCTCTCTCTGCAATGGCGTGAGGGAGGGACAACTGGCACGTGCACATCTGTATTAAACGGACCTCCACTCGCCCTATGCTCTCTAAATCGCCCACATAGATCATCCAAATGACAGATAAATTAGGAATTATGTGCAAGATTGCAGATAGCAGAAGCTAAAAGTATTCAAAATGGTTTCGAAGCGCGTTCAGATTTGTTTAGGCAAATCAAACCCTGATTTGATCTGCTGAAGCGGTTGGGAAGGTACTAATCACGGCCCTTGTTTAATTATCCCCTTGCTTTCGCTATCTCGCTCACTCTTTTTCTCGTTCTTCCTCAGTAACAGAAGAGATTGATCTGAGGTGGGCTATGCAGAGCGGGCGCACGTCCCGCCGTAATGCTAGGGTGGTTGCCATGGCAACAGAGTGGCTGAATGAGTGGATTGGTTGCGTGAGGAGACACATGTTGAATGCTGAACGAGGCTGTTTGTGCCAGAGAGAGGGAGAAAAGAGGGTGTGGATCCTTGTGGATGTGGATGGTTGTCGCCGTATGACCAGTGTTGGAGTGCGCCTGTTGAGCTTAAGCTCTGATAAAGCTGTTAGGTAGTAAGCGTAGTAAAAATTCTCAAGACGTTTTTATGACATAATGAAAGCTTCCTTCAGCCTGACTGGCATATCATCCTCAAGCTCTTCTCCAAATCCAGACCATGACATTCCGGATCGGAAGCTTTCTGAGGATCCGTGTCTCTGTGACTCGCACCTAGTCCCCACCCTGACTACTTCTTCCTCCCTTTCTATTGATCCGGTTCTGCTTCAGCAAAATTATTCTCAGGGCGTCTGGTGTGTGGTTGACCCCTCGGTGCTTGGCCGTGGGGCAAATTCCCCCCCCCCTTCAATGGACCCCTAATCCCATCGCCAACCCCTTCGTGCTCCCCCAGGAGGGCTGGGATCATTAGGGCAGCGCATGCTGTGATCACCTCCCTCTAAGGTATAAATTAAGCAGCCCTGCCTCTCTGATCGGCCGCAGAATGATCCCGTCGGGGCCGCTCAGCTGCTAGACTTCATTAACATCGTCTCATCCAACATCACGTATGGAATCCTTCAAGGCAAATCTGTAGCATGACCGTAATACTCGGACTTCTGCCGCTGGAGTCACAGGTGGTTTTCACAGGTTTTATTGTCGATGTTGCAGCTCTTTCTTGTGCCAAAGACCAATTTCCTGCATAGTTCACCACGTGTCCTGAGTTTTCTCTAACTTGATATGTAAAAGCATGTTATAACAAGGACCTTTAGCAGTGACCATGTCTGTCGCCAGAGCCGATCCTCCCTATACGCAAAATACTCAAGCTGCGTAGGGCCCCCGAAACACCGAGACTAAAAACAACGAGTTGAAAGTGTACCGAGTCGTGGAAGAGACACTGTTTCTCAAGCGCGATTCGAGACGGAGTGAAACACGGACATATGTGTTTCATTCATTCGTTCATAACCACTCAAACCCCACTCCACCCCGACACAGTTTTGTGTTGGGCCCCCAGAAGTCTGGGATCAGCACCGTCTGTCGCACCAAAAACTCATTCCTGTCTGACACTTAATAATGATATAAGAAATTGGTAAATCAATAAAAATAGTAACCGTTTACTAAAAAAAAAAAAAAAAGACAAATAAATCTCACAGATTAAAATGTAAAATTGTATTTAAATATAAAAATATCAGTTATATATTAAATATATTGAATATTAGTTACTAAAGCAATAACATAAATCACCAGCTCTTTACTTAAAGTTTGCTGTAATATAAATCAAGTCAACAATTAAGAAATTGAGAAATGTATCATACAGATTAAAATGTAATTTTGTATTTAAATATAAAAATAAAATAGCAATTACTAAAACAGTTACAATTATTTCTATATTTGTAAACTTAATACTGTTTTACTATTTTAGTAATATAACTATTCTGTTTATATTAATTCATTAAGCTATTAAGTATTTTGATTTTATCCACATGCTAAGATAATTTAATTAAGCAATCGAATGTAATATTGTATTTAAATATAAGCTTACTAATAACTAGCTAATAAAATAACTTTATCTTTATTTATAATGTTTGTTCATTTGGTACATTTATTTTACTGTTAATTAATCATGCTATTTTATTTTTATTTATCTATTATATATATATTTTTTGTCTATTTGTCCATTTTGATCATTGATTAATATGCTTTTTGTTTTTAAATTCAGTTTCTTGATTTTTTTTTCTTTTTCAAATTGATTTATCAATTTTGCAAATTATTTTAGTCAGATTCCGCATATTTTAATGTAAAAGTGCTGTTGATTGTAGAAGCTGAAAAACATTCAATATTGAGTACAGAATAATTTCTGGTTAATTTCTTGGTTAAGATGGTAACACTAGGAGCTACATATTCACCCGCACAAGTGGCAAGTGATTCAACTCCTTGCGGGAAACATCAGGTTATAATTACAGAGCTTGACATTCCACTGAGTTGGTCTTGAGAAATTAATAAATCAGTTTTATTTCTAGCATTTGCTTGGCTTCCCACTCTCATTCTCTCTCTGTTTCATTCAGTCAGCAACTACAAGCGAAACGAACAGGACTCAACTCACAAC
The DNA here is from genome assembly GCF_001515605.1 of Sinocyclocheilus anshuiensis. Lineage (NCBI taxonomy): Eukaryota > Metazoa > Chordata > Actinopteri > Cypriniformes > Cyprinidae > Sinocyclocheilus > Sinocyclocheilus anshuiensis. Next base: position 108,724 of record NW_015542345.1, on the reverse strand, counting down.
TGATTCCAGTAGACATTATCATGTTGCTATTAGCATTACAATATATTATATGATATATTGTAATCAACATTTATATCCACTTGTCTGCCATTCACGATGATTTCTGGCATGCTCTGCAAAGTGTACTGAATTTATACGTCCATCCAACATACATCCTTTACCAAGTGTACCTAATTGTACCGTAAATGCTGTCTGGGTAGGCAGCTCACTGGGTTTCGAAACAAAGCATTTTTCTCTCTCTCTTTATTTTCCTTCGCTTTAAAATCCCAGCTCGAAATGCAATCATGTGCTAGATTCAGGAAAACGGCAGTTTTTACCCTTAACATGCAGTTAGTTTTCCATTCATCTAATGAAGATAAAAGGCAATTAGGTTGGTGTTCATTAACTCCTATTTTCGAATTAAATTAGCCTTTTGTGAGGTAATGGGGTTTGTTTGTGTGTGCTAGTGCATGTGTTTTTGCCATTTGCATTTTTGCATTTTAGTGTTTGTTTGGCCGGGCTAATGAATGAGAAATTGCAGAAGTGAGACAGCGAAAGCTGTGTAAAATCTGCCCCAGCCATGAGATGCCCTGAGGAAATCACACACCGTTCTGCTTAAACAGTGATATTGGAGTTGTATTTCTCATATGCCAGCTGTATCGCTGCTCTTTTAGAAAAACACTCATGAATGCACTATTGCCAATGATAGTTTCCCACACCGCTTCTATTGAAGTATGCACTCGTGAGTGCACATTTGCCATCGCTTTTATTTATTCTATACACACAGATGCATGTCTATCCGACTGTAACCCACTGCATGTGTAAAGCTGTTGGGTTGCCATACCTCCATTTTTTATGTATTTGCCTGATTACTGATCGAAACAGTCAGGATTTTGTTACTGTTCTTGTTTAAGGTGCACACATGAATGAACACTGAACCTAATTTAACAGAATATAATTTATATTCAATATTCAAAGATTATTTAGATATTATTTAGATTCTGTGTGGGCCTGGTGATTGGTTGGCCTTGGCTGTGGTTTGAATTGTAAAGAGTTAATCAAGCACCTCACATGTGATTTCAGAACCTCCACACAGCTGGAATCACTCTCTCTCACTCTACGCTTCTCTTATCTGTTTCTCCCTCATCCCATCTTCTCAGGATTATCACACCTTTAATGGCTTAAATCCGCTTTTGTTCAGGGAAGATGAGAGGATAGAGAACGGGGGGGGGGGGAGCGGGCGTTC
>NW_015542345.1:104821-107177 GCF_001515605.1 Sinocyclocheilus anshuiensis | reverse complement strand
GGGGGGGGGGGGAACAGGCGTTCTCGCGTCTAATCCTCCGAATCCCGCAGCCACTGCCGCTGTAACAAGGGAGGAACAATAGAGGAGAGAGAGAGAGATGGAGGAATAGCATTAGAGGAAGAGAAGGACACGTGTAACCTATCCATCAAAGGAGTGCTGGATTGTCCAGACAGGAGATGAAAAGATGATTTATCAGGGCATCGTGCAATTAGGCCTCTTCCTACAGTGTGCCGACATTTGCATGCATTCAGGCGTGTTTGTGCACACGTTTATAGTGATTGAGAGCTATTGTTTGGCGTTGAATATGTATTGATATCTTGGCAAGAATTTGCTTAGGTAGTTATGTTTTCAGTAAATCGAAATGATTGATCGTCTGTTTACAGTCTGATGGTTTTTTGTTTTGCATGTTGATATTTATCGCCCAGCTTTTAACAAGATCTGGACATCTTTCGGAAGCACTTTTATTACAGACGTGCGCCTTCACACCGAAATCAGTTGATGCAAAACAAAAGCATCCCAACCCAGAGTCTCATCTTTAAAAGATAATTACCCGCCTTGAGCAGTCGTAGGAAAGATGAGGAGCGTAAAAAAATAGATCAGGAAGACGGCGGCATCTCTGATCACTCCTTTCGCAGACCTGCACGTCAAAATGATCAAACGCACAAATTCAACACCACCGTTTTCAAGTGCAAATTCCACTTTACATGCTGACAGTTTGGATGAGTTTCACCCCTCTTGTCTTTCTCTCTCTATTTCTCGCTGCCTTTCTCCTTCACTTTTATTAGCGGCAAATGTAGTACCTCTAATCCTCTTAATTCCTGTGAAAGAAACCACACAGGAGGAAAAAGAACTGACATTTGTTTTTGTGGGTGTAATAGTTCTTTTAAAGATGCGAGGAGAGATTAGTAAACAACAACAACAAAACAGCTGTCGTAAACTGGCTTTGAAGAGAAAGGAGCTCACGCTGTGGGGCGGTCAACGACAAACTGATTTAAAGATGTCAAGACAAGCAAAGCAACTACAGCGCCATTTCTTTTGGTGATGTACACTTGTTTAAAGATGCTTATTTTAGGTCATGAGGATCTGTAGTCTTTTATCTCAGCAAGTGAAATTCAACATATCGAATCGCAAACACACCTCCTGTTGTTCTTGTCCACAGTCTGTCTGTTGATATCACATCGGATCTGAAATTGGAACAAATAGTATTTTTGTTAGACATAATAATAATAATAAGCAGAATCCATTATATTATTATTGTTATATAGTCAAAGTTGAAGGGCTTGCATACAGTGTCCTGACTGTATTCACAGCATTTTGTGCAAGTATGACTAACCCAGCATCTGTGCAAACTCTTGATACAGATACAGGCTCAAGAAAGCGTGTTTGTGCCTTAAAGGGGTCCTATTATGCTTTTTCACTTTTTTAATTTTAGTCAGTGTGTAGTGTGCATGTTTGGGCATTAAAAAGATCTAGAAAGTTACAAATCTCAAAGTCCACTCCAAAGGGAGATATTTCGTTTTTAAAAAATCCCTTTTCAAGAACTACAACAAACGGCCCGTTTGGACTACAGCGTTTGGTTTCCGGGCTTTGTGATATCACAAAGCGGCTCCTTAGAATTTCATTACAAATAATTCCCGCCTACAGAAATTGGAATGGTTGGGGGGTGGGGAGGGGCGAGGTTGTGGTTAGAACGCTTGGTTGAGTGAGCGCATCAGACGAAACGACGAAGAAGAAGTGCTGCTGCAGAGTTAGTGCATCAGAGAAAACCAAGAAGAAGAGGTGCTGTGCTGTAGCGTCAAATTTTTGGCATGTCTAGAACAGCGGTTCTCAATTCCAGTCCTCGCGTACCCCCGCTCTGCACATTTTGTATGTTTCTCTTATTGCTTCATACGTTTGTTATATTTGACTGTAAGTGCCCTGCGAAGTGGACATTACCGGATATTCCTCCATGATTCCAGTTTGAAGGGAGCGTATAAGTTCCATACAAAGGGCATTTAAGTGTGCGAGACGTGAATTTAAATTGTATTTATTTACAGAGGTATATTATGTACCACTTCACGCTTCTCTAGTGAGTTTCGTTTGTGTGAAGATGCTGCAGGCAGCGGTGCAGCGCAAATCTGTAAATGAATATTCCGAAGTGAAGTAAACTTCAACGGATTTCCCCTGCTCAGGGAGTAGGGAGCAATGGACACTGTGTAGGGACCATGTCAAGCGGAACACAGCTCATGCACGGAGCTCACTTCTAACGAGATGATCTGAATCAGGTGTGTTAACAAAGAGAGACGTGCAAAACATGCAGAGCGGGGGTACGCGAGGACTGGAATTGAGAACAGCTGGTCTAGAACAATTCTTACAA
>NW_015542345.1:93967-104708 GCF_001515605.1 Sinocyclocheilus anshuiensis | reverse complement strand
GGGGCGTGGCAGTACTGAAACACCGTCTAAGCTGTTCGCCAATCACAACGCTCTGGGACAGCTAACCAATCACAACACATTTTGTTTTTCGGAGAGCGGACCTTCATCAAACCCGGAACTAATCGAGCCGTTTGTGGCAGGCTGGGGAGAGAGGTGTTGTAATAATGTAAATTATGTGAAAAATAATGCGTTTTTCGAACCACCAAGCATGAGAGCATGTTCTAGTACACCCCCAAAACAAAATCAAGACTTTGTAAAAGAGCATAATAGGACCCCTTTAAGAAAGCATTCCGGAGAGCAGCAGATGTGTTTATGCAGATGTTGCTCAGCCAGGTGTGTGTGTGGCTGAGGGGAACAGACAGACAGGAGTGATGGATGCTGCTTGGTTTTCGGCCCGGTGCTTTCACTGGCTACACACTGTGAGTAAGCCGCTATGTGTTTGGATCATTTTTTTTGATCCCTACATCTCTCCCTCTCTCTCTCTCCACTCCATTGCATTTTGTGCCTGCTGCTACTGTTTGACACTTTCGTGGAGCAGCTGATTAGTTCTGCATATCTGTAGAGAGGGATCTGGCCTTTACTCTACAGGCTGCTCTCTTCATAGGCACTCAGCCTGTGACAGCAGAGTCAGGGAGCCTAAAAGGTCACACACAGGAGCGAGATCTTCACCAAAGTGCCTTAGCAAATAGCTTACCAGATGAGTTGTTGGGCTTCTGAAAAAGCGTAATGTAATTTGTCAGGCTGTCAGAGATGGTTAGGCCGTAGCGGCCTGTGAGATCTCTGCATTAGTGGACGATGCCAACAGGACACAAGTGTGAGCTCTGTTGTGGTTTTTGAGTTTTAAAGGCAAAGTGGAACTTTTCTAATTAGATGTAAATAGGATATTCAGTTAGAGAATAAAAATCTGTCATTTACTCACTCTCATGCTGTTCCAAACCTGTACAAAACCTGTTTGGAGTTATTTTGGTGACCACTGGCTTTTACTATATGGATAAAAGACATTTCTCAAAATATGTGTGAATGTACACACGCACACTATTTTTCAAATATTTGGAGGCAGTAATATTTACTTTCAATTGAATATTTTTTTTAGTTTTTATTAATGTTCACCATCACTTCATTTTATTTGATCAAAAATACAGAGAAAAAAACTTTAATATTGTGAAATAGAACATTTATAATATATTATGCATTTTTAATATTTTATTTTATCTAAAATGGCAAATCTCCATTTTTCAAAGAATGAAGTTTTAAAAGCAGCATTTATGGGAAAACAATATGTTAAAAATTTTTACAATTTCAAAGACAAACATTTATGGTCTTTGGAAAAACTGATAAATTGTGCACAAAATGACATTGAATGTATATTAGTAAGTAAATAGTAGGGATGCATGATATTAGATTTTTTCCTATATCCGATATGCTGATATTTTTAAAATCAGTTTGGCCGATAGCCAATGCTGATACCGATTTGTTTCCTTTTGTTTTGAAACAACACCAAGTTTCTCCTGCAAAAAATATAAACAAATTATTATTATTTTTTTTTAATTTTGGTTAGTTTTGAGCAAAAGCGTAATTGTTAGAACTAATAAACATTATTAAAGTTCTTTTTTTAAATGAGACTACATTGAAAGCTTTGCAGATAACTACAATAAAATCAATCTCTGCTGTATTTTTTTTTATTTATTTTTTTTCTCAGAAAGATGCAGTTGAAACCTTAACATGTTATATGTGGATTTAACATGGTCTAAAGTAAAAGATCTGTAGACAATTCTAAAAAGTATTTTAGAGCTCCTTGTATTTGAGTTTTCATAATCCATTTGAAAAAAATATATTACATATTAATGAATAAATCTGTATATATTCAATTATTTAATTTACTAGTGTCATGTTTGTGATTTTTATTCATGTAAGCTATGGCTTTTGACCTTTGAAACAAAACAGACTCATTATTTTATGACATCAGTTACTGCTTTATTTGTTCAGAAGCACAAGTATCTTAATGTTATTTGTGTATTTTACATTTAATTTTATTACAAGTAGGCCTACAGCTCTCCCTCAATAAATAAAAGGTCGTACCGAAAGGGCATTAGGACCCGGGGGAGGCGGGTGAATCTAATCATCATTCAGGCAAAAGTTTGCTTCAAGAATGACCACAATGCTGACATGATCTTATAACTATCACAGCCTGAGCACATGTGAGCTATTCATCTTATCGGCAAGGCACATCGCCCATTAAGCCTTTATCGGCCGATTCCGATAACGTTCCGATAATATCATGCATCCCTAATAAATAGGCTTAATTTTGACTTGCTGTCGACTTTATAGGAGGAGGAAGAGGAAACAATAGAATCATGACCCATGCAACATCACGCAACATCTGCCAGCAAACACATCAGTGTGTTCACCTTGTATGCGTGTTTTTGAGTCAAGAAAGAGGAGCAGAATGGAGAGAGAAATGTAGAGTGATAACAGATGGCTCAGATGACAGGCCCCTCTATCTCTCGTTTTCCCTCTCTCTGATGAAATTGTAGTTGATTTATGACAAATGTCAGTAAAAGCCTCTCTTGCTCTGTCGCTGTCAGTCAGCTAACCGAGGTAAGCAGGTTCAGCCATCAATCACCTCGCGTTTCCGTGGAGATACGTTATGCCTCTGATGGCTCCTGCCCACTTCCCCACCAGGAGCCCCAGTGGTCGGTATGGAGACGCTGAGACAAACAGGAAGTGACACGGATTCTCATAGGCAATGGGCTGTTGACAGTAGCTAAGAGAATGGGAGGGAGTGGGCGGACCGTCTGGGAATTAGGTGGAATTGTTTTTTGTTTGATAAGTGTGTGGCGCAAGGTGACTGTTTGTATGTACATTAGAAACGGAGACCGCGAAAGCGTTTGGTCTTTCTGTGGGGACTCGGCCAAGCATGTGTTTTGTGGATCAGTAATGTCATTCTGATATATTTGGCTAAACGTGGTGACAGCTCCTCAGGGAGAAACCCGGTTTGTTCCTGCCAGCTACATCAACAGCCCTGTCAGTTACACCGTCTCACAGGTTACGCTGTCATTCCTGCTCCGCTCAGATATTATTATACTGTCGGCGTGTTTCACATTCCTTCTGAAGCATCGCAAACACCTGTTCTCTGGTGGAGGTTGAGGGTGAGTTGTCCACGGTGACCCCATTGACACTGACATGATCAAAGGAGCCACGGGCTGAATGTCTGTCCCTCGTTGCCATGGCAAAGGGCAAATCCCTGTCCTAACCATGGCAAAGGTCAGCTGTCACTGCCAGTGTTGTTACAGTGGGAAGCATGATTCATCAGGATGCAGACACATGAACAAGTTATTGTGCCTGTCTCTACTCTCATCTTTCTTTCCTGTAATAGAAATAGTGCAGAAGAGTGTTTCACATACAGTTATCGTATTTTATCAATATGATGGCAGCATTTTTTTTTTATTTTGTTGTGTGTGACAACATTGGACCCCATTGAGTTTCATTGTATGGGCAAAAGAAGCCGAAACCTTTTTTCACACATGCGTCATGGTACTCTCGTGAATGGCGGAGACTGGCACGGAAGAGAAGAAATTGTTGAATAAAGTTGTTTTCATTATATTTGTATTACTTATATGTATTTATTTATTATTATTATTATTAATATTACAATTATATTGTTGCTTTTGTTAAAATAGTCACAAGATGGTCGCAAGAATATTCCGATTTTCCCCAAGTAGTCTGTTTTATTCAAACAATTATGAACATTTTTGCATTTAGATACAGAAGAACCTTGCCTGCTGAATATTAAAAACAAATGAACAAACGAAAAATCTGGATCTCCATGTCTGCCATGCAAATCAACTGTTCCTGCTCATCTCCAGACTGGATCTCTTCTCTCCTCTTTCCCTAATTGCAGATTAAATTATTAGATCTGTCAGCATTAATAGGGGGGCGGGGTGGCTTGCATGTATGACAGTCAGCGGAAGTGAGAAAAAATAGTTTATTACGTTTGAAATATGGATATTTTTTTTACAAAAACGCATCGATTCGCTACATGAGGCCTTTATTCACACCCTGGAGCCGTGTGAGGCACGTTTTATTACGGATGCGCACACTTTATTTGACGTCTTTTAGACTGTTGAAAAAAAAAAAACCACCTACTGCAATGATAACGCTTGGAGGAGCCACGACAGTTTTTACTATAACTCCGATTGGATTCGTCTGAAAGAAGAAAGTCATATAGACCTAGGATGCCTCGAGAGTGAGTAAAACACAGGCTAATTTTCATTTTTTGGTTGAACTAACCCTTTTAAAAACACTAATGTTAAATGTAGTCTTTAGTAAATCTCAAAATGAATATCCAAACTGAATATACATATTAATCTACTTAATTCTGAACATAATAAGGCTGTGATGTGTAAGTTCACTTGTAGATTATAAAACGATTGTAGTCTATAGTGTTTTATTTTAATTTACCTAAACAAAGTAATACAGAATTTTAATATGGGCTATTTGTTGATTATCTGCCATAACAAGAAAGTAACTATTGGTATCAATTTTAAAGCAAGCAAATCCATAGTTTTCAGCCCATACTGTTCAAAAGTTTGGGGTCAGTCTTTTTTTTTTTTGGTAAAGATATTAATACTTTAAATAATTAATGATTATAACAATTAATACTTTAATTGTGAAGATTGTTACATTGTTAACTATTTTTATTTAAAGTAAATGCTGTTCTTTTGAACTTTCTAGTCATCAAAGAATCATGACAAAAATTTAACATTTTCCACACAAATATTAAGCAGCACTGATTTTAACAAATTTTTAATTAGCATCAAATTAGCATATTAGAATAATTTCCAAGTGATCATGTAAAACTGCAAACTGGAGTAATGGCTGCTGAAAATTCAGCTTTGTCATCACAGGAATAAATTTTAAATTATATTCAAATAGAAAACAGTTATTTTTTATTCTAGTAAAATTTTGCAATATTACTGTTTTGACTGGATTTTTAATCAAATAAATGCACCCTTGTTTTGCAATAAGAGACTTCTTTCAAAAACATCAAGAAATCTTACCATGGCCAAGCTTTTGAACAGTAGACAGTCTCAGTTCTCAAGGTTCCCGACTCGCACAGTGTTCAAGATCTCTGCCGTCTTCTCTATTCACAACATACTTCTCATATCTTTCACAAAGTTTGGCCAGCCTGGCCGTGGTGTCTGTGTGTATTTTTATTTGTGCGCTCGAATATTTGTTATTGCTGGTACAGCTGAGTGATATTGTAAGTGAACAATTACAACTCCTGATTGTGAAAGTTTGTAGTTTTCATATGCCTGAAACAAGACAAAGGTTCCCTAGCTGCTAATTTGCGATCAGGCCACCAAAGCAAACAAGCGACCCAGACTGGAGATGGCAGTGAACTCTCATTATAACCTAATCAAAGGCAGATTAATTGGCTGCCCTTGTTGTGTTTCCCTTAGTAAAAGCCTCAATGAAGAATGAACTGCATCCCGTAACTGAGTGTAAACACTGGATTCAGTCCACGACTGCCGCACCTGCTCTTTCATTGTTCCATTCGGTTTAAAACACATTTGATCTGCCTTGCATTTGTTTCTTATTAGTTTTCAGTTTGATATTCTGCGGTGTGCGTTTGTGTGACAGAGGCCCCACTGTGGTTAGTTAATGAGGGGCTTACCGTGTTTAGTGAATGGAGCATGTAGTGGGGTCAGGCCCTCGTGCTTAAGACTCTGTGTGCAAGAGGGAGCTCAAATCACTCCCTTGACTCTCAGCACACATTTCTTAATTGTACAGGCTAATTTAGTGCTACCGGAAATCTCCCAGAGGAACTGCACTCTCAACACAAATACTTGCATGAAACCAAATTATTAAGACAGAATTGTATTCATGGAAACCAGCCACTTGGTCTTTTTTGTTTGCAAAGAACAGAACACCTATTGCGTACATCATTGTTATCCAGCGCAATGTACTTTCCCTTTTTTTTATTGATCCATCTATTCATACACCCATCTACATCCATCCACCTGTAAAAATCCATTCGTGTTGATTTGAACCTTTCCTACCTTTCATCTTTCCATCTCCTTTTCCATTCCTCCATTTTTCCTATAATTGTATAGGGATGGAGTGTACTCTAAAGGCTTGAGTGCTCCTCTCTTACTCTGAGGTTTACCTCCGTGAAAAGCAAATATCCACACCCACCATCTTTCTCCACCATCTCATGTTCCCTTTGCTTATGGTAGACCTTACCAGCAGACCTGAGACCTGAAGTGGCTATTTAGCTCCTGAATCTACACTGCCATCATTTTACATCTTAGAGTCTTGAATTTGCAGGGTGAATTGAATATATAGTGTTATGGGTCAGCAAACACATACTAATAGAATTACATTGTCTTTGGCTGCATGTGAGAACCTATAGTTCAGGCAACCACATTACATTTACATTTAGTCAATTAGCAGACACTTTTATCCAAAGCAACATGCAAATGAGGACAATAGAAGCAATCAAACCAACAAAAGAGCAATAATATATAATAAGTGCTATGACAAGTCTCAGTTATTCTAACACAGCAAGGTTTTTTTTATATAATAAATAAAAAGAAAACAAGTAGATAGAATAGAAAAAGAATGGAGAACGCTGGTGTTAGAGGGTCAACTTTTTTTTATAAATAAAAAGAAAAGTAGAAAGAAGAGAAAAAGCAATAGAGAACGCCAGTGTTAAAGGGTCATTGGTCACACTTTATTTTAAAGTGGAAGTGAAGCAGTCAGTCAAGTTTACAGTATTTAGTAAAGTGATATCCACTTTAATTAAAAATATATAACAAACACGATTAATGTAACCATTTTAAAGAAAAAAGGATGTTTTTTTTATAGCTTTTGGAGCAAGGGCGCCACCATCTTGCAATGCCACAGCGTGTGACGTCACGGGGTTGGTTCGCTCCGATGGCCAGTGAAGTAAAGCATTTCTTTACATTTTGAACACACGAATGTTATGTTGTTAATACACACAAATATTTTGGTTTTCACCATAATTTGGATGAATAATCAACATTAACAACAATCGGGCCAGTGCTGCTTCCTCAATAAAGTTCATCATTATCAGGTGTTTTAAGCCTTATCAGTGTAAATATTAAAGTGTTTTAAGCCATTCAAGCATGAGACAGCACGAAATAGATTTAAATGCGGTACTTACATGCTGTTATAGACCTTTTCTGAAAAGATTTCAATGTGGTACTCACACGCTGTGATAGATTGTTTCTGTGCGCAGCGCACACACGCAAAAAGCTGCGGCTTGGATCGGACATCACGCAAGTACCAAATTGAGCTCTCTTTCGTGCACTCATCAGCAAATGCACACAGAATGACAGTCTTGAGGAGTATCCACGTAAACGTGTATTGTTTCCGATCTGCACTTTACCCCAAACCAGCAGGTTCACAACTTCTTCCACCCCTAACAGTATTACTGCTCGGTCCCATCGCCGTATCATCTCAAATGCATAAGCAACTGCACTTATTAATAATAATAATAATAATAATAATTTTATCATGCGCTTTTCTTAACCCAAGCGCTACAACAAACGAGCAAGGGTTACAACAAGAAGCATGGGTTTCAAACCCAAAGCGCTCCAACAACAAGCATAATAGAATAACAGCAACAAACAACACAATAAAAAGAAACAGTATAAACATACTCAATTACAGTAAGCAGCTTTAAAAAGACGAGTCTTTAAAGATTTTTTAAAACAATTCAAGGTTGGAGAATCTCTAATTCCTGCTGGTAGAGCATTCCACAATCGTGGAGCTGAGACAGAGAAAGCTCTACGACCCAAAGTTTTTAATTTATATGGAGGCAGCTGAAGGATGCACGTTTGAAATCCTCCATTTCAAAACAAGCGTGTATTCTAAATGTAAAGAAATGCTTATATTACTTCACTGGCCATCGGAGTGAACCAACCCTGTGACGTCACACTCTGTGGTATTGCAAGATGGCGGCACCCATGCTCCAAAAGCTATAACAAAACATCCTTTTTTCTTTAAAATTGTTACATTAATCGTGTTTGTTATATATATATTTTTTTTTTATTAAAGTGGAAGTTATTTTCCTAAATAATGTAAACTTGACTGGCTGCTTCATTTCCACTTTAAGGTCCAATTCTTGCTTTTAAAAATCCATTAACTACGACTTTTGCCTCAATAAACTCCTAATTTGTTGCTGTTGTTGTTAAGTTAAGGTATTGGTTTAGGATTTGGGATGTAGAATATGGTCATGCAGAATATGTGCTTTATGAGTACTAATAAACAGCCAATATGTTAATAATAGGCATGCTAATAAGCAACTAGTTAATTGTGAGAATTGGTCCCTATACTAAAGTGTTACCGTGTAATTTAATAAATAAATAAATAAATAAGCTATGTTCACACTTGGCATCTTTTTTGAAGCTGCCAGCGTCTGTTTTACATTATAATCCTATAGAGTAAACCGTGTTTTCAAAAAAGTCCTGAGCGCTTTTTAAAACACCTCTGTCAGCATCTTTTTCTGCAGCTCAGAGCGTGTTTTCAAGTTGAAAAAAGTTCAGCTTTTCTGGAAAAAAACACCCTACGTCAAGCGCCTTTTTGACAGCTGACCAATGACAAGCAAGTAGCAAGTCGTTTCCATAACAACAAAAACAACAACTGTTGCTCTCGTTTTCCGCTATATATTGAATGAACAACATAGCAGCGCCGCATGGGTTCAACTGGATAGGCTAACAAAAGCATTAAAATGCATGTCGCATTTCGTGCACCACTGATAAGGCTGCCTGACGGCTGACGCAGACCTAAATTTCGAATGCAACGTTTTTGCATTTTACTAAAGAAGCGCTCTTTTTCAACTTTTTCTTGTCAAAAAAGACGCCAAGTGTGAACACACCCTTAGAGGGTCATTTTTTTATAATAAATAAAAAGAAAACAAGTAAATAGAATAGAAAAAGAATAGAGAATGCTGGTATTAGAGGGTCATTTTATTATATGAAAAAAACAAATAGTTAAAATAAAAATAGAATAGAGAGTGCAAGTGTTAGAGGGTCAAGTACAATTGTCAAAGTCAAAAGGAATCTCAAGCCCCTAAGCCGTCGTGTTGAATCATTCTAAAAAGTAATTTGATGGATTTATCAGAAATTTGTCAATTAGTGTATGACTCACTTTAAAGGGATAGTTGACTACATCATATAAAGCGATCACATTTATATGGATTTATTTTACGATGCCTTTATGACATTTTTGGATCTTCTTAGAAAATATCTTTATTTGTTTTATAATTAATCAACATCTTATGGGTTTGCATTGACATAAGGGTAAGTAAATTATGTCAGATTTTTCATTCTTGGGTGAACTATCTCTTTAATGAATCACAAATCATTGTCTTTGATTTGTTAACTCTAAATGAATGGAAACTGTCTTGTGTACTTACAGTAACTCACTATGGACCATATTATGAGACTTCTCAATTTAATGAGCTCAAATGGGGTTTATCTGATTTAGTACCGGAAGGGCTTGGTGTGTCAAATTAGCGTCTTTGTTTTCCATATAATGTATCTGGTTACAATGAACTGCATGAAGATGTGAGAAAAGACCCTCCTCACTGTTTAAAGGATGTATAAATGTCTCCAGCTGTGTGTATGCATATATATACCCTGCTTCAATGACTACTGCAGATTTGATTTCCTTTGCAGTATGTTTTTCCTCTTTCCTATGTTGGTGTTACTTGTAAATACATCAACATGATGATGATGTGTGTGTGTGTGTGTGTGTGTGTGTGTGTGTGTGTGTGTGTGTGTGTGTGTGTGTGTGCGCGCGCGTGCGTGCGTGCCTGTGTGTGTTTGTGTGTGCGTTTGTGTGTCTGCGTTTGTGTGTGTGCGTGTGCGTGTGTGAGCATGCGTGTTGTGTGCGAGCGTGCGTGTGTGTGCATGGACTTGTACATGGTTCTGTTTTGTGCACGTCTGACACTCTCTGTGTGCTGGTTGTGTGTGTGGGATACTAGTGTGTTCATAACTCTCTCTCTGTCACACTAGTAAGTGTTGTGCAGTCTCCTGGGGAGTGATTATAAAGCCCAGAGTCAGTATACTTCTGCTCGATGTCATCAAACCAGCCTGAATTAGCTTATCCCTTTTTTATCTCTCTCTCTCAGCACAGTACAGGGTCTTCATATATATTAATGATTTTTTCAGTTTTATTATGTGTTGTATGTATTCTAGTCTGTGCTTTTTTGAACATTCTTGTTATTTTGCATTACTGCATGTCTCATGTTACCATCTGCTTACAAGGAATCACTTAGTCTTCATTTGGATAAAAGCGTATGCTAAATGGATAAATGTAAATGTAATTACTAAGCATCCAAGTTTAAAAATGAAAGTACCTTGACTCAAGTTCACTTCACCTTTCACCGATATTTTGATGATTTGGCTTGGATAAGCATAATACACCTTTATCATAGGTATTATAGGGGTCATATGATGTTGCTAAAAAGAACATTATTTTGTGTATTTGGTGTAATGAAATGTGTTTATGCGGTTTAAGGTTCAAAAAACACATTATTTTCCACATACTGTACATTATTGTTTCTCCTCTATGCCCCGTCTTTCTGAAACGCGTCGATTTTTACAAAGCTCATCGGTCTGAAAAGCAAGGTGTGCTGTGATTGGCCAGCTATCCAGTGCGTTATGATTGGCCGAATACCTCAAGCATGTGACGGAAATGTTACGCCCCT
>NW_015542345.1:78191-93338 GCF_001515605.1 Sinocyclocheilus anshuiensis | reverse complement strand
GTCCTCTTTTGGAAGGCCAAACAAAGTAGTTTCGCTTTCACAACGAAACACACAGTGTCTCCACGACATGGCGGCCGCAACAATACTACAGCGAGAATTAATGTTACGCCTTCTTTCTTTGCGTGAACATTTGGGCGGCGTTATGCAAATCTTTCCAGATAGTGACGTAGACATGTGGGGGCGTGTTAGAATGAGCCGTTTTAGGTAGGTGTGGCTGACTCTTAACGTTTATAAAGAATATCTCTTTGGATTTGAGACTTTAGTCTTTGCAACTTTACAGATCTTCTTTATGCACCAAGAACTTGTAACACTCCAAAGAGAAAGGAAAAATTGAAATCGCATCATATGACCCCTTTAAGGTGTTCCATTAGAATGCTTAAAACTGTAAGGGGAAGAGGAGAGAGAGCAATGGAAGGAGGATTGGACCCAGTGTGACTCACGCTGGCAATGCTAATGTGCTCGGCACTAATTGAAAGCAGTTATGCAGTAATCAGAAACCTGCCGAGCGACAGCTATGTTCATTAGAAACACACTGCTACCCTCACACAGAGAGGGCAGAGAGGAAAAAAAGAGGTCAAGATATGGCCCAAAGATGTTAAACACTTAAACAATGCTGATAGTGTGCACATTTATGAGATCTAGAAGACGGAGCTCTGTAGGTTAGGTCGTCAGCATGTTCATTTCATATGGTCGATTTCCATGACGTGACTCCCGTGTGCACATCTGTGATCTTAAGTCATTGACGGCCCGGGTTCGACTCTAGCCTCATGTAAATGCATGCAAATGAATTCTGTGCCTACATCGTGTTCCTCAGTCTTTTAAAGTACTGTGCTTTGTCTCACCAAACGCTCCACGGACTCGCAGTGAGAAACTGAACGCTTGCTTGACCCAGATGATTTGAATATCAAAGAGCTTTTGATCAGTGCAATCACTTACTTCTTTGTCAAGAAATATTCCCTTTGTACAAATTTGGCTGTGTTATAGGTTGAGGATTTTCAGCAGCCATAGACACCCAGTGCAACCTAAGCTTAAGATATATATTTAAGGGGGTAATTTGTAATAGCCAGGAGGGTGGATGCAGGCCTTAAGAACTTTAACCTCGGATTGCTGCAGGGAGATAGTTCAGTGGGATGCATTTAATGTAAATTGCTTTAGGGTAAAAAATGGCCATCCCAGGCCTAACTACTAGTACTTTTGTCTTGTTTTTTTGTGTATTTCATCAACTGTTCTTCATTATTCAAAATATGTGTGTATTATATTGTTTTTATTATATATATATATATATACAGGTATATATATATATATATACTCTTCAAATTACTCTTTAGATTATTTTAATATTAAATACAGTTTGGTTTTATAAATAGCCAAACGCATTCTTTGATGAGCATTTTGAGTAATGCAGAATTTGTTTTACTTTGTATTATTTCTATTTGAAATAGATATAATAATTGTAATATTAATCTATACTATTAAAAGTATTTCTATTTTAATAACATCTGTATTTTTGATCAAATTTGAATACATTCTATTTAAATAAGTGTTAATATTTTTAAATCATAATATTATGTCACATAATATAATAAAACAATGTTTTTTTAATTAATTACTTTTTTGTTTGTTTTTTTTCCTCCAGGTATGAGTTTTATTTTAATTTTATTTTTCACCTTTATTAACTTCTTTTAAATAAATAGTTATTTTATTTTATTTCTTAATTGATCGATTGAATGCATCCTATTTGAATAAGTGTTAATTTCTTTCAATAACAGAAATAATGTCTTTGTGTTTCCAAAATTTTGAACAGAACTGTACTTAATGTTCATTATACTGTAGTTATTGCGGCATCAACAATTCTCAGTTCTCAAGGGGTAGATAGAGTTACTGTACCTTTAAACACCTGTGCCATAAACATTTCAACAGTTTAACATAATTCTCTTCTAAATGTTAGTACTTCATAATGATAGTATTTGATCTGAAAGAGAAAAGGCTTTAGTGTCCAGTGAAAACAGAGCATGTGTTTATGTTGTTATGAATTTCAGAATGCAACAAAATGTGAAAAGCTTGAGTATTTAGAAGTATTTGCTTTAACTTGCTTATGTAGAGTATTTTAGTGGCATTTTGGTAGCCAGTTAACCAAAATAGTTAACAAATGAACAAGAAAAGACATGTTTTGTGAAAGACAGTTTATCTAAAGTACAGTAGAAAGATTGTTGCTGTTCTTTATGAGCATACGCAGTTCATTGTACCTACAGTCCTTTTCTACAGGTCCTTTGGGATAGTGGCTGGGTAGAAATATGGCTGGCTGCTTTCATTATGGTACTGTAATGTAATGGCGACCACATTGTCTGTTCTTTGCATGCCTGCACTGCTGAATGGTTGCCCTGACAAGATCGCTCATGGCAACTACACAGGTCTGTCTCCCTCACGGTTCAGGAAAAACACGGCCAAGCCGCCCTCTGGGGTATCTACACCCACATGCATTTGTTGTATAGCCCTCGGTCTGTACCTCAGAGGAGACCACCTGCTATTCTTTTTACTACACTGTGATGAGTGGGCGGTCTCGTCCTCATTTCTTTTTTCTTTTCCTTTTCTCTGTCTCCCCCAGTGTGCCATATCCGTAAGAGCTGTTGTCTGTTTTGTGTGCAGAAAACACAGAGATTCTGACCTGGTTTTGCCAAGTTGAGTCCTTAGAGTGGAACTGAAAGTGTTCTGTAATTTTCAATTTATACTGCTGGAATAACGGAGCACTTACCCCGAATCTTCTTTTTCTGGTGTGAATTTTATTATTTTATTTTATTTTATTTTCCTGATTCATAATTTTCTGGTATGATGTTTATTTTATTTTATTTTATTTTATTTCGTTTAATTTATTTTTATCTAGCTTTATTAATTTGTTGTTTAATTTGTATTTATTTTACTTTCGTGAAAATATATTAAATAAACATTTTCTCTAATTTCCATAATGTTTTGATGTTTTAGTTTGACATCACCTTTTTTCTCTTTTTTCTTTATTTGCTGTCACAATAAAACTGGCTGTTTTTGCCATTTGTGTCTAAGATTTCTGCATAAACACCCTTTTTGCATGTGAAATACATAACAGCACTTAACCAACAAGCTTTTTTTGTGCCGTTTAGTTTCAGTAAATAGTGTTGTTGTTTTTTTGGGGGGGCTGAAATTGGCTTAAGTTCGGAAAGTTACCGCACATTTTCATAATGCATTGAACATTTGTATAAAGATCACGGACAATTTGAATGCTTTACAGCTGTTTATCTCTATAGGACTTTTAGAAAGGGTTCCATTGCTGTGGATATTATAAGAAGAGCCTGTATGATACACACCTTCACCTGGTGAGGACGGACAGATTGAAGCGTCTTCGCTGCAGCCTGAAAGAAGAAATACAGCAGAATATTCGGTGTCATAATATTCCAGGGTTTTTTAATGGGTTTGCTCCATCGTTCTGACAAGGTGTCTTCCTTCCCGGTCAAATCCGTGTTGTGTCACATCTTTTGCCGGTGTTCTCACGGTGATGGGGACGACATTCCCATTGCTCGCCCTGCCAGGTACAGCGTCACCTCTCATGTTACACCTGTCAGTCACATCGCACCGCCTGCGTTCATTTGCCCTCCCTGTAGTCCGGGGTACAGTCTGTATCTCTCTGGTGTATAGACGTATGCGAAGAGTTGAAATGTGGATCATTTAGTGAAATGTCTGCAGGTTCATGCTTATATTTGACTGATTAAGTCATAGTCAAAATTAGCATAATACGCGTATGCGGCTTACATCTAAACTTTATTAAGAGGCTCATTCAGCAAAATAAAAGATGAATCTCCATTTGAAAGCAACTCCTAAACTCTCCGAACCGATCTGGACTTTCACCCAGTGTAATTACAGTCTAATGGGATTTTAAATCAGGACTGGGAAACTGCATTCATCAGCAATTCCCAGACCATTTCTCCACTAAACAACCATAAATACATTATGAGTGCGAAAGAAAACGCAGGAAACAAACAACAGAAATGTGCCATGCTTTCTCTCTACACTCTCAGCCTCTCTCAGTAAAGCAGCTCTCTAGGTTTTTAAAATCCCAGTTTCTGTTATTTTGTTATTCCATATACTGCACGGTGGGGCTTAAAGATCTGAGACCACATTGAAAGTCTTGTTTTCTGTAAATTTCAGCTATATTTAATATGTTTAAGAAATAAAACAATATTTAGGATGATATAAAAAAAAAAGAGTTATGTATAAAAAAAAAATCTATTTCAGGTTTTTTGGTCATTATTCAAATAAGCAAACTGATCATGTGAACTTCTTTACAGCAAAACTGGAACAAGTCAAATATTGAGACACTCTGAAATGTATTTATTTATGTACTTTGTGTTAATTTTGTAAAAAATATTCTGGCAATAATATTATTTGTTATATATGAAGAGTTCAGATGCAAAAGCCTCTAAGTGCCATCTGAAATTTTCTTCTAAAATTTGCATTTTTCTCAGTCTCCTATGTATATGTTCAGTTATGTCACCTTAATAGCAATGAAAATAACCTATTCATTGCCATTGAGATGAAATTACTGAAGGAGCCTGGTTCTCATTTTAGAAGATTTCAAACAGAGCTTAGAGGCTTTTGCATCTGAACCCTTCATATATAGAAAAACAAGAAATGAATAAGTTCATAAAGGATGCAATAAAATTAATCAAAAGTGACATTTACAACATTCATATTGTTACTGAAGATTTCGGTTTCAAATAAATGCTGATCATTTGAATTTTCTATTCATCAAAGAATCCTTAAAAATGCATGGTTTCCACAGAATATTAAGTAGCACAACTGTTTTCAACGTTGATAATAAGAAATGTTTCTTGAGCACCAAATCAGCATATTAGAATGATTTCCAAAATATCATGTTATACTGAAGATTGGAGCAATGATGCTGAAAATTCAGCTTTGCCATTACAAGAAAACAGTTTAAATTGGTGTAATATTTCACAATGTTATGATTTTTATAATCTAATAAATGTAGCCATGGTGAACAAAGAGACTGGTGACCAAAAGAGACTTTCAAAATCATAAAAAAAAAAATCACTCCAAACTCGTGGCACTGCTCAGCTCTCTATCATTGTCTCTTTTCTTGCCACTTGCTCTATTATTCCTATTTGTACATTCTCTTAGACTAAATATTATCTGTCTGGCACTGTAAAAGGCGGTTTTAGCCTGGTGCCGTTGTGTGTGTGTTTTATTTGATTGATTTGGAAGGAAATGATGTGAGTTCATCTGCTGTGGAGTGACTGAATACAAGGTCAAGTGTTCTGAGACAGATGCTTCTCCTCAGACGTGACCTCATCAGACAGTCATCATTTTTACAGACTTGACTTAATTATTAATAAGAGGATCCACTCAGCGATTACTATAAACGTTTATACATCTGAACCCACTTCGTGAAAAGTCAAGTTGGTGTTTTACTCACGCTGGTTTTGTTTAGATGCTAGAAGTGAACTTAAAGAGATGAAAATTCTGTCATAGTGTATTCACCCTCATGTCATTCCAAATCATTCTTTCTTCTGTAGAACACAATAGATGCTATTTTGTTTAAACAACCTTGGACCCCAAAGACTTGCATTGTGTAAAAAAAAAGAAAAAAAAGAAAACATCTTAAAATGATTATATATTTTCTGATTTGTGCACAATATTCCACAATGAGCACAGATTGCAAAATGACTTTTGAAACCTGTCTTACCTTGTCAGTTGAGTATCCTGAAACGGGAAAAAAAATGTTGGTGCAAAAGTATCTGTAGAGAAAGAGTTAACAAGAAAGTTTCAACTCAGGTCAGAAATGCGATCAATGTTTCAGTCAATTAAAGTTAGCAGAACTATGGGAAATTGTGGAGATATTTGGATATAAGTGCACCAGTCGTGTGTGTGTGTGTGTGTGTGTGTGTGTGTGTGTGAGCCTGTGGAGTTTTAATCTTTTACCAGAGTCGTGGTCCCCTAACTCATACAAGTACTTTTTGATGAACCTGTGTGTTTCTGTGTGTATAAGAGTTTGAAAGAGATTTTGTGGTCATACCAACAGTTCTGTTATTCTGCATTACATCTTCCTCTCTTTCTCCAGCTAAAGTTTCTCTCTGGATAAGATTGGTGCTAGCCTTCCTTCCCTCTAATGAATAGAGCGTTCAGAACCCACTGTGTAAGTTTCAGTAATGGATTGAAAGGCTCTGCATGTCTTTATTGGACTGATTGCTCATTTGCTAAAAAGAGAGAGATTGTTCCTTCCAGAGACGAGCTCTTTGATGTCTGATTTCAAAATGCCTCATGTCTCATTTTAACATGGATAAGACATTTTTATTGACAAGACTCTTGCTTTTATGCCAGTGATTTGCTTTAGCGAAATGCTTCGATCTCTATGGGAGGTCTGAAATGTGTCTTCTCACATCTTTTCTTCATAGACACTCCTCTGTTTTTCATCATCGTTTTTTTTTTTAAACCAAACAGGCCATCATGATCTGCTTGATGCCAAAGAGATGCTTTATCTTTGGTGGGGGGTTTTTTAACTCTTGCATGTAGACTTTTATCTTGGAGTGACCAGCAAGATGTCTTGCATTCTACTGCAATTCTAATATTAGCACAGTAGCCAAAAGTAATAAAAACTACTATTAGCTGCAGGGGTTTAATTTTCAGCTTCTGTTCCACATAGTCATTGAGCCGTCTCTTCTCCTGTCTTCCACACCTGTCTCTTCTTTACTGGGCTTCTGCAGTTTACTCGTCACTTTAGACTCTGATAAACCTGCAGAAATCCTGTAGAAATATTAGCTGTTACATTTCCATTATACTAAAGCCAAATGAAGCAAAGAATTTTTATCAGAAAAAAACTATTGAAATATTAGCTGGAAAATATTTACTCTGTATTAAGAAGACTGTGCATCTATTGTTATTGGATGTATACATCTAAAGAAAAACATTTTTTTATTTAATTCAGATTTATTTGTATAACACTTTTCACAACAAAGGCAGATTTCCAAAGCTGCTTTGCAGAAAATATTGCCTTACAAACCCCCAGTGAGTAAGATATTGGATAACTGTGGTGAGGAAAACTGAAAAAAATTCAAAAATAATTAAGGTATTCTAATGGTTGAATGAATGTTTGTAAACAATTAATGAAGACTTAAAAAAATATTTTTAAATATCATTTAAATATCAAATTTAAAATTTATTTGCTTAATTTATTGATAGCTAGGGATATCAATAGAACAAAATAATTGTGATTAGTCTTTTGATCTGCTAAAATATAAAGATTATTAAATAAAAGATAAATTTAGTTGTGTTGATGCCTGTGAGTCACAAAAAGCCCTTTAGATGTTGGAGCCGTGGTTAGAGCAGGAGATGCTTTTAGAGCACACTGGTTCAGGCTGTTTTTTTCTTCACCCAGTCAATTTTAATCAGAGGCCAAGTATTCAGTGCTCATGGGAAGTCAGAGATGTGCTGACTCACTGAAGAGTATTAGCAAGAGGACGTATCTAAATCAGCTTTTGAACTTTCTGACAGTGTACAAACTCTCTTCATCTCTCCCTCGCTCACTTGCACTCTTTTAAGCGTGTTTGCATGGTTATTCTATGTGACCCGTTTTCTAGTTACTGGTGGTGTGTGTGTGTCCTTTTCGTTGTCAGTCCTGACAGCTAACAGTCTCTTTCCCCCTTGACTACGCCACTTTACAGACAGACAAAACACCTCTGGGGCTGCATTCTAAATACCCTTCTTGGAGGAGAAGGAAAATGAGGGAGGAAGGGGAGACAGGGAGGTGTCACTGTCACACTGAGCACCTCTGGACTCTCCTAAAGATGTTTTAGCATGGTACACCTGCACACTGAATCTACAGATAATTCTAGTCTCAGTTAGCCTGGTTAAGAATTGAGAATGTATGATGAAATATCTAAATTAAGCAATATGATTATATAGAGTGTTTTGAAACCTACTTAACGCTGCTGCAAAAGAAACGTGAGCGGATCTACTGTAAATGTAATGCTGCAATCAACACATTGCATTAATTTTCACATTTCATGTTAATCACAACAGCTGTAATAGATTTAACGTGTGCAGAGGCATTTTTTGCCCCCTTGTCTGAAATTTGGGGGGCATTTTTAGGGCCCTGTGAAGTCTGTTTTATTTTTCCCAAAATCCATTTAATTTGTTTCCATATTATTATTTTTTTTTTTCATTTAAATTTTTCTAGACTCTTTTAATGGTTAAATTAAATTTTATTCATCAAAAAGCAAGTCAATATTAAACAATATTAAACAGCAATTTATTGAAAGCTTTACAAACAATAAATTTTTATGGCCCTATTAAATATTTATTTTTTCTCAAATTAAATTTTATTTTTACCAAATTCTATTTTCAATTAATTTTCTGCATTCCATTTTAATTTTCATTAAATATTAATAATCAAAAGCATCTCTAATTAATTGATTTTATAAAAAATAATAATTTATTCATTTATTTTATTTTATTTATTTATTTAGATTTTTTTCCAGAAATGTGTATTTACATTTTTCTGTTAAATAAATTCTGGTAAATAACTTTTCTGTTAAATATTCCTTTAAAAATAATGCTTTAATAATAATTTTATTATTAGTAGTAGTACTATCATTACAATAGTAATATTTCAGTCACAGTTTCTTCAAACTGAACTTTTATTTTGACAGGTTGAAGTGACGGTAATTTTACTCAAAAGAAACGGTAAAATGCTCATGAAGTCACTCCCAGAACAGTTCTAGAGATTATATTCATGTGTTCATGTACTTATATATTGAGGCGGCAGAGGCTGAAAACACAGCGAAAGTCACCCGTGCTACAGTATGTGTGTAGTAAACGGTTCATAAATTATGCTCAAATTAGGGCTGGGTGATATGGCTAAAAAATTATCTCGATTTTTTAAAAAAAAATTTTTATGTCAGTCGATATCGATAATTATCACGATAAATGTAACATTTTTATTTCTTTCAAGCTTAAAGGTAGATTTTTTGCTCCAATGTGAAAGTTGTAAAAACCAGATGGTTAATTGTGGTTTTCAACTATTCTTTATGGTCAGAACATGACAAACACTTCGTTTTTGAATTATTTACACTTCTCCAGTCATTTTTCCTTAACAAAATAAATATCTTAATAGAAAAAAATAATTTCTTAGTTCTGCATGTTCTATTAAGGAGTAATATTGTTTCAAATCAAGAAACAAGTTTGTGTTGCCTGATAATATTAATTAACATTTAATTAAAAAATGTTTGTCTCTTAGAAATACACATTTGATAGTAGCTTGAGTTAGGATGCAGATGTAGATTTATGTTCATTATCAAAATCAGTAATATCTGTAAAAAATTGTAGCAATCTCATTTTTATATGGTGAAATGTAATTATACTGACTGTTTAAGGTGTTTTTTTTAACCATTGGTCTTCCATAACATACATTTAGATCATGATAATCACAGTTAAAACCACAAATATAGCACCTCAATACCATGGTAAAAATTTAATATGGCTTGTAGGTGTTTATGAGAAACAGTAGTCTAAATACATTTATAAATGCATAAACGCTATAGCTTAATCACAAAAAAATACTGTAATTATATTCCATTACTCCTCCTTCAATATATTTAATACATGTCTACATTAATAATATAATAAAATTCGACACTAATACCCACATTTCTGACACAATACCATGGTGCAGTTAGTGTTACTACAATAAATCCATGGTAAATGATTGCGCACAGTGTTTCTACTGTTTGTCAGTGCTGTTTCATCTGCGTGTAAACAGAGTTATTTGTGTTCCTCGCTGAATTCAAGCACTTCACACTGGATCTCACAGCGCTGTTTAGTGTCGCGTGAGCGAGACTCATCAGCGAGTGAGCACATCTGCTCTAGTGAAGCTCGTGCCGCGCACTGTTTTAACTTTGATCCGAGCGGATAAACGCTCTGAGTGGCGTGCTTCAAATGACTAGCGCTCTTTCGTTCCGCCTTTGCCGCATTATATCAAACATTTATCGAACTCTTATTATCTTTTATCGAGGAAATCTATACCGTGCGATAATTATCGTTATTGATTTATCGCCCAGCCCTAGCTCAAATATATCCTCTTTTCCTGTTAGTTTCTTACTACCAAGTTATATCTTAAATATAACTTGAATATCTCCGTTTGGAATCAGCCATTATATAAAAAAAAAAACAGAACCTTGGTCATACAAGTTTGTTTCTTGTCAGACTGATACAAACTTGCATTTTAACATTCCAGAACTGTATAGAATCAATTAGAACTGGTGATTTCAACATGCACTTGCCATTTTTCTTTGCAGTATGCTTGAGGCAGCACGTTCTCCACTGTGGCTTGAGCAGACTCCCACCGACAGACCAGCGACAGCTATCAGAGAGCAAAGGAAAAGCATATTCTATCACATTACTGTAAAGCTCTTGCTCTCTGTCTTTTTCTGTCAGTCTCTCTCTCTCTCTCTCTGACTCCCTCCATCTCTCTGTGCTGTGGATGACAGAGGCAGTCCTAACAGCAGAGGGTTCACACACAGTGGTGACAGACAGAAACCCAAATCTCAGGCTAAGCCTCATGGCGAGGGTTGTCACAGATCGTTATTGCGCTCATGCCCCAAACCGGAGCTGTGTGGTGTTTACGAGTGCACCACAGTCAGGGGAGATGGGAAGAAAAAAGCTTGTAGAAATGCTTAACTCCAATTCTTGTTCTGTTATGTGTTTTAACTCTGTGAAACCTGTTGCTGTATGCTAGCTTTTCAGAAACAAAAAAAAAAAAGTAAAAAGTGACTACTTTTGTTGCAATTCTTTCAGGTTGCAGATTTAGTAAAGCTAAAAAAAACTATACAGTTTTCCCCTAATTTGTGTTTTCCCCAAAACAGAAAAATCGCTGTGCCATTCATACCTCGGTGGGCTCAGGAATGCTCCTTTTGTCAAATCTCTGACCATTCAGATGCTCGAGCAGAACGTTAACATGTGTCAGCCCACCACGAGGACCTCTACATCTGTGACTCATTCTCCTTCTCAGCTCCTTTCCATCTCCCTTCTCAACCATTTTACTTTACCTTTGTGTAATTCTTTGTTTGCTATGATGCCACTTGACCACTGACAGGATGCTGAAACTCTTTTCCCCCGAATGAAAGATTTTTCAACTCAGTTCCTGAATTTAAATTGAGGTAAGAAACAGTACAGGGCTCCAGACTAACATTTGAGAGCAGTGGCACCAGCGCCACTAAATTCTACAGATGGTGGCGCCAGGAGCAGAAAAATAACATTCAAACTGGATCATTTTAGAGCTTTAAAGTGCTGGAAATAGTTGTGTGAAATGCTTGAAAGTCATTGAAAAGTGCTTGAATTTTTCTCTCAAAAGGTTGTACAAACCCTGAAATGAATGATGTAATGCATTCGACTATTTCTACCACAACACCATGGTTACAGTTAGCGTTACCGCTTCTGGTTTCCTGACGTATGTCAGCACTGTTTATAACGGAGAATTCTGTGCAGAATTTGAATGATTCTCACTAGATCTCGCAGCAACCTTATCATTGTGCAGCGAATTCAAACGCTTCTCACTGGATCTCCCAGCACTGTTGCATCTGTGCAGTAACTGTTGCGAAATCAACTGGCTCCTGAGTAAAGCTGTTCTGAGCTCGGACAAGTTTGTTTGCGTCGCGGTCCGAGCTGGTAAACGGTCTGCGCTGCACAGCTGAAACGTAGCGCAGTTTAGTTTCGCTTTCGTTTCGTTTGCCGTTTGATGTTTCTCAAATGCAACAGAAATGGCAGCGCTTATGAGTTGGACAAACGACAAGTTAGTCGCACCAGCAGAAAAAAGGGTCGCAAAATGCGACCATTTGGTCGCAGTCTGGAGCCCTGCAGTATACAGGATTGTAATTTGATTGTAAGTAGGATTAAAATGAATTTAAAATCAAAGTTCACATGATTGTAATTTTTAAAACTGAAGGTTTATAGACCTTATGCATGGATGGATGGATAGATGATACATATAGGGCCCTATGATTCCTGTGATGAAGAAAACGCAGATGGAATTGCGGAATCCAGTCATACAAATCTAATTTATATTCTTTAAACCAAAAAGGGAAAAATAAATAAATACATTTGTTTTTGTTTTTGTATATAAAATCAGTTATTTTAGAGATGAAACCATTAAAATTCAATCTTAAAAAATGTAACTTGAAAAGCAGAATTTGTTAAAAAAAAATATTAAACTAAATTTGAGGGGGAAAACGTATTGCATAGGGCCTTCAAAATTTAATTTTTGTTAAACTTTTAATAAATTGCTGTTAAATTAAGTTTCATGATTTAAATTAATCAGACATGCTTTTTGATGAATACAATTTAATTTAAATTGTTCAAATTCTTGCGCTGAGATTTTAATGAATGAGAGAGGTTGTTCGGGGTGTGTGTTTCTGTGTGTTTGGGTTGGATAGTAGGGGTTTGCAGAGTAAACAACAGCGGCACAGAGTTTGGAACAGAAGCTTGACACCTCAGTGTTATTTTGTGAATTTTAAACCCAGTTCTCGCTTCAACACCTCATAAGCGCTGAGCAAATCTTTCATGCTTATAAAACATACTGTAACACTTACACAGTCACACATTTACCCTGCAGCATAAAAACACCAGCATTGTAATACACTTTTACTCGAACTCACAGTAATAGTATACAGCAATCGACACTAAAACTATTCACAGTCACACTGAGCATCAGTTTTGTGTGTGTGTGAGTGTGTGTTTTTGGTCAGTCTCTAAACAAAATTGATACACACGCTTGCCATTGACATGCTCTAATACACAACAGAATATTACAGCATTTTCTTGCAATACACATATACTCCACCATTCAAAAGTTTGGGGTCAATGTTAATGTGCAGTATTTGAAAGAAGATCACCATGCACCCTATGCTTTTTTGATAAAAATAAAAAATGTTAATATTTTGAAATATGATTACAATTAAAAAAAAACTGTTTTCTTTTGAATAAAGAGAAGCTGAATAGAAATATTATAGTAAAAGGTTTGTGAGAGATTGTGTGTGTGTGTGTGTGTGTGTGTGTGTGTGTGTGTGTGTGTTTGTGTGTGTGTGTTTGTGTGTGTGTGTGTGTATATGTGTAGATAGAGACAGAGATTTATTCTTATTATTATAATTATATTTTAGTTATAAAACATTATACTTATTATTCGTTAGCAAATTAACAGCAGTACTTAAGAATTAGTCAGATTGTGTATATGCATTATAAAGCTTAGATGCTAAGCTTATAAATGATTTATTTTGTGTCAAGTTAATATTTTTTAAGTAATTATTTCTAGTGGTCGGCCGATATTTGGCATTTTTAAAATATCGGCATCAGCCGATAAGTTTTCCTGTTTGCCGATGCGTTCGAGGCGAGACTTTTATTTTAACGGCGCGACAGTCTTTTATTTTGACGGCGCTGACAGCACAGTGCTCACATTCTCCCTCTTGTTCACCGTCATCGTTAACAGTTCTGTCTAATACGGATAGAAGTCTGTCTAATAATCAGATAGAACGGTTAAACAAAGGAATTAAAATGTATACAAAAAGTCTTATAACGATTGCTTTTATATTATTAGTAATAGAAAGGCAAACATTATAATACTTCCTTGTTTGCCGTCAGCATTCAGCAAATACACATTTATATCATTTAAACAAATCTTTGAGTGACTAATGAACGTTTAATTTCACAAAGCTTGCAAACTTAGTCGGATCCAGTTGTGAGATCTTGTGAAGTGTGCATTTGTATACTGCATGATCGCGTGTTCTCTGTGTGACGGTCGATCCGTGTGAATTGAATATGGACAGGAGGAGAGTTCAGCTTCACTGGAGACGCGCAATAGACAAACTTTAAACTCGTGATTTCAAATTATGCTGCGCTTTATGCATTTGCCCACTGCCATATTCATGCCATTTACACTGTGTGCTGTATGTAAAATGAGTGTTACCTTGGCTTTATTTGAAAAAATATGATTCCCAAATCCCAATGCACACAAACTTCCCAGAATACTGAGTGCCCTGTTGGTTTCAGTGTGTACTTCCTTTTTTTTATTATATTTTTTATTAAATATTTATTTATTTGTGAAAAATACTTTGTCATCTAAAGTATAAGTATGTTTATTTAACACACTTACTTTTTAATCCATTTTCAAATGATTTAAAATTTCTTAAACATTAATTAAAATAAATAAAATTATATCGGCCATCGGCCACCCTGCTTTCCAAGATATCGGCATCGGCTGTCAAAAAACCAATATTGGTCGACCACTAATTATTTCCCAGGTGAAAGGGTTTTAATGCAAAAAGCACAATTATTGTAATATCTGAAACAAGTGGTTGAATGTCTCCCCAGAAATGTAATTTCAGTTTCATATATTTTCACACAGTGTGAATAGGCTTTAACAATACTAATGACTTTAAAATTCACAACTTTAAAATAACACAAAAACATATACAGTACTTCTTATTTAGATAGAAACAGTAATAACTGCAAGGAAACAAATCTCTTCTTACATCACACAGTAACTTCCACCAAGGAAGTTTAACTCTGAGTAAACACAGCAAGTCACTCTTACACTATAATCACTATTGCCATTATTTTGCAAATTAGTCTATTCCTGATATAGAGGAAAAGAGGGAAACAGTTGCCACAGACTGCTCCAAGGGCACATTTGTTTACTTGCTGGTGTTGTCTTTTGTTTGTGCAAGTCTTTATGAATGTGATAGTGGGCTGGTAATTGCAGGTAGGGCACTTCAGGGGGCCGTACAGCTCGCTGTGATGCTGTGAGGCACGAAAACCCTGTTGCTCTACAGCAGTGGTTCTCAAATCTGTCCTGGAGTACCCCCAGCCCTGCACATTTTGTATGTCTCCCTCATCTATCACACCTGATTCAACTCATCAGCTCATTAGTGGAGACTGCAAGACCTGAAGTGGGTGTTTCAGATATAGGGAGACATACAAAATATGCAGTGCTGGGGGTACTTCATGAAGTGGTTTGAAAGCCACTGCTCTACTGCAAATTGTGTGTAAAACAATCTCTGAACATGTGTAAACAGAGCCTAAAACTAACTTTTTGCCACCCCTGCCAATGGCCGG
>NW_015542345.1:62226-77711 GCF_001515605.1 Sinocyclocheilus anshuiensis | reverse complement strand
AGGCAGTTATTACTACTACAATGACTAAACATATTTACAATGTTTTTAATTTGTCCTTTAGCTACTTTACTTTCAAGACAAAAACAAACAGATTTATTGATTTATTAATCAATGTTCTTTAACGTTTTTGAATTTCTTTTTTTCTTTTTTTTTTTTTGGTCTTTCCCTTAAAGGGGTCATATGTACATTTATTTTGAAAGATGAAGCTCGCGATTAAGGTAAGGGGCGTTACATTTCTGACGAGTGCTTGCGGTGTTCGGCCAATCACAATGCACTGGGTCAGCTGGCCAATCAGAGCAGACTGCGCTTGTCGGAAGGCGGGACTTTGTAGAAAACTAAGCGTTTGACAGAGGCGGGGCATAGAGGACCTACAATAATGTACAGTATTTGAAAAATAATGTGTTTTTTGAACATTAAAGCATGTCAACATATTCTGTTACACCAAATACACAAAATAATGATCTTTAAGAAAAGCATCATATGACCCCTTTAAAAATGAATTGTTGAGAGTCTTGTCCTTTGCATGCTTTCGGCAAACAGAGAAGTCCATCGTGTTACGAATGTTTCACACATTTTCCATTTGCAGTGCTTATGTTGTGCGCATTTTGTTCCACACCCATGTTACCGGATTTGAGCGTTCACACTGTACGCGGTTGTGGTCCGGCAGTGCGTTCCAGGAGCGGTGCATCTGCAGCAGTGCAGCAATCGTTTCTGCACCGAGTCTATTTTTGCTGTGCTGCATGCGCTGAATTAAAGTGACATGGAAATGTAGTAGTTTCACAATAAATATAATTAAAGTCTACTGTGTTTCACAGTAAACACTTGGCTTTTTAGCTAGGTTTAAAACAAGGAATAGTGCACTTTTAGATAAACAGCAACATAATGCACTTGTGGAGGTAGAAAAACAAAGTTCTTTAAGATTGCTTGTATTAAAGATTTAAATGCAAAAGAAAAGGCACGAGAGCCCACTGTTTCTGTCAGTGGTAAGTTTTAATTTAAAATGTTTGTGATAATAAAACGTAATAAAAGTAGGCTATATGCTGTGGTTAAATTGCAAATCTAGAAGTCAAATGCACTGAATAATAATACATTGTTTATATTTAGAGTTTAAATGTGAATATGTCTGTACCCAATTGTATTACTGTACTGTGATAAAAGAGGATCACAATGCCGAAAAAGCATTTTCGGTAACAACGCTTGGATTTGAAATCAAAATAATGGATGTTGTGTTTGTGGTAAACAGGCACGGATCAGGAGCGGACTGCAAAGGCATCCTGTGTGAAAGCACAATGAGTCCGTGCTGCTTCTGCTCCGCATACGTAAAGCACATGGACTGTAAGTGTGTGAAACAGGCATTAGTCGCAGTATCAAATACAAGCCAGTCTCACTTTGATCCATTGTCAGTGAAACACAATCTCTCGCTAACGCCGAGAACCATCATGACTTTTTGGGCATAACCCCAGATATGTGTCGCCACATTCTCGGGTTATGAAGAATAAAGAAGGCAAATCTTCCGAAATAAGGCAGCAATATCTTCTCAGGTAAAAGTTATTAGAACCGTGTCTAGGGACAATAGCCATCACATTGCTCTGACCTTATCAGCCCGTTTGTATCGTATTATTTGATTTGCTCTTGTCGCTTATGACAGAACAGCTAATCACGATGATCTCATCTTCAGAAAATATTATTTTATTAGCTTATGTCAGAAACAGTGAATCTCTTTAAAAACTGGCTGTTGTTCTCACTACATTGCATTGTTATAATTCGTGAAAGTTTTACCCGCCAACTGGCGACTGACACTGTTACATATACTCACCAATGCCAATTTTTACTCGCATTTGGCGCTTGGCGAGTGTTAATTATAGGCCCTGTGTATAAATGAAAACACTTTTACTTTACACCAGTAGTATTCATTGCATGCCACCTTACCATTTTCCTTCTATCTCTCACCAGTTTCGACCTTCCTTTGGAAATGGATTATGGTGCTAAAATCCTGTAGACGTATCTCTGTAGACGTGCTCACACAGAGGGCTTTTGTCTTTTTAGCCCTGATCAATGGATCTGCTCTTTGTCAAGTCAATAGTCTTTCAGGGCCACCAAGCGAGTCTCCAAATGACTGTATCTGAAAACACCCAATATGCACTGGTACAATTCAATTACTCCTGTTTCCCTGTTCTATGAGGTCAAGGGAAATGTTCACTCTCTCAATTGATTCAAATCAATAATTTCAATCTAAACTGCAGCCTGTCCTTGCCACCACAAGCCATTGCACTGTCTTTATGGATTATTGGTCCATCAGATACAAGCTTCTCTTTGTGTCCCATACATCATTAGCCTCCAGAGGACTTCTGAATATTTCTGCCGTACATTCACGTGGGATTTTAGAGAGCTGTGGGAACAAACCTGTTTTGATCCGGCTTTGTTTCATTGATGAAAAGCTAGTCAGAGGTCAACCGCATTAGTCTAAGGTCGCTGATTTGTTCATGCATCTCTCCCACGATGCTTTTTCAATTAGAAGAGAGAGGACCATTTGTTCTGGTCCTCATTTAGATGTGGAAGGAATTTATTTATTTCTTCTTAAAAACATTTTCTCCATCACAGCTCTCATCTTAATTGCAATTATTTAAACATGCCTCAAGAAGAGGCATCATGCTGAGTGTGATGACTGCAATAATAAGCATTAATTATTGCATGTATTGTTGCAACACAGCAAGTTTGAATATGTAAGAGTATAAAAGCTACTGCATAGGTAAAGTTTTTATTTTATTTGTTTATTTTTTATAACACTTTACAATAAGGTCCTGTTTGTTATGCATTAACTAACATGAACTAACAATTAGCAATATTTATAAAGCATTGATTAACCTTTAATAATGTAAAACTATTAATTGTTTTTATGTTAATTCAAGGTGCATTAATAAATAGCAAATACAAACATGTATTAGTAAATGTTGAAAGTAACATTGACTAAATTTAATGCCATATAAATAATATTTGTTTTTATGTATTGTGTGTGTGTGTGTGTGTGCGCCTCTGTGTCTGTATATGAAATTGTACATATTTTAGTCTTAGCCGACTAAACCTCTTTTCAGTCTTCTATTTTATTTTATTTCATTTTTTTATTTTTATTGTATAGAAAGGGGCAGGTGTCCCCCCCAGATCCCTTTAAGTGTGCTGTTTATGATCTCTCCTCAGCTCTGATATAAGATTATAGTCTGTCTCTCTCTGTCTTGGCAGAGGTTTCCGTGACGTTCTACAGAAGAAGGAGCTTATTGGTGCGTGTCTTTTTAATTGCTCCGTCTTTGGCCAGGGGGGAGTGTAAAAATATACACATGTTCTCATGCACCCACTCAGTGCACGTGTACACAAAAAAACATGCACATCTCACCGGACAGTCATGCTTCAGTTAATTTGCATCTTTTTTTCTCTCTCTTCTCGTAACGGATCATCTGTGACCTTCAGCAAGGTCTTGCATTACGTCTAATTGTGATGAGATGCTTGCCACAGTGGTCCAGGAGCTAAATTAACCATTAGTATTGCCCAGAAGACTCCCACCGCTGAACTGTTGTCTAGTATAATGATGTGTTGTTCACTACACCACTGTTGCACATGAAAATGTGTGGTATGCAACTTTATCGCTCACTTGTTACCCTCTCTTGATATGAGGTCTGAAAGTGTTGGCAAATGCGTTAAAGTGTTTTTCTTTTTATGTGTGTGTGTGTGTGTGTGTGTGCGTGCATGCAGTGGAAATGCGACTCAAACTGCTATAAATCGGTCCCTCTGTTTCAAATGTCAGGCTGCTTCATTATTAATCTCAGCATGTGGCGGACAGAAAGGCAGCAGTAGGTAGTTTTTTGTTTGTTTATGAAGAATGTGCGAATAATGCTTTTGCATATTTTATTAAAGTTTGTTTTTACAGACGGTCCAGTTGAGAAATCACCAAACGTGTCATCTTAAAAATCGCATTTTTATCAGACGCATCGTTGCGATCTAATTAAATAAGGAGGAATGTTTTCAGTGTGCTGTTTACGGCTTCACGCATGGGCAGAACTGTCAAGAGGGTTCTCTCGTTAAAAGGGCGAGCGTGCTGATTTTTCTCCTCCTGTTTGAAAGGGAAACGGGCATGTGAAGAGGCGAGAGAGACTATGTCAGAATGGCAATGAGAGTTGACCTTTCACGAATGCATGAGGCATCTGCTCTTATCTCCTACGCCAAAAGTCTCATTAGAGATTATGAGCTGAAACAATTCACCGCCTTTTGCCTCCGTAGCCATTTGTTTAAGTTTAATTAAAAACATGTGACCTTCAACCTGCTTCTATACTGTCTGAATCGGGCTTCGTTCATTTCTACTTGGGTTCTATTGACCGGAGCAGGATTAGGCAAGCTGATTTGATTAAATGTACCACAGCTGTTGACATTAGTGGCGTTATTATTGTTGTATTAGAGATACAAAAGGCAGCACCGCAGTTGGCCTGAATTCATAGAAGAACATTTAGCGCCCAAGGGTTAACGCACCTTTCAGAAAGGAGAAAAATGAGCCTTTGCATTGTGTAAATATCAATCTCAGAAGAAAATAAAGCCCATATCCTTTTAAACAGACAGCAGAAGTGTTCCTTGTCTTAACCTTGTGTGATTGACAGATGTATTTTTATGACCATTAACTGTAAAGCTT
Source organism: Sinocyclocheilus anshuiensis (assembly GCF_001515605.1). Taxonomy (NCBI): domain Eukaryota; kingdom Metazoa; phylum Chordata; class Actinopteri; order Cypriniformes; family Cyprinidae; genus Sinocyclocheilus; species Sinocyclocheilus anshuiensis. The sequence continues at coordinate 73,039 of NW_015542345.1, read as the reverse complement.
TATAATTACTCAATGGACAGTTGCTGCTTTAGCCCTGGTGAGGTAAGGGATTGAGGTTAGTCATCATATTAGTTCTCTCAGAAAAGGTGTCAGTTTGAAATTATACAAATTTGAAATATAATAATATACTGTATAATTATAATTACTTAGTAGGAGTGCAGTATCAGTGAAGTATATAAACAGCAATATCTCATACAGGAAAATAGGGACTGCAGTGCATTTGCTAGAAATTCAATTTTCTCTTAACAAACCACTGCAAAATAGTGTCTGTGTGGCTAAATAGCTTCTCAAATAGTGGAGTGTTATGCTAGTAGTCCATTTGGATGAAAGTGATTGTTAAATGTAATATGTAAAAGTTAAATAATCAATTGTTTGTGGCCTGATTTTACAGGTTTTCTGTAGTCAGCCTCTATGGGAGGTGTTTAGATGAGGCCTGTGTGGAGAGCAGGCTAAGGAAAAGGAAGCCTGTTCGAGTGGGGAGGAGACCAGGAGAGGAACATACGTTTTAGATGTGGACAGCCTGTTTACCAGAATGGCCCTGTCTGCTTGTTAAAGGATGCTCGAGAACCTGATGGAGCCGCCTGTAATATGATATGGCATATGAGATTTTATTTTTAGGACAGAGAAGCCTCCGTAAGAAAGGTTTATGGGGTTTTGAGTGGGTTGATCTTTTAAAATATTCAACTTCAATGAAATATGGAGCATGACTTGAGGCTGTTTTGAATTCATAAGTACGTTTCACGAGGTTGGATGTGCATATTGAGAGCTGTCGAAGGCAGCTGAGAGAAAAGCCAGGCGACTTGAGGAGTCCGACTCAAAGCCCGGGGTGGAGCGGAGCGAACTTCAAAAAGTAATTTAAAACAATAGTTCTGTTTGATCTGATGATGTAACATCTCACCTGATCAGAATCCAAGGTTTTGCTGCAATGGATCTCAATATTGATTTCTAAAATGCAATTAAGACATGAGTGACTCTTCACTGAAATATTTTTGCCTCATTAATAAGCAACCGGCTGAGACTTATGGAAAACTAGTCTATATTCTGTAATGAGAAGAGAAGTTAATAGCAAACATCAGCTATCAATGAAGTGTTGGTCGTTGCCCACAGTCATTAGGCAGCGTTAGCCATTATCCGTGTGTGGAGGTGGTAATACATTACAGCAGAATCCGATCAATTACGACCACCCCTCCCATAAGTCCCATCTCGGTTAACTGACAGTTCACTGTCTTCACCCCTCCGCTCAATCCCCCTCTTCCTTCTCCCTCGCTCCGTCTGCAGCTCATCAGTCAGTCTACTCATTAACCTAAAGGACTTTGATGGGAGAAAAAGGGAGAGATAGAGAGAATGATGGAGAGAGGAAGCGTCTAGGGAGAGAGAGCACACAGACTGGACTAGGCCTGAATCAATAGCTCTTCATGACAACAGACAGGAGTAGGAGCCAGTGAGGAAGTGATAGAGGAAGAGAGTATGGGAAACAGGAGTTTTTGAATAAAATTACTGATGACATTTTTTTTATATAAATCATTTTTGAATTTTAGCAATATTATGGTGTGTTCACGCCAAACGCGAATTAAATTATTTGCACGAGTAGATTACATACAAAGTTAATGCAAAGAAACGAATAGAGGCGAATCCGCCCCAGGCAATGTGAATGACGCGAAATGTGCAACTCGTGTGCCTCAAAAATTTCAACTCATGCGGAAAATTTGCATGATGCGTTCTTGTGCAAGCCAATCAGCAAAGAGGCTTATTGACACGTCCAGTTGTATCAGAAAATGGAAGAGAGCATATTGTAGCCGTCTAGGAACCCCAAAATTTATGATATAGATACGTGGAACATAGAAAACAATTAAAATCAGTTGTAGTGGTAGTTGTGTTTTATTAGCATGGCTACAGAGCTGCTATCAATAAAAAAAAAATAATGTCAGTGTATATACAGTTGTAAAATGTAACACACATTAATGCAGGATTAGTCCTAATACTCATCTGCCTCTGGATGGTGCTGTGAACCCAGACACGTCGGCATTTGGCTTTCCGGAGTATTTGGGACTTCCACAACGGGTACACCAGCGTTGATCGCGGGATGTTTTTCGCGGCACTCGCGTGAATAAAAACATCACATGATCAACGATGGTATACCCTGATGGAGTAATCTAGAGCAAGTGACGCGATGCGCATTTTCGCTTCGCGTTTGGTGTATAGCTGAATAATGTCCTATAGTTAGAATGGATTATTTTAACTATAATTTAAGTATTATCTTTAAGTATTTAATTTTTTAGTCTTCAAAAAACAGGCGAATTATATTATGCCAGCAATTAAATAAGTAATAATAAATAATTAATAATGATTATTAAAAAGTAATAATTATTCAGTAACTGCTTATATTATCAGTAATTGACCGGCTTTATATTTTGTTTTATAGTTCTGTGTGTTTAAATTTATAAATGTTTATACATTTTTCAAAATCTTTTAAATTTGTTTCAACTTTGGTCTAGTTGACTAAAATGATATGCCTTGTCAGTGCGAGTAAAGTATGTTAAAATGAATAAATATGGCATGACAAAATATTGACTAAATTAAAAAAAAAATTATTTTGAAAACAAAAATGATGACAAAAAAAAAAGAGGAAAAACTAAGAATCACTGAAAGGGAGTTCGGGAATAGTGGAAAGATGGAGTGAGACAGTCGTAGACAGCGATGTAAATGAGGGTGGGCTGGATTGAATAATTACCCATCCCTGCAGCACCGTGCAGACAGACGTCCTGTAGCAGAAAATATTCAGGAAACTCATCAGGTTTGGCATTCAAATGAAGATTCCTTCTCTCTAATGACTTTAAACCCCAGCCCAACTTCCTGTTCTGCGGAGCTTCACAGAGACTGAATCTTTGCTAATTGTGCAGCTCTCCAGCCATTCGGCCTAGTTACCGCGCGAGCAGATTCACAGTGACAGATATATGTTACTTCCAATTAGACGTACGGTTTTACCCACATGCATGTATCCGCACAAAAATGTTCATGAACTTTTGCATTGCAGTAGAGCAGCTCGTGAAGAGAGCCCAGTCCTGATCTCAGCGAACTGTCTGTCTCACTTAGCGACTGTCAGGGGACACTCTGCTGTGTCTCATATCTGTCACTAAATCAGTTTCACACTGTCTTTCTAGCCAGCTTATGTCTGATAGTTTGTATCTGTGATGCCAACAGAGTGTATTCGACTGGGTTGACCAGAAGACACCTGGCCTTCACTTTGAGCTTTTGTTTCTGAAGGTGAAGATGAATTCAATAAAACTTTGAGAAGACAGACAGGGAACTTTTGTAGTAAACAGTCATTTATCAGACACTGAATGTCCTAAAATGGTTCCCAGGACACTTATTACTGGGGCAGTAGCCCTGGAGCATCCTGGGATTGTTTACTTCCCAAAGGTACAGGGGTGATAGCTAAAGGACTGCTTTTTATTGGGTTTGAACCATTTAGTTACTGGCCTCAATCTTTAAACACTATACAGTATGTTGGTGGACTCATCCAGGACCTTAAAGAGATTACCAGAACAGCATTTATTTTTTAAATAGAAATTTTTGTAACATAAATGTCATTACTGTTATTTTTTTATCTATTTAATACAGCCATGCTAATGAATAAACAAATTAATTTATTTATTTTAAAAAGTCTTGCTTTTAAACGGTAGAGTATACAGTATATAACTTATTTAGTCTCCAACATACTACTCATATATACAGTCTGCAATTATTAAGCTGTATATTTTGCATGTTTTTTATTTGTACGCTTTTGAAAAATTTGAATGTTTGTTCAAAATGTTTTACATTTAGTTAGACTTTGGTCTGGTCTGGACTAAAATTATATGTCTTTTCTCTGACAGTAAAATACATTAAAATTAATTATTATGGCATGACAAAATACTGACTGAATTTAAAGCACTCATTACATTCCAAATGTGTATGACTTTATTTTACGGAACACAAAAAGAAGATATTTTGAAGAGTTTTGGTAACCAAACCATTTTGGTGTTTATTTCTAAAAATATCCTCTGTTCCACAGAAGGTCATACAGGTTTGGAACAACATAAGTTGTGAGTAAATGATGACAGAATTAGCATTTTGGGGTAAACTGTCCCTTTAAGACAGATAAATCACATTTTAATCAAATCACTGCATGAAATATAAAGTCCACCTGAAGCAATGACGTGACAAGAGTGATTTTATAGTCATATTAAGTGATCAAAATGGTGGCAGTGGTCTCAGGTCATTAGCTGCCATGTAGCAGTGATTAGGACGGGAATGTGAGAGAGTGGCCTGTATAGAGCGACCATCTGTGTCCTTACACTGGGGTTTAGATCACACACACACACACACACACACACACACACCACTCCATTGATCAACACTTCTCTGGGGTCTGATCCTCCTGATTCCCCCCAAATGCTTGTGTTTGTTGTGCTTGTCAGGGAGGATCTAGTATTTTGTTTGCATCCGGCCAGGTGCTGTCCAACCGATTTCTGTTTGCTTGTAAACCTTTTGTTTCGGTAAGACACAGTAACGTTCAATTAGTCATATGACTGGGTCAGACTCACACTGCAGGGCATAAGTTCCCCAAATACACCCCCCTCTCTTTTTGCTGAACGTTGTGTTCTCAGATTGAATCGCTTGTTCGTTTATCCTGCATCTTTGAGGCTGGGTTTGTCTGTCTATAATGGCACTTTTCCACTGCGTGGTACGACTCGGCTCGGCTCGGTACGGTACGGTACGGCACGGCTCGGTTTGCGTTTCCACTGCAGTTCAGTACCGCTTTAGGGTGGGCGGGATTATTCACATGTCGTTTATAGTTGCGCCGCCTCTACTGCTGCGACTCCTGAAAAACGTTTTCATTCCGCGTCGCCCCATCAAGCTCTTGCTGGATCCGCTCCTCTGCTATCAATGAGAGGAACGTCTGTATTTCCTCAACAGACAGCGAAACAGACACTTTTTGGTTGTTAAAAAAGGTGCGCTTGTTCGATCCTTCCCTGGCTGTGCCGATTTAAATCTAGCGGTTCTGTTGTGTTTGCGTCGCAAGTTCAGTGACGCAGGTAGTGACGATTCTCTCCGGCCAATCCGTGATCAGCAGAGTTTACACGTCACGTTTTGGTAACTGTACGGTTCACTTGGAACCTCAGCCGAGGTAGTACTAAAAAAAGTACCAGGTACTGTACCCAGTGGAAAACCCCCCAAAAGTGAACCGTACCATGCCATACCATGCAGTGGAAAAGCGCCATTATTGGTCTTGTGCTGGTTTGTTTGGTCAGACGACTGCTAGTTAGAGCGTGTATGTCAAAGTAAATTACTTAAGAGCGTATGTGCGCAAACACAAGTGTGTGAATCACAAATTGTGACCTTCCTGTGACCTGAAATAGCTGAATCGCTCTCATGTTCCTACATTCTGTATGCTGTGTAGTGTTTAGCTCTTTTAACTGCTAATGTTGTTCAAAATGCCATACTGATTATTTTGTCAACATCAAAGATCTCTCTAGAGTCTCTCTGATGCTGAGATACAGATGTTTCATCTCAAAATCATGAAACAGCACAACATGCATCTCTCTCTCTGTCTCTCATTCTGTTTCTTCCCCCTTATCCCCTAAACAAATATCATTTGGTGACATTCTCTTCTCTCCCCGGGTTCAAGTAAGCATTAAGCTGTTTTCATTTGTAATTAATTTCTGTGAGGCACTGAATGCTGTGGGATTACAACTCCCCACTGCTGCTCTTTGTTAAATACTCTGATTATTCAATACAGCTGCTGCACAGAGAGAGAAAGAGAGTGTTTATACAGGTATACACACTAGAGTTGGAGTTCAGATTACACCCAGACTTAGACCCCTTTAAGGCCTAGATTTAGACCTCAAGACCCATATCTGTCAGTCTAAGAACCATGCTGGGTAAATGCAGAATTAATGAGCAACGCAAAGACGTCATGGACCCTATATAAGACAGATTCATCAGACAGTGCTGGAGACTGAACATTTGCCATTTCAAAACTGTTTTTTTTTTTTTTTTTTTTTTTTTTTTTTTTTTTTTTTTGGAATTTAAAAGATTGGCTTTTTTGTCCATACAATGGAGGAAAGGGTCACCAACAGTTCAAAATGTCTTCTTTTGTGTTCCACAGAAGAAAGGCATGCATGTTTGGAATGGCTTAAGGATGAGTAAATAATGGCATAATTTTCATTTTTCTTTTTACAAAAATGATCCATTATTCACCCTCTTATGGCTTGCTTTCTTCTACATAAGAATACATTTTGAAGATTGTGTCAGCTGTTTTCATCCATACATTGAAATTCAGTAGGGTCCAGAACCTTCAAACCCCCAAAAATGACATAAGGCTTGCATGAAATTGAGAGTTGACTGCTGTATCATGTGTTTTGTGAAGCAACATGATCAGTTTGTATGATACCCAAGTTAAAATTGAAACCATTTTTCATGTAAACATATACTGACATTGAATATGGTGACACAAACCTCAAACTTCATGATACTTGGTCGTGATGTGCAAAAATCAGTGACGTTTTAACTGATGTTGAGCTTAGTTGAAATATTCAACATTAAAGTTAGTTGAAGTATGTTGTGTTCTGCAGATAAAAGTAAGTTATACAAGTTTGGAACGACATGAGTTTGAATAAATGATAACTGATTTTGAATTTTTGGGTGCATTATTCCTCCAGAAGTGGTTGAGGTGATTGCTACTTTGGCAAGCTGGTCTTGTCTTTGACCAAAACCCGAAAACCAAGATCCAGACCCAAGCCACATTTGTGTGATCTCAATACCTCGAGATCTCTGATACACAAATGCATGCAAATGCACCCACACAAAGGCACATAAAACACAAAGAGATGCACACGCAGCATAGACAGTGTCTTTGGAGAAGAAGGGAACCTCTGAATTATGCTGTTTAAGCATGAATCATTGCTTATTCTCTTTTTCCGGTTCAGTGTTCACACTTGCTGATCCCAGAACAACACATGGACCAGCTTTGATATGCATGACTCTTCTTGGGTTCAGGGGTTACGCTACTACTTCAGCTTGGCAGTTAGAAGGTCACAGCTTCTCTGGAACCTCCTCTCCTCCTCCTTTTTATCTTTGTAATATTAATTGCCTTCCCACTGTCATAAATGTCAGACAAAGACCATTGAAACCCATAAAAACATGCTTTACCTGTGGCACCAGTGGATGGCTGTTGGGTGCCCGGTGGATGAGGCATGTCTCTGCTGATATGCTTAATTACTGCTTAACTCACGTAGGCATAAGGTATAATGTGCAGGTCATCGCTCTCTGAGTCCTTCAGTCAGACAAAGAGGGACATTAGAGCATCATGGGCTCTGAATTACAGCCCTCTTTATCAGTCAGGGCTCCCCTCATAATTTGAGAGCCACCGCATCAAGTACGCACACACAGTCTCTGGTAGTCTGACATTGTTTGCTATTTGCACAGAACCAAACCCATATTCTGTCGCCCAGGGTTCCCTGTTATTTATGTGGCAGCCCATAATCACGCCCCTGTGCGCCGTAAGGCATCAATTAAGGCATTATTTATTACCAGTAGTTCTGGTCTAATTCACCCGCTCAGAATTAGCTCTGATTTCCCTTGACCTTGTCCGCATGTGCCATCTCCCCTTTTTCCACCTAAATGTAGATAAACGAGTGTGCGCAGAGTCCAAACGAGAGAGGGCCAGTAGGACAGCCCGATCATTAAGCTAAATTTAGTCATCAAACTGTAGTGTTACGTCAGCTTATGTTGCTGCTATAATTCACTGCAGGCCAATTTATTTTTCTATGCATTTTCCACAGAAAAACTACATCCTCTGAACTTAAAATAGAGCTTCTGTGGGGTTTTTTTTTTTTTCTTTTTTTTTTTGTGAACTTAGGTTATGCTTTGGGCATTGGACATTTCTTATCGTTATCAGTGGTGAAAACAGTTGTGCTGCTTAATATTTTTTGTTTTATTGTGAAAGTTACTGAAACTTTATGTAAATATGAGTTCTACTTGGTTTGTATATAAACTGTATATAAACATATATACAGTGCCGTTCAAAAGTTTGGGATTAGTACGATTTTTTAAGTTTCTTATGCTCATCAATGTTACATTTATTTTATCAAAAATACAGGGAAAAAAATAAATTTTGTGAAATATTATTGCAATTTAAAATAACAGTATTTTAATATACTTCAAAATAAAATGTATTCCTGTGAAGCAAAGCTGAATTTAAACATCATTGAACATCATTACTCCAGTGTCACATGATCCTTCAGAAATCATTCACATATGCTGATTTATAATCAATGTTGGAAACAGTTGTGCTGCTTAATATTTTTTGGGGACCTGTGATACTTTTTTCAGGATTCTTTGATAAATAAAAAGTTAAAAAGAACAGTGTTTATTCAAAATATAAATTTTGTGTTACAATATACACTACAATTCAAAAGTTTGGGGTCAGTCAATTTTTTTCTTACTTTTTTTAAAGAAATTAATACTTTTATTCAGCAAGGATGTGTTAAATGGATAAAAAGTGATGCTAAGGACTTATATTGTTAGAAAATATTCTATTTTAAATAAATGCTGTTATTTTTAACTTTTTATTCATCAAAGAATCAACTAAAAAAAGTGTCATAGGTTCCAAAAATATATTAAGCAGCACAACAGTTTCAAAGCTGATAATAAATCAGCATATTAGAATTATTTCTGAAGGATCATGTGACACTGAAGACTGGAGTAATGGCTGATGAAAATTCAGCGTTGCGTCACAGAAATAATTTTTATTTTAAAGTATATTAAAATAGGAAACCAATGTTAGAAATTGCAATAATATTACACAATATTACTGTTTTTTTCTGTATTTTTGATCATATAAATACAGCCTTGATGAGCATAAGAGACGCCATTAAAAAAAAAAAAAAAACAGAAATCTGTTTGTATTTATAGCCCTGAAACACACCCCGACAGCACAAAGTCCCGTCAAAGGAGTATCAGTAGCATGACCTTGTTTATCCCACTGAGAAAAGTCACATTAATTTCCGTGCATGTGACTTCAGCAATTCACCAGGTGCCATTTCCAGCCTTACTAATGCTAGGGTGCAGTCAGACGGATGGTATAATCATTCCTAATACTTCTATAGCTTACATGGCGCACCGTACGGCATGCAGAGAAGGAAATTACGTGTCACAGATTGCATTGTGCGGAGCCCCTAAAGTCCCGATTGGTGCGAGACAGGCTCCATTGCAACTAATCGGACGCCTGTCTGCATTCGAGCTCGTTAAGTTGATCAAGTGCCCTCATCCGCTGTCACGTTTCGATGAGTCTCCTGCCAAACTTCAGGCGAAGAGTGAGGGAAAGAAAGCAGGAAAGCAAAGAGATGAAAAGAAAGTGAGCTTCTCGGCGGCCCCCAGTGAAAATGCAAATTGAGCAAATGATCTCTAAAGTCAGAAACTGGTATTTCAGCCCTGTTCTATTTGAAGAGAGGAATAAGAGTGTCTCTCTCTCTGATGGCACAGTCTGGACGTGAGCGAGTTTTTATGAGCCTAACTGTGGAGGAACTAACTGTGTACTGATGAAAGGAACGTGGCATTCAGATTTTTCCCGCAGTGTGTGTTTGCTTCACAGGCGCTTGAGGGAAGCTGAAAGGATGGACAGATTTGAATGTTTTTGTAATAATAATTGAAAGTTTTTAGAATTATTGGCCAGAGATAAATGATTCAAATGGTGATCTTTTTAAATTGACTGTTGCATTTAAAGTCTGGCTTACAGAATGCATGCAGTAGCATATTAAAAGGAGTACTTCACTATTAGATAGAACATGACTGTCACTGCTGCTTACCGCTTTGTCTCTGTAGTACCACATCCTGCTTCTATTTTTTCTGCCTCTTTCTCTCACTCCTTGTAAAAAGTCTAGAAAAATCTTGGCATCTGCTGCTTCTTGGTGGATGGTAAAAAAACAGAACCTATCAGAAGTCATGTCTCGTTGTCGTGTCTCCGCCGTAGCTTGTGTTTTAACACTCATTAAGACACACAGACATCATCCTCACACTAATGAGAGACAAGCAGCCTCTCCATATCAACAGGGTCAGTTTGAGCGAGAAAGGTAGAAGAGGATAAAGAAATGAAGCAGTATGGAGCCAAACAGAGTCATGTAGAGAAAAATAAAGATTATTTTAAGAATGGGAAACAGCAAATGGGACGAGCAGGAAATGAAGGCAAAAGAGGAAGAGCCAAAGAGACTAATGAAAGTGGCCTGAAGCATAGGGCAGAGAGCGGCACACAGAGACAAACGAGTGCACATTCTCTCAAAGCAGTAATGAGAGCGCAGAGAAATCACTACCACACACACTCCAGCATGGCTCACCACTCACTCCTATATCGTACATTACAGCCAACATTCATCTCAAACCTCTCATTTGCTCTGGATGACACAATGGGCTGCATTCTGTCCTATCCATGCTCAAAATCATAGACCTTCACACATTGCTTAGATAGGATATGAGATTGTTTACTATATAACACATTTTAAAAAGGTCAACACACATGATAGCATTCACACAGCATTAATCCTTACAATTCTTGACTTATACATAATCATGCATAACCTATAGCTTCTAAATACAAGGCTAATATTACTATAACTGTTCATACACTACAGGTCAAAAATGTAGTCATTAAGGATTTTTTTAAAAAGCAATTCTTTAATTCAGCAATGATGCATTAAATTGATCAAAAGTGACATTTATTTTGTTAGTAAAGATTTATTTTTCAAATGAATGTAGTTCTTTTAAACTTTCTATT
>NW_015542345.1:52482-61820 GCF_001515605.1 Sinocyclocheilus anshuiensis | reverse complement strand
ATTTATTTATTTTTTATATATATTCAATATAAATATATTGTTTTAAAATATTTAATATATTAAATTATATTAATATTTTACAATATACATTTTTTTGTACTATATTTTTAATCAAATAAATGCAGCCTGGGTGAACATACTGTAAGAGACTTCTTTAAAAAATTTTTTTTTTTTTATTTAGAATTTTGAACGGTAGTGTGCTTTTTCCCAAAATTAGACTTTTGTTTTCCATCAAAACAGTAAACATTAAAATGGGCCAAAATATCCCTTAGACCTGCATTAAAGAACGCACAATACTGTGTCTAGAGACCTGAATATCATACCTGTGAGTAGACTTTTTTGTCTTGGGCCAAAGACAGCACTTTGCAATTTCAAAGAAACATCCTGGCAAGCACTTAACAACACCCTAGCTTCATGGACGAGAAGGCACTACTCTTAAGATAATGCAAAAATCTAGTTTTCTTTTGTTATCATGGACTTATAGCTTGATAAAGATGATTCAATGTGTTGAATGTCTGCATCTCTGCCTAAATTTGCAGCTTAGACCTAGAAACTATTATGAGGAGATACAAAAACAGCTGCAGTTGTGTATTTTCAGTGGGAAATTTGTTTGAGGACCGTCATGTCTGTGGGCTCCTTTATTGCGGTATTTTTGCTTAGCTGCTATCGCTGGCTCTTTTCTTCCCTCCCTTTCTTTCTCTCTCTCTCTCTCATTCTCCATCCTTTCTTGTTTGTAGAGATTGTCCTTGTTTAAAGCACTCATACATCACTCTCTCCCTTGCTCCTGTGCTGAAGTGAATGAGTGTGCTTTGCACCTTAGTGAGGCTCTGTTTGTAATGCTGGAGCTTTTTTTTGTTTGTTTTTTTGCTGCGTGGCTGTAATATGTTCTGTCATGAGAGATTCGAGACTGGTGCAGTAATCGTTGCTGATATGATGATAAAACCGCTCAGTCCAGGACCAACCAGGAACACTTATAGCTTCTCAGCCATACTGCTCCATACAGCATTAATACAGGTCAAGGCAAGGTCAGATGAATGTGGAAATGATTTTCTCTTTGCTTTTGTTCTTATTTATTAATTTGCTTGTTTTTTTTTCTCTGCATCTCTCCATCCATATACCACTCTTATTCCTGTGTTTGTAGTGTAAATGGGGGGTCCAAAGCTAGAGTCGAAAAAAAAAATACAGTTTCCACATCAGAGTTTTAATAAATAAATAAATAAAACATAATAATAATAATATTTAAAAAAACTGAAAAGATAATTAACCTTTATTTCTCATAATTGTGATTTTATCTTACATTTGCCACTACATTTATCGCTTGCATTTGTGACTTTATATCACAGTGTGACTGTTTTAAAATTAGTATTTATTATTACAGTTGTATTATTATTTATGATAACACTTTAGTATTGGGACCGATTTTCACTCTTAACTAAAGCACATATTCTGCATGACCATGTTCTACATCCCAAATCTTACCCAATACCCAAACTTAACAACTACCTTACTAACCATTAATCACTATTAACTATTAAGCAGCAAATTAGGAGTTTATTGAGGCAAAAGTCATAGTTAATAGTGTAGGGATTTCTATGCAAAAGACTCTCTCAGACGAACTTCGAGGCTCCTCCGTAACCCGGCAACCAACCAATCCAACGAGGGCTCTCCCAAAAGGACGTCATCCTGACGTCATCTCAGTAACCAATCAGCAACGGAATTTCCCTCCAGCAGCCAAACCTGGAACCCCGTTGCAACTGACTTCACAAACGCAAGTACAAACAAGGTCTACTATCCGCTGAAATAGGTGCTGAACCATTTAAGCAGTAAACATAAGACAAACCTCTGCTTTGTGATTCTCTCAGTTTGAATTTAAAACCACTCGTGAAAACGAGTTAGAACTTTGGGAACTTCTCAGAACTCCGTTAACATCATTTTCATTCTTCAGAACTGTATGTGTATGTGTGTGTGTGTGTATGTGTATGTCTTAGCTTAGGTCAGTGTAATTTAGAATAGCCAATAAATTCGTGTTTCCTTTATAAAGAAGTATTGTCTGGTGTCATGACATTTTAAAGTTGAACCTTGCCAAGATCTTGCTACCTAGCTCGTAGCGTATAACTTATCAAAGAACGTATTAACCCATGGCCAGGGAAAATACATATAGTCAAATTGTTAATATACACTGACATTAACGTCTCGCTGGACGAGTAGCTGATAAAGTGTAAAATATCGAATTTGAAATCAGTTTTAATCAGGTTGACCTCGAATTTTCAGATTCGATTCCTCTCAAAACCTGAGCTAGAAATAAAATTAATGATTAATTCCCTTATAAAGAATTAATGAGTTAAATTCCTTACAATAGTTTAATAGTGAGAACTGTATCTTAAAATAAAGTGTGACCTCATTTATTTGCATTATTTTGAATTATTTTTTATTTTTTTATATTTATCTTATTTTGTGTTTTACAAAATCACAGATGTGAGAAATAATATTGGACAATTCTGACTTTGTGACTCACAATTACTCATTTAATTTTTTGAAGCAGGCTTCCAGTGAAGGCCGTATTTGATAAATTTTCACTTTAAAATCAAAGTTTTAAGATTTTTCAAACAAAGAAAACTATTAATAATAACTGAATAAGATTCTGCATTATTTGTAGGTATCTATTCTAAAGGTGCCTGCCATTAGTCTTTTTTTTTTTTTTTATAATTTACGTTCAGTCAAATTGTTATGCTGATCATTTATACTTTAAAATGTCTTAAATCAAAGCATTTTTGCTTGTGGTTTCAGACTTTTGAACTCCTCTCACAGTCTGGATGGCGGTAAGAGTGAGTAAGAGAAGGACGGTCAGAGGTTGCATCAGTCTGATCAGGTAGATGTGCTGAGGTAGTGAAGCAGTGCAGAGCATTAAGTCAGTGTGACGGCTTCCCACAAGCCCCTGCGCCACATCACAGATCAGAGATTTAGTGCTGGAAAGGCTAGAAGAACAGCAGTGGCAATAAAAGGTGAGAGGTGACGATACTGAGGTGAGCGAGCGTCTACGTGTTCGCCTCTTTCATTTATATCGTGTTGTCATGCTGTCGGCTGCATCACTCTCCGTCTTCCTCTCTCATTTCTTTGATGACTTTAGTGCCGGCACGACCCATCCTCAAAGAGCTGCTAACTTTTATAAACGTTTTCATGAGAACCTGTTTTTTTTTTTCTCCCCATCTCTCTCCCTCCCTCCCATCTCTCCTGCAGAAAACATGAAGGCACCTCTGCAAAGGTCACGGTCGCGGCAGAATATCAATTTCAACTCGACACGAGCACCCACTGCCAAAGAGCCTCATTACGAGAGCGAACCCCATCCGTCTGCAGCCCACAGGCCGACCCACCGGGCCGAGAGAGAGAAGGAAAAAGAGCAAACTCCGACGCTTTGCTCATCCAATGGTGACACGGACGTGGAGTCCTTGCTCGCACGCCTGCGTGACCTGTGATGACATCACCACCTCTCGGGTTTGACCTCTGTAGTCACTTCGGTGACACAGACACAAAAAAGAAACACAAATCTCGCAGTCACCTTTTGCTAATAAATGCCGGCGGGTTGCGCACATACACGCATAGGAAAAGTCTTAACAATTAACCTTTCCCATCCGTCGTCTCTGCCCGTTTACCTCCAACAACAGACTTGTTGTCCACAGAAGTGCGAGTCATTGTGCTGGTCGGGTCCAGGATGAAAACTCGTCGCTGTTTTGTATTAAGCAGCTAATTACCGGACAGTTTAGAGTGACCTTTGGGCCAAGCACTTTTTTTATGTCGTAAACAGACCAATTATTACTCTTTAAAGGCTTCTTTAAGGCACTCATACATGCGTATTTTCACATACATAGATGTTTGAGCGATAGCAATTCAAATTTGTCAAATCTATTTTTCCTTTTCTGCAAAAAAAATAAATAATTAGCTTCTTTAATAACATAGCTATATCTTAAATGTTTATTATAAACATAAATCACTTTTTTCAGTGTGAATCTTCTTTACCTTTGTTTGTATTCATGTATATGCAATCAAATTAATCCTAAAAACAGTTTTAATATGCATGGAAATCTTTATACTTATGAGGAATTACTCACTGTTTTCTATTTTGGAGTTAAAAAAGAATGTATTAGTTGGGTTTCGTCCCCCTCAAGAGAGACGGTACTATGCAAGAGCAGCGGTTCTGTATTGGGAGAGCCGCTGACAGCAGATCCCTGAGTGCCAGGAATATTTGTACTGCTTAGCAAACCTCACTGATATAATGCACACTTCTTCTCTGCACATTTGTTCTTGGATCTGCTGCTTTTCCAAATAATGTTTCTTTTTTTTTCTTTTTCTTTTTTTTAGACATTTAATTTCTTTGGTTTCTTTTTGTGTTTGTCTGTCTTGCTGTGTGCAGGTGTTTTCTCGTTGTATAATTGGCATGTTTTCACATTCCTCCTCATGATGTTTTCTGTTCTGCTATTCCTGATGTGATTTTCCTCTTTACTGCTCTCAATCAGGCGTGACATCGGAATGCGATTACCTGTGAAATCACATCTCTTTCTCTCTTTCTCTCTCTCGCTCTCTCTCTCTCTCTGGACTTACTCCCATCACCTTTTTTGATTCTTTGAAACAACATTCCTGTTATTGGATAGACATTATTGCGGTGACATCCTTTGGTGAAATGTTTCAAATAAAATAAGGAAAAGAAAAACGATGCAGAGAACTCAGTCTTTTGTTTGGCTTCAAAACAGACGAATGTCAATTCTTTTCTTATTTTAATTTCGTTCCACTTACTCTCTCAGTCAGTTTCCCTCATTAAAAGGGTGCATATGTTCTAGTGCATCCTCTCATTCATTCAGAAATCGTATTTTATGCACGGTTACCTGAGAGTCCTGGAGAGATGAAAGCCTCTGCTACCCACAATCACACCGTTATTGTATTGTAAGTAATAATGAATGCTGTTTCCAAAGGTGTCTGTTCCAGTTTCATTAATCTACTTGAAATGGGGGAGGTGGGTTTGCCCCTTCACCACAGTAGGATGCTGGTGTTATTTGGGAATGCTGGTAATTAAAAGAATGATAGCAGGTAACTTGCTGCCTACCACATTCTTAGCCAGCATCATGTGAATGACTGAAATTGGCAGCAACTGCACATGGAATTCAGGTGCTTGTCATGTAAAGTACAGGGAAGCTATTAAATCAAAGAAAACATGACCCTGACAAATAAAATAAAATAATAAGTTTAGTTGGATACTACTTAATCAGAACTATTTTGACATGTACTTTAAAATTTAAAGTACATTTTATTCATCAAAGAATCATGAAAAATGTATTAGTTTCCACAGCAATATTAACGAACAAAACATTGATAATTATAAGAAGTATTTCTGGGTACCAAATCAGCATATTAGAGTGATTTCTGAAGGATCACGTGACACCAAAGACTGAAATAATGATGCTGAAAATTCAGCTTTGCATCACAGAAATAAATTACATTTTAAAATATATTAAATCATTATTTAAAACTACAATAATATTTTACAATGTTGCTGTTTTTACTGTATTTTTGATCAAATAAATGCAGCTTTATTGAGTGTAAAAGATAAAAGTAAATAATCTTGCCAACCCCAAACTGTAGTGTACATAAATGTATCCTAAAATATTGATCTTGAAATGAAAAAAAAAGGTTCACTTGCATGTTATTTGTCAACTATCCACTAGTACTGCTGCCTTAGAATCTGAATTACCTTAGAACAAGTTCCCTTAGCAGGCTGCATATTTTTACCTACATTTGGTCTTACATGCTTATGATGCACTCCAATGCTTTCCAGATAGTTTGCTCACTATCTTTTGCAACTGAGCTCAAATATTTGTGAATCGCCCTAAGCCACAGTTCGGATTCACAAAATAGATCACATAAAAGATAACATCGCCCAACGATAAAATTGAATGAGTCTGAAAAGAGGCCATATTGGTATTCTTTGAAACCAATAACCCAGAAAACAACATAATTGACAATAATCTCCACACCAAATCTCCATTTAAATACCCTGTGTACATGCACCACACTTTGCAGGTAAAAACAGACCCCACGGTTACCAGAGGATAAGAGCCCATCACAACAACAGGCCGCGTCAGTGTGGTCGAATAGCTCTTTGTGCCGAAATGAAATCATATCAGTTTGCATCCATGTCCTAAGCCACAAAGTCACACGTCCACTTTAAAAAGAACATCGATTCCTCTCCTCCACGCTTTTTATTTGCGTTTAGTCGTCCAAGACGTCAGGCTCTTTGCAGGCGGTGTGTGTAGTGCTGCCCTTAGTGGGATCACAGCTCCGGTCAGCACCACGGACAGCTCCAGCAAAAGCAATGCTAATGAAGCACGGCCTTCCTCGTTCCCCTGTGTATTAGCATCAGACAGGAGCTCACTCTCACCATCTCCCCTCCAAATGATCCACTGCCGCTGCGAGCGTAACCCCGAGAGAGGATGTTCTGTGCTTCTGTGTCCCGTGTTCTTTGCTCTCTGCTTCTTTATTTTTTATGAACTGCCTCTTTCTCTCACTCATCTGCTCTCGCCCTACTCCAAAACGACAGGAACACAAGAAATCACCCAATCCTGTTGCCTTTTTCCCAGCTTAATAGGACAAACCGGAGCGGCAGAGGATATGAAATTCTGCTCGATGTAGTTCTGCCCGAGTAGTGGCCAAAACTACTCCGTGAAGCAAACAAGATCATTCCTTTCCTATTTAATGCCTGCAGTCAGCTGGCTTTCCACAGGACGACAGGGAGATCAGAAGGGGTTAAAGGGTCACAGCCAAAA
Source organism: Sinocyclocheilus anshuiensis (assembly GCF_001515605.1). NCBI lineage: Eukaryota > Metazoa > Chordata > Actinopteri > Cypriniformes > Cyprinidae > Sinocyclocheilus > Sinocyclocheilus anshuiensis. The sequence continues at coordinate 55,008 of NW_015542345.1, read as the reverse complement.
CATTGGTTCTTCTTAAGACATTCTGCTTCGCGAACGAAGGTCAGGTGGGAGAGATTAAGGCTTGTTTATTTAGATGCATGTGTGTTGTTTCATACTTCTTTTGTTAATTATGCTTCAAATGACTTGAAATGGCTTTTTTATTGTTGTTATTACAGTATGTACTTTTTTCCACTGTGTTTGTGTGCTTTTTACAATGATGGTTTCTATTATTCTCTCCGTTATCTCGGCTATTGGATGTGAATCTACTTGACAGACGGTCCTCAATAACAATGTGAAGGTCTGGCTGTTCTCTAACAGTAGCAACCAAGACGAACACAGACTGTCCAACTAGAGAAAGAGAAACAGACATCTGTTGGTTTTTGAACACGCATTGATGCATCTCAAGCTGCCATCGCAAAGCCTTTCCTCCAGGCAATAACAAAAACAAGATCAGGAGATGGGGGGGGGTGCATTTTCTTTATTGAACAGTTGTGCGGTTGTGTGTATAATTTAAAGGGAAACAAAGCATATTGTGTGGCAGATTGCAGTCTGCTCGGGTTTAATTGGAGATAGGGAGAGTAAGGCAGATGTTAGGCAGAGTTAAGACCGTTAAACTCTGATTACTAGGATGAATCCTCACCCGACACCTCTTCTAGCATACAGAGACCAGTCTATCTATCTCAATCCATCCTGTGAGAAGACAAAAGTATTTTTATCAGTCCAACTCGAAAAAAGTTCTGTTTACAAAATGACGTTTTGACAGTGAGCGCGTCTGAGGATGAAAATAACTGGATTTGGCACAGTATGCAAGGTTAGTGACATCAAACCTGAGAGATTCTGAGATTTGTTCATATATGCATGCTTGAAATGAGAAATTATTCTACATTTATTGATGAGCTGCAGATTATCTGTTCTTTCTTTCCTCACCAGGTGACAAAGTGTGTGTTTATGTGCTTTAATTACACCGGGGTGGAGTGTGGTCGCTTCTTCATCCACTACACTAACAGGAACTTCAGGTCAGGAAAACTGTGGAAATTACTCCTGGCAAAACTAAGTAGCTCACCTCTCTGAATTCACCAGATTAAGAGAGACTGCCCTCCAAAGTGGACTCTCCCTCCTCTTTCCAGGGTTCCCACGGATCCTTGAAATCCTTGAAAGTTTGTGAATGTGAAAAAAAAAATTCAAGGCCCTGGAAAGTTTTTGAAAATAAGCATACATAGAGACAGGTCCTTGAAAGTGCTTGAATTTATTTTATGCAAGAAGTTTTCTGGAAAAAAATCCATATTCCCTCCGGTCCGCTAATGTGTTATTTCGCCAACACTTCGTGGCCATATTAGCTTGCTTGATTTACGTTAGTTACGCGCATTTACGTGTTACATAACTTCGTGGCCATATTAGCTTGCTTGATTTACGTTAGTTACGCGCATTTACGTGTTACGTTAAGTGTTTCCCCGCGTGAGGTACTTTGTGTTGTACGTTGCCATGACGTTCACGCATGCACGTATCTACTACGATGGTACCTCAACGTTTCACACACACACACACACACCGTTAAACATTGCAAAAATAGGCTGAAACATGATGCCTGGAAAATGCAAGTTTCAAGATATTTGGCTCACCAAAGAAGATTACAAAGAAAGGCTTCCCAGAGATGAAAACTGTAACAATGTATCTTACAAGGTAACACAATGTAACCTTGCTCTCACTTGAAATGTGTCCCCACATTAACAAGGTGGCCGCGGGTTCTTAAAAAGTCTTAAATGTCTTAAATTCAGATTCGATGGGTCTTAAATATTTTCCCAGTCCCAGTTACGCAAAAATTTCCCCAGTCTGACGGACCAAGTGGCTGTTTAAAGGGGTCATCGGATGCAAAATTCACTTTACAAGTTGTTTGAACATAAATGTGTGTTGAAAGTGTGTGTACACATCCACACTATAATGATAAAAATCCACCCAGTGTTTTTTTTTTTTAATCCCTATTTTAAAATCCCCTTTCTCAAGTGTGTTGGAAGTGTGTGTACACATCCACCCTATAATGATAAAAATCCACCCAGTGTTTTTTTTTTTTAATCCCTATTTTAAAATCCCCTTTCTCAAATCAGGCTGTAATGAGATTCCTGTCAGAATGACGTAGTTCTGCACAGGCCCCTCCCACGATAGTTGATCGACAAGGACGTCTTACCTTAGACCCGCCCTGAGTGAGCTTAGAGCTGTCCGCCATTGTGTCGACTCCGGTGCAGCGGAAGACAAGAATGTCTCCGATTAAGCAATTGAGGTGTTTTGTTGTTGGATGTAAGAATGAATATAGCAGTCGTCATTTACTTCCGACATCTGAGCCGCTGAAGACGCAGAGGATTAACGTTACTTTCGTTTCTGAAGGGATTGCGATCCCGATCTGCCTAAATGCGTTTATGTTCGCGCGAATCATTCTTACTACAGAAGAAGTGAGTATAAGGGTTTTTTAAGAATCTTTGCAAATCGCCTTTCCTAATAATGTGCTAGTTAGCCAGTTTTGCGGCTGAAGTTTACAGTCTGCTCGTCACCCCA
>NW_015542345.1:23531-51644 GCF_001515605.1 Sinocyclocheilus anshuiensis | reverse complement strand
AGGGGAAGACAAGAATGTCTCCGATTAAGCGATTGAGGTGTTTTGTTGTTGGATGTAAGAATGAATATAGCAGTCGTCATTTACTCCCAACATCTGAGCCGCTGAAGATGCAGAGGATTAGCGTTACTTTAGTTTCTGAAGGGAATGCGCCTATCCCGATCTACCTAAATAAGTCTATGTTCGCGCGAATCATTCGTGATCCAGCTTCATCTACAGAAGAAGTTAGTGAAAGGGTTTTTTTATTAATCTTTGCAAATCGCCTTTCCTAACAATGTGCTAGTTAGCAAGTTTCGCGGCTGAAGTTTACAGTCTGCTCGTCACCCCACAGAAGGGAGGGGCGGGGTCAGCAGAGCTCATTAGCATTTAAAGCAACATGGACTACAACAGCGTGCTGAAAACAGAGCTGATTTTGACAGGGTAATAAAGGGTGTTTTTTACACTACCATTGAGAAATTTTAACCAAAGTATGTTATAGACTTTTTATTAAGACCCTAAAGAATCATATCAACTTGTGAAAAATGGGCATCCGATGACCCATTTAAAGTCAATGGACAGACAGATTTTCCCCCCCGCTGTAGTTACTGCTGCAGTTAGCTGACCAGCCTCTTAGCTAGTTTAAAATGGGTTAATGCAAAGTGAGTGAAAGGGTTATTTTATGAATCTTTGCAAATCGCCTTTCCTAATAATGTGCTAGTTAGCAAGTTTCGCGGATGAAGTTTACAGTCTGCTCGTCACCCCACAGAAGAGAGGGGCGGGGTGAGTAGAGCTCATTAGCATTTAAAGGAACATGGACTAAAATGGGTTGCTGAAAACAGATGATTTTGACAGGGTAAAAAGGGTGTTGTTTTACACTACCATTGATAAATTTTAACCAAAGTATGTTAAAGACTTTTCATTAAGACCCTAAAGATCATATCAACTTGTGGAAAATGAGCATCCGATGACTCCTTTAAAAAACATGTAATGAGGTTATAGCATGTTGAACTGTTCACAGTGCTTGAAGTGGGCCGGTACGCACAGGTACGCAGTAGAAGAGAGGGGCGGGGTCAGCAGAGCTCATTAGCATTTAAAGCAACATGGACTAGAACAGCGTGCTGAAAACCGAGCTGATTTTGACAAGGGTAATAAAGGGTGTTTTTTACACTACCATTGAGAAATTTTAACCAAAGTATGTTAACTTTTTATTAAGACCCTAAAGAATCATATCAACTTGTGAAAAATGGGCATCCGATGACCCCTTTAAAGTCATTGGACAGACAGATTTCCCCCCCGCTGTAGTTACTGCTACAGTTAGCTGACCAGCCTCCTAGCTAGTTTAAAATGGGTTAATGCAAGTTTACTGAAAAATGGCTCTAGAATTTTACTTGCTCGACCGGACAAATAGCCTGATTAAAACTTAAGTGGCAAAAAAAATAACCAGTGAAGCGTCGGAACGCAAGAATGATTCTTCTGATTTTATTACATTCAACGTAAACAGCGATTGATAATAGACAGTGTATTTCTGGTATCAAGGTTGCGCTATTTAGGCTCGCGCTGCCTGTTTCTTTGTAAGACTTTTATGGAGAAATCAAATCAAATGAGTTTATGAAATGAGCAAAAGAGCTGAACGAGACAAAGAAACTCACAGAAGAAACTGCTGAGGTAAAAATTCTAAATGTTACGTTTTTTATTTATAACATGATGTAGCAACATACCATGACAAGGGAGCTAATTGCCGAATATTCTCACGATTGCAAATGTTACATTGATTTTAGTTCAATAAACAAGTAGTTGAGTAGTCACGTAATTGGGTTACTTACATTTTAGACACAGTATTGACTGTTTTGTTCTGTTTCACCAACTAAAATAGTTCCAAACAAAGATCACAGCAGAAGTAAGCTATATATATATATATATACATATATATATATATATATATATAGCTTTGGTCTTAAAGAGGTTTGGTCTTAAATGTCATATAGGTGGTATTAAAAAGGTCTTAAAAAGTCTTAAATCTAACTTGTTCATATCTGTAGACAGCCTGATTAAGTCCTTGGATTTGAGGTTGTTGGACCTGGAAAGTCCTTGAATTTGAAGTTAACAAAGGTGTGGGAACCCTGTCTTTCTCTCTCTCATGCACACATACCCATTCCCTCTTCTCATCCTAATCATGAAGCGCCCATCGAGTACATGTCCCTGGAAACAAAATTCAGTTTCTAATAATACGTTAGTCCTTCTTGGTTTGGAAGAGGTCTTTTGTCGGGTATTGTAACAAGTCTGCAGGGAGTTTTGCTCTTGTGGGAGCCAAAAGCAGACAGAAGGCTTGGCACTTTTTGCCATATCTCTGTCTCCATGCTCTGCCAGACATCCTGAGCTTAAGTGTGCTGCACTGATCTTCTTCCTCTCACAGCGAGTCTCCTTTTTCTCTATTTGCATCTGTTGTGCCAAATCCTTTCTCGCAAATCATTTCCACCCTAGGTATTGATCAGCACTTTGACCTTCACTCTTCCCGGGGGTTTTGTCTCACTTGTCTCTTTCACGTCGTGCCTTGCAGATCCTTTTCACCAAAAATGGAAAGAGCTTGCACCTTCTCTTGTTCCTTCTCACTCTTTTTCTCCTTGCTTGACTCTAGACGGGTTTTTCACCTTGAAATGGCATTTTGGCCGTTCCTAGCGCTCTTACTGTAAGGGGCAACCGAATCCATCGGAGGCTTTAGCCGAGCAGAGCAGCTTAGTCACCTGCTCCAACGTGATTGCTTTGGATTCAGGATAATCCAGCACCTTCTCTTTTCTCAACTGTTCCTGGTCTATTTCTATCTCAAGGACAGGCCCTTTGAGAAAAGATGGCCTCAATCGTTGATAGAGGCCATGGTGTTATTTAAGAAAAAGCTTTTTTGGGGGTTTTAAGCAATGAACGAAGTTTAAAGAAGTCTTAGGTAAGGAAACAAACTCTAAGCTCCTTTTTATAACCTGAATGGCCATTATTGGTTCATGCAAATGCGGAGTGATTTAGTGTAAATCCCTAGCCTTGGCTCTGGTAAAATCTTTCCAGTTGTTGCTCTGCATGAAAACAAGGGTAAATTAGACCTTACAAAGTGTCCTCAAAGGATGAGGCTTCTTCAAAATTGGTTAAAAGCAGCTCAGGTGAGAATGAGTGCAAATAGAGTGAGTCCTAGAACGTGTTGCAGCGTCGTCTGCGAACTGTTAAGACCTCCTCAGAAACCGCAGCATATAAATAGACTCGACTGTGGCCACTGTGTGAGTCAGTGGCTGTCAGCAAAGCTTAAGTTTGAGGGCAGATGTTGGGGAGGAGGGTGGTTGTCCTTTTCTATGCTATTCCAGACAGAAAGATAAACATTTTCCCCCGGGGTACGGACTGTGAGAAGGGGTTTCTGTCCGGTCGGGGGTGCTGGCAGGGAATTTCAGGCTGTTTTTGGCCTGGAAGCCCTGACTCTGCAAGGTCACATCACCATGAGTGTGTGTGTGATGATGTGCAGGAAGGACAATGCCCGGAGCGCATGTGATGGAACCAGGCCAGAGTGCCACCACGTGCTGTCAGCACGACAGACAGGGCACAACATCACCCGCCTACGAGGTTCTGGAGCAAACTGACAGTTAGCAGCATTACATGCTTAACGCTCTTAGTCTTTTTGTGTTCATGTGCTTTATTGATCGTATAGGATGCAGAGAAACAGGAATGGGTAAAGACAGATACAGTAGTACAGTATAAGCCAATATGCGACACCCACTGCACCATAGCTCTGACAAGCTTTTGGTATTTGGTAATATTACATTATTTATTATGTAATAAGTATTTTGTGTATATTTTTAATATACAGTAGAATATATATTTTATATAACTATATCATTTAATGTTTTCAGATGCTACATATTTTATACAAAGCATTGTATTTAATAATATATGAAATATGTAATTTATAAAAATAAATATTTTTAAAAATGCAATTTGAAAGTTTGGGGTCAGTATGCAGTTAATTAAAATATCTGTTCTATTTTAAAACAGTTTAAAATGTGTATTATTCCTGTCATGGCAAAGCTGAATTTTCTGCGTCATTACACCAGTCTTCAGTGTCACATGATCCTTCAGAAATCCTCCTAATATGCTGATCTGCTGCTTAAGATACATTTATTATTATTAGCAATGTTGATAACCGTTTTTGCTGCTTCATTTTTTTTTATGTATTTTAAGGAATTATTTGATGAATATAAAGTTCAAAAGAACAATTATTCGAAACTGAAATATTTTGTAACATGATACATGTCTTTACTGACGCTTTTGTTCAATTGGATGCATCCTTGCTGAGTATTAATTTCTACTTTTTTTTTTTTTTGGATTGTTGGTGCAAATCTGCTGGGATATATGTGTTCCTCCTAAAAATATATGGTATGTACTTGTAGAAAGGAAATATGTAGCTAAAAGGTTTTTTCTTTGGAAGATGAAAATAAATTTGTGTGTGCATGCATTTAACGTACTTCATAATCACTTTATGTAATTTTATTTGCTTAATGGAAAAAGCACAAAGACTGAATCTGGATTTACAGACCTGGTCCATTCATGTCTAATCTACCTCAGCAAAAAGCACCTTATGATGATGGTTTACAAAACTCAGACTGAGAGAGAATAACTCAAAGATTATGTTTGGAGCAGAGTGCAAGTACGAAGTGGCAGTCTTTGATCTCCATGGCGGCAGTGACAGCGACTGGGCGGGCGGAACCATGCGGAGGGTCTTCCGGGATTCATTATCCTGTTTGTGAGTCTTTTTAATGATGGGGGAGGTCCCTGCCCTCACCAAGAGTCACAACAGAGAGCAGTTTATGCACACGTCTGAACAGACGAGCTGTGAGCATTCTCTAATTACTGTTTAAGATCCATTAAAACTATTTCCTTCATTCAGACTTTTCATGGCAATTACATTTGATTATAAGGTAATATGCACTCAGTGCTCATAAAATAACAACAAAAAATGCTTGATGAACTCCAGAGACAACAACAACTGACTGTTCAGCTTAAGCGTATTGTCATGGTGTTTTTCATTTAGTGCTGCAAAGCGACAGTTCCACATTATTATATTGTATTTTAATTAGACTGTCCAGAGATCACATTCGCCAGGGGCTCTTTTTTTTCTTTTTTTTTTCAATGAACAATTTTCAGTAATAAGATTTTTTTCATTATAGAGCAAAACTGGCAGTCTTTGTTCACTTGTCTTTTTTTTTTTTTTTTGGTCAGCCAAGACCATTTGACCTGAGATTTGATTTGAAAAATGTAAAAGAAATATTTCAGTAATTTAAAAGCACAAGTATTTTTATACTAGCTTGTTCTTAGATGAAACAAACATGTTGTAATTAGTGTTTAAGTCAAGGCTTGCTTGGGTTGGTTTGTTTCTATTTTAAGGTAGCTTTTTAGTGAGGATGTCAGAATAATGTGTTTGGATATGTAAATTCAGCGCTGTCAGTCGTGACCGGGATGTATGTGGCATATGGTACAGTCTGACATAAAAAAGCATTGATGTTGCACAGATTTGGTTTTCCCCGTGATCTCACTGGGGTCATATCACACTTTCTGACAAGCTATGAATGTAAAGGACAGAAAAAAAATCACACTGTCCGCATCTGTCTTCAGCCGATCAGGATATTCCTGCTGATGATTTCGCACCATGTTAAGCAAGCCTGGACATGTCTTAGAACATGATGTCAAATATAGGTATGTATCTCACTTTCAATCACACCATCTCACTCTCCCATTCCTCATTTCCTTCAGCTCTCTCTCCCCTCCTGTCTTCTGAGACAGCGGTGTGATGTAATGTGAAGTAGAAATGCTGTCGACTCTTTGACCTTGTGTTAAGTCTTCAGACTGAGAATGAGAGAGGTTGTAAAAAAAAGTTGTATTACCTCACCCTCTTCTACTGCTCTCTGTCTCACTCTGCACTTTGTAGGAGCGCGGTGTAAATCTACTTATCGTGTTAAACCAGGCCTGTTTGTATGAGGCTGCCCAGAACACCCAAGTCTCTGAGTCCCGACTGACATCATGCCTCCACTTCGACCAAGTTCCTCCTCACGCACCTCCTGAGGTTTGCTCATCCTGTCATGTTCTGTTTTATCTCATTTTATAATGAAAACAATGTATTGCTTCCAGTTTACAACAAAAAAGTTCACCGAGGCATTCTTTACTCCAAACCTGTATACTGTTTTGAACATGGAACATAAAAGGAGATATTCTGTCGAATCTTTATATAGCTTTTTGTCCTTTGAAAGACAGTTCATATTGACCAAAAGAGACCAAAATAAATAGTCTATATCAAGGGTTTTTAAACTGAGGTCTGGGGACCTCAAAAGACTGCAGAGGCATGATGGGGTATGGTTGCTATCTAATAGTATGGTAATAGTGAGTAGAAAAGAGTGCCGTGCCAACTCAATAGTAGTGTTCATTTCGTTGACGAAAAATGTTTCTTGGCAAGTTTTTTTCTCATGACTTAAAAAAGACAGTGACGAGACGACTAAGGTCAATAAACAATAACTGCGACTATATCAGCGTGCAGTATCATTGACGATAAAAGACGAGACTAAAATTTATACCAAAATTTTTTGTGAAAATAAAAGAGACAAAATATTTTTGTGGACTCTTGATATCTGGCAACCACACACATGAAAGCTTGCATAGTAGAGACACTATGCGAGCTTTCGTGTGTGGTTGCCAGATATCAAGAGTTCAAATCCCCAAATCAAAGCTTCTCTGGTAAAAGGATACATGTTCTGCACTGTGTTTTGCTTAATTTTTACAATCTGACAATCATGCACACGCACTTGATCTTCATTGCGGAAGCACCAACAATGATCTGAAAACGCCAACATACAAGTTAGCTGGAGTTTAGCAATCTTCATGTGAGATCTTCAGCTTAAATGAAAGTGTCATTCAGCCAGTCTTTGTTCTGTCATGAGATTTCAGCTATATTGTTTGTGATTGTGGTTGCTGAATAAATGCGGTTGTTTTAATAGAGAAACATTATTGCAATTTGGAATTACTGAAATTACTATTAGGAGTCACTGTTATAATATTTATTGTTTGTTTTACCAGTTTTCATAATGTAGACAGAGAGAGTGCATAAGTCTTTGATAGTAATTTATATAATAAATTGCCTATATCAGTACAATGGGTGAGGTAAAATAAACCATGTGAGTCGATTTTTGCTTATTAGTAAACGTGCAATACCTGCAATGCAAAAAAAAAAAAAAAAATTCTCATAGACAACAGTCATTACAATTAAAATTTTGAGCAAAAATAAATACAGGACTAAAACGAATTTAAAAGACTAAGACTAAATAAAAAATGGCTGACAAAATTAACACTACTTAATAGACACTTAATTACACCCTATTGTAATATTTTCTTATATTTTTAATTGTTAATTTTACTGTTTTACTGTATTTTTATTGTTTAATTGTGCTGTTTTACTGTCAGTGGGTCTTTACACATGAACAACATGATATTTGCCATTTATTTTAGTTATTGAAATTTTGAGCTATTCCTCACACAAAGTTATCATATAACTTCAGAAGACTTGATATAGTGCAAGGGCCATATTTCCTACTTTTATTGTGCTTTTATTATGCTTTTTGTTCTTTTTTTCCAGTTTGTGATTCATGGTCACTATGGAGTGTCATTGTGAGGAAAAGAGCTGCAGATTCTTTGAAATGTATCATTTTGTGTTCCATTTAATAACACATATGTAACGGATTTATTATTTTTTTTTTGTCTAAACATAGACTATGCATATCTCTTTAATCAGGCGTGGTTAGCTCTCAAAGATTCATTTCCAAGCGACATTGTATAAAAGTGCATCGAGGTGCTTTTGTTTACACTCTGCGAAAAAAAACATGTCACTGCTATTGCCATCGCACTAACCTGAAGAGTTTTGAATATCTTGGTGCATGTGTTCCCGCACTGTATTATTTTTATTAAACTACCGCAAACTGACATATAAAAAACAGTGAAGAGGAACTTCTCATTAGCTGAATGTGGAGAAGAAAGACACGCTGTGTTTTTTTTTTCCCCAGCAAGCAGGCGTGAAGAAACAGAGCAGCAGATCAGAGAATGAAAAAAAAAAACATCTCTGTTGCTGTTATTCACCGGTGTGGCAACCCCAAAATCTGACTAAAAGTCACTTTGAAAAACTGCAAATCAAATCACTGCACCACCTACTCCACTTGCCCCCAAAGTTTATAGATACTCTAAATATTTAACAGCCATAATTTGTCAAGAGCTCTGGATTAGTAAAAAATGCACAGATAGCGGAGCAGTGGCATAAAATCAAAACACACATTGCAGACGTGTCAATGAGCTTTTTTTTTTTTAGGTGTGCAGAGAAACAGTTGCTATGGAGGGAGCTTAATGAGGGGGAGTTAAGATGGAGAGGAAGGAGCAGGCCACGGGGCTAGTTTTAGAAAAACAAGTCGAAGAGATGTCTGATTTAATTTATAAACCCCGAGTGTCATTTCAAAATCCCCTCTCTCTCTCTTAGCTGCTATGTAAAACAAGAGATGAATAAACAAATCTGCCTCATTAATATGTATAACCATACATGTCTACGGCAGTACCGGGATGTCAACAATGCTTTGTAACGGGAGAATATTTTCAGCTGTCGCTGTTAAATGCACTATCAGCAGTACAGCATATTTGATACATTTGAAATATTACTTGCCGCAACAATGTTATTATGAGGATTTTTTTCAGCATTATAACATGCAAAACATGTCGCATTTACTACAGCACATAATCTCTCAGTTCGAGGCTATAATATTCACATTTTCTCAGGTTAAGTCGAAGATACATTACTGCCTGGAATTCACATTTTGTTTTTTTGTTTTAACAGGTTGTGTACATCTGACACGCTTGCATGCATGTTCACGCTCCAGTAGAGGATAGCTGGTGAGGAATTAATGGTACAATGAACTTCTAATTACCCCTGGATCACAATACTAAGGTGAGGTAGGAAAACAAGAGAAAGAAACGTGTATGCTAATTATATCCCAAGTAATGCAAAGCGGTTGCATTGACAGTGAATCAAAGATTGGTTTGCTGTTCAGGCTTTAATGGGCGGCTAACTGCTGCTCTCTCGTTAGCCATAGACTATTCATGTGCAATTAGCCTGTGATGCAGTCTTTGTACAAGCACCAGGCACAGCTTCGATGTGCTACCTGTGTCCTGTGGCACATACGGTCTCCCACCAACACAACATGTCCGCATGTGTTTCTACAATTTAACATGACTGACTTAATTATTATGAAACTAAAAACTGAGAGTAACTACTTTTTGTGGGTGAAATAATATTGCAAATTAAAATGTCTGTGTTCTATTTTAAAACAGTTTAAAATGTGTATTATTCCTGTCATGGCAAAGCTGAATTTTCTGCGTCATTACTCCAGTCTTCAGTGTCACATGATCCTTCAGAAATCACTCTAATATGCTGATTTGCTGCTCAAGAAATCTTTCCAGTTATTTTCAGTGTTGAAAACAGTTGCTGCTTAATATTTTTGTGGAAATGTGATACACAACCATTCAAAGATTAAAAAAAAAGAAAATAAATTAATATTTTTTGACTTTTTGAGCAGCTGCATGTTTGAGCAGCTACATTCCTCTAGGTCAAAGATGAAAAAATGGGATTTACAATAAAGTAATTTACAAAATTATTTTGATTTGAGTTTATTTATTAATGAGTAACGTATCTTTTGAGTGAATGTGCAAATTTGTAATGTTATCAGCTTTTACCATGTTATTACAACATTTAACCACTTTTTATTAAATTAAAAATTGAGAAATTCTTTCAAATTTAAATCTTGTACAAGAACTACAGCAAAAATCAGTTTTGATGCATATTTTATCAATATTTTAGAAATTTAATTTGAATATTACCAGTACTGACTTCAGTGGATTTCATTAAATTCCTTTGAACACAACTGCTCAAAACGGTCTAAATTTATGAAACCTACACATTCAAAACATTATTACTCTGAAATGTTTAATGTAAATGTTAAGTGTAAGTGAAATGTTAAGTACTGTAAGGTCTTTCATGACAGTACATATGCTGGAGTGTGAATTTGATAGGTGCTTGATATAAAATAAATGGTGCTTGAAAAAATTTGCGTTCCCTCGCAAAACTTTTGCGTTCTCTCGCAAAAGATATTTGCGTTTTGCGAGGGAACGCAAATATCTTTGCGAGAGAACGCAAAAGTTTTGCGAGGGAACGCAAAGTTTCTCGAGGGAACGCAAAAGTTTTGCCAGAGAACGCAAAAAAAAATTTCCTCCCACCCCGAATTTTTTTCCCACCACCATGTCCCTTTAGGGGCTCCGTAGGTGTGTGAATTTGATAGGTGCTTGATATAAAATAAATGGTGCTTGAAAAAGTCCTTGAAAGTCCTTGAATATGGTGTTCATGAAAGAGTGGGAACCCTGATTTGTATTGCAAGAAGATTCTTCATGGTGTTTTTTAAGCATGAATTACACTGAAAAATCACATTGCTTTTGTTAAGACCATTAAAGAGCCTCTCATCTGAAATAAAATAAATGATAAGGGCTGGTTACTTTCAATTCCATGAGATTCCCATTTCCAGAGAATCCTTTGTCTCAGAGAAGTTAATAAAAAGCCACTAAATTTCTGTGACGATGATGATGGTGACACGGAGAGGATGAATGCTGTCAGGAAATGTGGAACAAGTGATTGGTGCGAATAGAAAAGGAAGTCAAAACAAACTTAATATAGTAGGCGCTAATGGGGGGTGAAATTCAGCACAGGCTAATGAACGATTCATTTCAACAGCGCTAGGAAAAAGAACAAAGCTGCTCCAGTTTGGGAGGAAGTGTCTTCCATGAGCCGTTGACAATTTACGTCGTTTTGTATTACAAGTGTTCTTTTATTTTGAGCAGTGCAGCGATGGTGACTAATTGTCATTCTGTCACTCATAAGTTTCTTTTTGTCCCTATAAAATTGGTTTTACGATTCTTTTACAACTCCACAGTTGTAATGAACATGAGTGTGTGGCCACAGGGAACTTCATGCTTAGTTGCAACGCAAAATTGAATTTCGTTAGCATCTCTTCATTAATATAGAGCGTCTCACACTTGTGTTTTTGGAGGGAGCACCAGTGGCAGTCCTGGCTTACTTGGTGCCCTTGGTGAGATATGACTGTTTAAAAATGTTTAAAGAATTTCTTTGTAAAATGTTTGTGTGTGTGTGTGTGTGTGTGAGGGGTAGGGTGAAGGTTAGGCTAAGGGGATAGACAATATAGTTTGCACAGTATAAAAACTGTTACACCTATGGAGAGTAAACCATACAAGCGAGTGTTTGTGTGTTTGACAGCAAGTGAACAACACCATACATTTTTACAAATTTTTACCAAACAAATTTTGACATTTTTATAATAATTATTGTTTTGTTTCTCATGAAAACATAATAGTTTTGAGCCAAATATTTGTATTTGAAGTGAAAACACTTGAGTGAACTGGCTAAATTTTGACAAATTTGTGGTGATTTGAAGTGCTTATATATATAGTAAAAAGTAATCTAAAAGTAATCAATAAGTAGTCAGATTATATTACCTGAAATGTGTAATCTAATAGATTGTTATTGACACTTTACATCATGTATTTTGGAATGTATGATTTTATTTTTCTTAACCATGTGTTATTCAGAAAAACGACATATTTATTTTTGTTTTAATAAATTATAGATTGTATTGTATACATAAATGATTGTTATATGTACATAATTGTAGACATTTTTAGACTTCGCAACCATGTTTTGCCCAGAATACTCATGCAACTAAATATTTGCTTTATATATTGTTTTATTAATTGTTTTACTTATAATAATTTTTGTTTTTAATTTTATATACTGTATTATTATGTTATAATGTTTTATTTGTGATACTATAAAATGAGTCCAGAAATTCAGCATATTTTTATTTTATTTTATTTTGCTCCAAATGGAAATGGAAGTTCATTGCTGTTTCATACTGCACATTTTCGCATGTGAGTAGCAGGTCATCCAGATATTCCATGCATACAGAAAATTTGCATAATGCACGTAGTATACATACTGGGGAAAAAAAAGACTACGAGCAGAATGCTGCTCAAAATCACATCTTTCCTCTTCATTATAATCGTCATTCGGATGGCCATCTTAATGATATACTTGTTTTTCTACTTCTGATGCCATTCAAGCTCACTGCGTGAGTCCATACGGGAGCCCATGCATGTGAATGTGCTCTCTCAGGAAAGAAGAGGAGTTGTTTACGACTCTCTCAACCCAAATGAGCGGGGCTGACCGCCCTTATCTGCCCACTAACAGATCTTGTCGAGCGACATTACTGTACATATGGTCAGCCTGTCCTGAGGCTAGGCATGCTTTATGTGTGTGGAGGCAGACAAGCGTATCTAGAGCTGTCATCTTACTGTGGAAGTCAAGCTGGAGACTCATGCACACACACACTTAAACATGTATTCACATACACACACAAAGCTCACATAAGATGATTTCCACTGACAGAAACGGATGCATCCCAGCTGGCCTTGAAATTTGTCTTGAGTAAAGGTTCAGAGATGCCAAGCAGTCCGCACGCTTCTCCGTCTCACAAAAGGCTGCAGGAACACCCAAACGCTAGCATCCTCAGCTTCAGTGAACAAACACATGTAACACTACTTACCATTGAGATTGAAGTCTGGAAGGGAAGTTGATGTTGTTTACTATGGCTGACTGTCTTAATTGGTTGAAACGAGAGACGAGTAAACATACGTACAACAGAGATTTGAGCAACTGGGTCATTTGGTTAATGGTAGACTGTGGCAATGAACTGCAGGGAGTGTAAGAGCGTTGATTATTATCCTGCTATGAATTTATCATATCACTTTTATAAGGTGGCATTAATATTTATATGGTATGCATGTAAGCTGAATGTCCTCGCCATTATTTATGACTCACAATATAGATTTTTTTTTTAATTCAGTATGGTTTTGCTTAAAGGGAATGAGTAGTTCTTTATGTAAAATAATCTATTACCATTTGACAGATATATATTATTCATGTCTGTTGAAAATGACTACATTAAATCTATATGTGGCACCATCCAGTGAAATTATGATTGAACAGCTACAAGATTCACTCTTAATGTATGTTTTATTCTTGCTCTTTGATTCTGCAGTCTTGACATCACTGTATATACAGTCATGGAACTCAGAAAATATATACAGTATTATATATTTTTGAAATGTACTTAGCAGCACAACTGTTTTCAACATTGATAATTTAAGAAATATCATTGAGCAGCAAATCAGCATATTAGAATTATTTCTAAAGGATAATGTGACACTGAAGACTTTGACTCTGAAGACTATTGTGATTAAAAAAAATGTGAAAGTATCTTTGAAATGCATCAGCATTTCTTTAAAATGCATATGTGTGAAGAGAGATTCAGATAAAACAGATGTTCTGTACAGAGGACAAAAGTGAACGGCTGGGTCCCGCGAGTATCTTTTGTTTCAGAGAAGTCTGTCTCCAAACACCCTTAGGAACCAGTTGAACTTGTCCCAACTTCTTTCAGGAGTCAGGACTTGACATTACTTTCTGTCTGTCTGACTTGGACAAAAAAATAGAGCAAACACTGTCACTCAGATGACGTAGTGATGGTATCCTCGGGTCTTGTGGGGATAAAGTGAATCATGATTTGTATTTATTTATTTGTTTATTTTTGCTTGCATTTGGAAGGCTTCTATCTTGGACAAATCACTAAACCTACAGATAGGAAAGAGTGGAAAGAATCAGATCCCTCCTGAACCGACACTACCAGAAAATATAAGGTGCAATAACGGAAAAGGTATCAGAAATATGTACACTGCCGTGTGTGTACGTGCATGCATGCTTTATCTTAACTGAAATCAATGCTGTAGCCAGGATCCATCCACTGGCTGTAGATATAGAGGTTGTTTTTGATGGTGGGGTGGACGGCTCTAGAGTACAATGTGTATGTATTTGTGTGTCTCTATCTCAGAGGAGAAGAGGAGAGAGCAGATAGCACAGATGTGTCAGTTGGTCTGGACATACACAGCAGGTCAACAGCACCTCAGATTATTCTGATCTACACCACAAGAGGAGCTTGGGTCTTGATTAGTTTCAGACGGCACACCTACAGTTTGTTTGCTAACGGTTTAATGTAGCTGTTCTCACCTGGTTTTTTACCTCCTCAGGACTTAGATTTTACAATGACAACACTATATGTACATTTTTTTTTGCACATTTTTTTCCAATTGATTTCATTTTCTTTATTGGTTTTATGTTCTCGGCAGCCACATTAAACATATCGTGGTCATCACAAACCACAAGTTTGTCCTCATTGCGAATGAAATTTGATTTAATGGAGTCCTTGTTAGGTTTTCTTTTACCATGTGCAGATTTATTCATAGTTTTTAAGGAGAAGGGAATATCTTGCAACTTGACATGTTGACAACATTTGACCAATTTAAGTAGCTTCAATAAAATAGCAAATGAATTTACACCAAATTACCATAGATTTGATTGAATGCATGGCCTTTGATGTCAGCAATTGCAAATAAAAGGAAACCCTTCCTATTTAACAGTATTTAATAGTAATAGTTTAATATTTAATAATAATAGTTAAATTATATATAAAATAATATTTATATGAATAAATATAAATTTCTTAAATTGACCATTTAAGAAATATCATTGAGCAGCAAATCAGCATATTAGAATGATTTCTAAAGGATCATGTGACACTGAAGACTTTTACTCTGAAGACTGTTGTGATTACATTTTTTTTTTTTCTGTCATTTACTCGGCATCTCTTTTTCTTGCCTTTCTTCTGTATTTCTTTGTTCTCCACTGCTTATGTGCTTTGAGCTGCCAACCATTGTGTTTCCCTCGCTCTCTCTTGGTTACATGTCATCAGTGTGTTTATCAGTGTTTGTACAGACCTATGGCCTCTTGCTTCTCAAACCCAGGAGCAACACACACAGTGCCGCAGTTTTTGTCTGACTGCTGTGAAACTCCGATGGCTCAGGAATACTAATCCCACTCGCATGTCAACCGGACGGGCCAGAGGAGCAGTTAATGGGGCGGGCGGGATGAAGAGGAAGATGCTGCCGAAGGCTGTGTATCAGTAAGTGTGAGTGGCAGAGTCCTTCCGGCCACAGAGATAAAGATTAGAGCTGAACACAGAGGTAAGTGTCTGCCGCAATAGCCCCAATCACATTGTGAAAGGCTCTTCACTCAAAAGCTCTTTGTCCTCCACAGGTCCATTTACTGCACGTGACACTGCACATTATCCCGCTACAGCTGCCCTTCAAACAATGTAATTCATTCTTCACTACTCTATTATTATTCATGCATTCATGTCTCTCCAAAAATGTTAGGCCTTGATTTGCAATGATTGTTAAAATTAACATGTTAATGCATGCAATTAATTTGAAATGTTTATTCTGTTTCATTCTTCCAATTTCAACCACATGACCTCCAAAACTCAGATTTTATTTAATTTATACATGGATATTCTAGTGATAACAGAACTCCAGCCGTTTCACCGTTTGTATCACTCCGCTTGCAGTATTTCTTTCAGAGAGTGTCATGGCGGATGCCCAAATCCACTATAATTTAATAAATAATATACTGTTTTTTTTTTTGTCACAGAATGTAGTTTTAAGAGTTTTTTTAGGCGAGAATGTAGTTGTTTAGACTTCAAATATGCAGCTTGTTAGTAAAGATAATGTCTATTTGAAAATGTGTGATTTCCAGGGCATCAGTGGCTGCCAAGAGCAGCCTCACCTGTGATAAATAATAACTGTATATAATTAATAGTAGTATTTAATAATAGTGTTAAGAAATGCGTGTGTTGGTGATTGGTTACATCAGTCAGTAGTAAAGACTTTTATATTGAAAGAGAATGAAATGCTGTTGTAAACAAGGAAGTTATTTTTACTTTCAACAACAGCTTGTAAGATGCAGCCAACAAATGCACTGAGCAGCGCTGTCATCGGAAATCACCCTTAACAGATGAGAGGATGTTACGACAAAGATATCACTTTCCTCAGCTGATATTTAAACTAATGATTTATTGTGAATATAAGATTTATCTGAAGAATAAGTGCTGTATCAAATGCAGGTAATCGCACTCACTCAGTCAATCTCTCTCTCGTAATACTCTACATAAAACAGTGAGCTTTTAATACAGTAATACAATTAGCTTTTAATGAAGCAACTCAACGTTCCTTTCCTTCGTTACTAATTCGAAAACGTCACTTTAGAACTGGTAACAATGGAAAGTTGAGTTGCTTCATTAAGGCTTGGGCTCAGCTGTTAAAGGTGAAGTGCCTTGAAACACGCAGCGTTATTCTATGTGGTGAAGTAATTTAAACTGAAACAGGAAGACAGGGCGGGACATATTGAGCGGCTCCACCCCCTTTTTAAAATAGCCAGTAGCGTTTTGTTTATCTGCTCGGGCCAGAGCCGTTGAGCTCAGTAAACCCGCATTTGACAGCCACAGTCTAATAGATTACCCCCTAGATTCAAATGAAACTCTTACTAAAACAAAATAGTGATCATAATCATGCTGAGGCTGTGTACAGTCATGGCCAAAAGTTTTGGCAGTGACATAAATTTTGTGTTTTGCAAAGTTTGCTGTTTAAGTTGTTGTGGTGTTCATTCACATTGTTTCTAGATTATTGTGTAGACCAGGGATCCTCAAATCTGGCCCACAAGATCCACTTTCCTGCAGAGTTTAGCTCTAACCCTAATCAAACACACCTGAGCATGCTAGTCAATGTCTTCAG
This sequence comes from Sinocyclocheilus anshuiensis, assembly GCF_001515605.1. NCBI lineage: Eukaryota > Metazoa > Chordata > Actinopteri > Cypriniformes > Cyprinidae > Sinocyclocheilus > Sinocyclocheilus anshuiensis. Next base: position 34,814 of record NW_015542345.1, on the reverse strand, counting down.
GATCATTAGAAAATCACAGGTATGTGAGTTTGATCAGGGTTGGAGCTAAACTCTGCAGCTGATTGGCCCTCCAGGGCAAGATTTGAGAAACCCTGGTGTAGACTGTAGAGTGATCAGATGCATTTTAAATAATTGCTAAAAGCTTCATTGGCGAAAAAATTAACTTTTCACAAAAAAAACAAAAAAACAATTAAGACTAACATAACACCCAAAAAACTTTAATTATGATTTCACAGGGACTTTAAGCTGGCAAACGTAGATTTGAATCCGTGGCAGGGTTGCCAGGTTTTCACAACAAAACCCGCCCAATTGATACTCAAATCTAGCCTAATCGCATTTCGATCCCTGGTAAAAATTACATTCCGGGGGGTAAAATACAAATTTTTTTGGTGGGGTTCCCCTGGTAAAATTCGAATTCCAGGGGCTAAATATCACGTTATTGGGGTCACTTCAACCCGTGGCAACAGTTATAAAGTAGCTTAATTCCTGCGTACTTGGCAACACTGATCTGTGGTGAAAGGAAGTAGTTCCACATGATAGAGGGTTTTTAAAGACACTCCGGTGTTGTTTCTTTTGTATTTAAACACTTGTGCCATCGAAAAAAACAAAAGTGTTGCGTTTATAATTTTGTTCAGTGTATAAACAAACACTTAAAAATGAATAACTTCAATAACTTATTATAAATTATACTATAAATTAGTATAGATTATTTTCACCTTGAGAGTAAACTGAATGTTTTGATTGTGATTAAACGTTTTAATCAGTTGACAGCCCTCAAATATGCACAGTTGCATAACAAATGTATCATAGGCCTCTGTGGCAGGTTGATAATTTGGCAAACATGCTACATTCTTTGTGTGCGGCATGCAGACACATATATCAGTGTGTTTTCTATGCGGCAGCTGATTTTGCTGAGATTTGGATGTGTGCTGGCCATCTGTTTACTGGTAATTAAGCATTTAACTTTTGGCAGGAAAAGCATGAATATCATCACTGTGTTGTCTTTTCTGGGGTTGAATAAGTAGATTTGTTTGGAGGTAATGATACTTCCCAATTTGGTGTGTGCATGTGTGCTGGTGAGTTGCTTCAATTGACTCAGCTGTATTTTCTTTTTTTCTCGTGCATGTTTTCATTTCTGTATAATAATTTTCCGGCCAAGTGGAACCATTCCCCATTGGGAGGGCTTCCAGAGAAGGTAGAATCCAGTCCCTTAATCTGCCATATTATTGAATTAACGGCTTACCAGCACATTGTAACCATGTCAGTTATTATTTTTCTTTTTGTTTCAATGGTGTGTTCATTCCCATTTTCAAATAAGGTAGATTGGTTGCTTAAAATGAATAACGAAGGAAGCTGATAGAAGTGTGGAGGCGCTCAGGGGACAAAAGTTAAGAAAGATAGACAGAAAAGAGGCGGCAGCCACACACACGTGTGAATGGAGGGATTACACAGTTCACTGTCTCTTCTCTTTATTTTTCTCAGTGGTTCCTCTGGTGGAGAGCAGAATGATTCTGTTTGCTTCACGTTACAGGAGTCTGGAGATGGAAGTCTGAGTGGAGAGCTTTGATGTTGGTGTTTAGCAGAAACTGTTCATTTAGGCCAGCATGCAACACTATCTTGTAGGCTCTGTAGCAAATTAGCTCAAAAGGGAAATATTTATAATTAATTATAACTGGTTATAATTAATAATAAATATTTAGATTAGATCTTAGAATTAACTGTAGCAGAATCAATATTATAATTATTTGATCTGTCCGTCCACCCAGCAGACAATGTAATCATTTATCAATTCAAGGAAAGATTATTTTCCTGGCCAAGGAACAGTAGCTTTCCTACTTTATGCAGTACTAGCAGTAATTTAGCATGTAGCAAGGATTCAACATTCAGTGACTCACACAGAGGCAATCAATTGTGAATATAAGGGATTTAATAAATGAAACTACAGCTAACATACAAAAAGACTAAGCAAAACACTTACATACAGAATGAAGAAAAGTAAGGAAGCGAGAGAGAAGAGCAAAAGAATGACAGTATTTCACATCAATTAACCACAACCTAATGAGAATCATCAAAGAATCAAAAATCCCCTTAAAAGGGGCTCAAACTTAAACACGCATCTAAATAGTTGTAAATGGTTACTTGCATTGGCTTCGTTGCTGAACAAGAATCCTGATGTGGTAGACAATGGAGGTTCTTGATGAGTTCTTTTAGAAGTGAGCTGGAGGTTTTGCTCTGGTTCTTCTGAAGATAGGAAAGTCCACAGCGGATCGACAAAGTTACTTGAAGATAAAAACTGCCAGAAAATCAAACTCAAGAGGAGAGTTTTGAGAAGTCTTGGATAATGTCAGTCTCAAGAAGAAAGGTTTTTAAGCCAAGATTAGTCTGAGCTAATGACTTTTGAAAGTTCCTATCCACACCCACCTTTTGGGTGGGATGGCCAATCAGAGGCATGAATTTTGAGTGGGAGAAACTTTCTTTGTCTCTGTTTATGGCCCATTTGCATGTTTATTGCTGGTCTGGAGGATTGGTGCAATTTTACCCAAAATATGGTACAAATAGTATGATGCATTTCACGATCACATAGTGTACATCAGATTGTTTGAGGAATAAAGAGCAGATCATTTCAATACCAAGAACGAAACATCTAGAAGATCTTAAAGCAGAGATACACTCATATACCTGAATATAAGCATTGAGAGTCTAACTAATACAAATAAAGAGTTGTAACTAGGCTAATATAAAAGGGAAACATACAAACAACACATGCATATACAAGATACAATTGTAACTGATTAATTATAGTCTAAATAAAGAAAATGTCTTTATGTGTGTGTGTTATGTGTATTGCGAGCATGGGGGTAGTTCGTTGGCCATCAGACATCTGGTGCCACGTACTGTGGCTGACTGTCTCTTAGGACATTGGAATGTGTTTGAAGTCGATGGGGAAACCAGAGAGTTGATCTGGTTAACATCTTCTTGATAATGGGGGAAAGACCATTGGCAATTCAGCACCCATATAACTGTAGAATCTGGGACCAGGTAACCGAGCCGTGCCGTACTGAGCCGTGCCGAGCCAAGTCGTACCACGCAGTGGAAAAGCGCCACAAATGTCAAAAGGCTGAAAGGGTCTCTGAGACATAAAGTCCCCATGACCCTCAATGATCATAAGCAGACGCTACAGCTCATTACGTTTTTCTGAGATAAACAGCAGTGTCAGATTACTGTGATAAGTTTGTGAAAAGTGTTTTCTACCTTTTCCTACAATGGGATTACTTCCCATGCAAAGACGTTTATGTACATCTTATGAAACTAAAACAGCCATCACATCAAAGGCATGTGTATTAAGATTGACATGTATGCACTGTAATGGCATCTGACAGCTATTTACAGCTCTTAAGCATCACTGACATGAGATGAGGTTTTCATGCATCATGCAAGTGTTCTAGAGAAAATCAGTGTAAACATCCAGAGGTGCCTGATGAGAGAATGAAAAAGTGTATATTTGTTCTTGGCTTCTTTCAATAATTTCAGCTTGTATACATTATCCATATCTCATGCATCATAATGTATAATTTTCTACAGTCTTCATTAGCTTGGAACTCATGACTGCGGGCCTTGATAAATTCACAGCTCTCTGCATTTGTTATTTCAACATTTGCTTAGACTCAATACTGAAAATGCATGATCATGAATATTTGTGGTCACTGGCTGCTCAAAGTGTCTCTTGGGGAAGATTATGGTGCCTAATTTGCTTTTGTTTCCAGAACTGTTGTCTGTGTATATTCAGCACATATTTTGCATGACTAAAAGCTGCACATTTAAAGATTTGCTCATGCCACAACATGCACTACTGTTGTTGTGACTTGACTTGACTCATGACGATCAGTTGTCTTTAAACTACAATTAAATTTACCCTCTGGCAACCATGATTTTATGGATTCATTTAGTCCGTAACGAAAAATGTCTTTCAATGCGACCTCATCAAAAGGTACCCTAAAAGATAACTCACAGAACTGAGTGACGTATTCCTCAATAGGTGAACTCCCCTGTCGTAAACAGAGTAGCAGGTCGACTGGGTCCATACTTGGCCAAGGTCCTTTAGGAAAGCAGCTATCGCTAGATGAGTGATAAATGCAGAATAATACACGGCGATCTGAACAGGAACTGAGAGAGTGTTAAAAGTATGGGGTCAGTAAGATCTTGGTTTAGAAAAAAAGTATCTTAATGCTCACCAAGGCTGCATTTATTGGATCAAAAATACAGTAAAAAGAGTAAACTGCCTTTTATTTTAAAAATTAATTTATTCCTTTGATAGCAAAGCTGAATTTTCAGCAGTCATTAAATTATTCTAATCTGCTGATTTGAAACATTTCTTATTGAAACATCTCTACAGTTTTGCTGCTTAATATTTTTCATGGAAACTGACATTGTTGCTGTATTCTCTGAATAGAAATAAAAAAAAATTATTTGGAAAAGAAATTCAAATAATCAAAAAAAAAAAGTCTGTACTTCAATAAATGTAATGCATTATTGCTGAATACAAGTTTTATGTTCTTTACCAACTGACTGACCTTTTAAACAATAATGATGATGTGATAATAACCAAGAAGTAACCCAACACAGCAATAGCAATAGTGAAAACCTACACAATACTATGAAAACCCATCATCCATGGTTAGCATCACAGTGTTTGATTTTCTACATTGTGAGGAAAAACCCTCATTCCACTGGCATTTTATTCAGCTGACTATAGTAACTAAGCAATTTAGTGAGATGGATAAGTCTGTTATTTCACACCTTGTGCTGCAGTTTTACAGACTCTGAGATTTCTTTGGTAATGCTAGTTAGCACTTGTAAGCAGCAGAGACCCTGAGAAAAGCAGAGGTCATCAATGCAATTTCACTGCCTGGAGATCTTCACCTTGATGATAACAATTCAATTCAATTTTTAAAGCCAGAAGAACTAAAAATGTGCAGTAGTATATTCAAAGACAGCTACTACCATTTTTAGTCAGCCTTGAAAATACTACAAAGTATAGCTCAGGTACTTCCGTTTTGGTATACACTTTATAATGCTGTATGTAGTAAATAATCTTACTACATTTTGTACCTCTCAGCAATAACCAAAGATTTTCTTAACTTTTCTGGTCTTATTTGCAAGGATTTAATGTGCTGTAATGAATTGTGATTAAAGGAAGTTCTCCAAGTCCAAGTTTTTGTGCTCATCCCTTGGTTTTTCTAATCACACTTCCTTAAATGTTGGCTAGAACTGAATATCAGACCTCATGCTGCCCCAGCAAATTTACAGCAGACAGTGTACAGTACACTGAATCAACTCTCTGCTTTTCTTTTTTTCTTCCCCTCTTTCTCTTGAAGACCTCATTAAAGACAAGAAAAGAACGCAAGAAAAATCTGACAAAGTGATGTTAATAGAAAGTCATGGTTTTGGGGGGGAGAGTGAGAGAGCGGGTGATTTGAGTTGATTCATGTCTCATTGGAAGACTGAGGTCTTTTGCTGGGTTGTTCTTTCTGAGGCAGTGACTGATTTAGATTGCTTCTGCTTCTGCTGAGTGAGACCTCAATGGCACGATCAGGGGATGGAGAGTGGAAGTGTGATGAGGGAGGAGGAGTAAGAGAGAAAGATAGCTGGACATAAGTGTCGGACTATCATGAATGCGATGGGTGGAGTTTATTTGTCCCGTCTGCCTTCTCTTTTCTTCCTGTCTTTCCTTGTACTATCCATGGGCAACAAATTATTTTTGCTTTTTAAGGATATTTATATGGCAAGCATGCATTTTTTTGATTTTTAAATGACTAATATTGGTACCTGAGATCTCTAGAAAATGCTTAAAAATCTTTTTATATATATATATATAATCCTATATATATAATCCTATATATATATATATAAATATATATAATCCTATATATATATTGAAGGATTTTTCTGCAGTTTATTTTTTTCTGCAGTCATTACACCAGTCTTCAGTGTCACATGCATTTAATGTTCAAGATTAATTTTTTTATTATCAATGTTGAAAACATTTGTGGTGCTTATTATTTTTGTGGAAACTGATTTCAGTTTTATTTATTTATTTTCTCAAAGGAAAGACTAGAAAGAAAACAGCATTTATTTGAAATCGAAAACTTTTGTAAAATTATGAATGTTTCAACTGTCGCCTCTGATCAATTTGATGCATCTTTGCTGAATAAAATTATGAATTTCTTAAAGGGGTCCTATTATGCTCTTTTACAAAGTCTTGATTTTGTTTTGGGGGTGCACTAGAACAGGCACTCATAGGTTGTTCGAAAAACATTATTTTTCACATATTTTACATTATTACAACACCTCTCTCCCCAGTCTGGCATGAACGGCTCGAATAGTTCCTGTATCAAATGAAGGCCCGCCTTCTGAAATACGAAATGTGCTGTGATTGGTTAGCTGGGCCAGTGTGTGTTGTGATTGGCACCACTCGGCGCCTGGTCGGGAAATGTCATGCCCCTTACCATAGCCGCCTGCGAGCTTCAGTGTAAATAAGTTCGTCTGCCTTGGGAAAGCTAGCGTGTCTCCGACATAGTGATAACACTCATTGCCTTCTCTAGTGCAGCTCAACCAGGTCTCGTCCCATTCGTCGGTATTTGTGATATCACAAATCCCGGAAAATATGCGTTGTAGTCCAAACGAGTCGTTCGTTGTAGTTTTTGAAAAGTGATTTCTGTTAAGTAAAATATCTCCTTTTGAAGTGGACTTTGAGCTTTGTAACTTTGCAGATATTTTTTGTGCTCAAACAGCAACATTACAGACTAACTAAATGAAAAAGCATAATAGGACCCCTTCAAAAAAAACACTGAAATCAGTTTCCACAAAAATATTATTATTTATTTATGTAACTAGTATGCCACTAACTATCATACACAACCAATCTGAAAAGTCATCCAGGCTGCTGCTTGTTAAGTGGAATGCTATTGCTCTTTCTTTTACTACAATGGTATTATCCTCCCTCCCCCTCTCAGTGTAACTCATTCATCCCCTCTGAATGATCTCTGACCTGTCCTTGACTGGAATTGAATCCCTGCTCTGGTAGGTGCTGATTCTTCCACCAACCACAATTTACTGAGGCATCTGACACTATGTCCCCTACACAAATAAAAACCTGCATTAAAGGCTCATTTCTCGGCCGTGCACACACTCACCCTGACCCTCAGCTCCACTCGGCCGTCATTCACCCATTTCGTCTGAGCTCTGCTATAGCCTTCAGCTACGAGGACTAGAGATCACTCCATCATATAGTAGGAAGACCTGAAAGGACACTCTTGGGGCACACAGAAAAAATGCTTGGGATATTGAAGAACTGAAGAAGGCTTTATGTATTGTCACATAGGCCATAAAACACAGAAGACCTGACACTAGAGTCTCCACAGAAATGACATTGCACACTCATATTCACTTATGCATATTGATATTGTAAAGCGTAACCGACATAAGAGTTCTCGAGAGACGATTATTTATCCAGTGAAAGTCATACACAGACAGTTCTTTCACTAAACAGATAATGCTAAATCGTCTATAGGGTGCCATGAATGCCGACGTGTGAAGTCATATCTTTCTCTTACAGTTGGTTCCTTATTTTTTGTTTCTTTCTCTTTACCCCTTCTCAATATTCCTTCCTATTCTTCTTTTATTTGTGTTTCTGCTTGCACTATACATTAGTGGCAAATCCTTTTGAATAACTGTTTCTAATCATTTCTAATAAGTTATAGTCATTTTTTTAGTAGTGAATTTGCAGTAGTTGTCTATAGGGTGGTGTGTTTTTTCGAAAGCTCTACTGTAAATCATTGACAATAAACATTTTAACCTGAACTTGTATGATAAATTCATATGCCAAGCATGTCTGTGAAAATGTATGTTCAATATTTCACCTAAAACACTTTGGGGGGGGGGATTAAAATAATAATAATAATAGAGACAATGGGGCTCAATCAACTCTCATCATGACCATATTAAATTTTTTTTGTTGTTTTTTTTTGCCTGCTTAAAGGAGAATTTTACGTCAATGCTTTTTGTATAAAAGAAAAATAATTAGATAATAAATAATTTTCAAACATTTGGGTTTGATAAGATTTTTTTTTTTTTAAGAAGTCTCTTATGCTCACCAAGGCTGCATTTATTTGATTAACCATTTATAAATGTAATTTACTGTCTTTTTCATCAAATGAATGAGTCCTTGCGGAATATAAGTACTAATTTAAAAAAAAATAAATCTGACCCCAAACTTTTAGTTTAAATACTAAAAATAATATTTTCCTGTTTTTGAAACCTTAAAATACCTTGTCCTGAGACTGAAAATGCATTACTGTAAAAGAGTAAATTTACTGTGTAAAAGAAAAACTGAAGGACAAAATTATTATCTGTGGTAACAACAGCATGTTACAGAGTTCAACTTATTAACCTTAAACAGTATGTTACTGGTACTAGTAATACCAAGGGCTTGGCTTTGACTCCCAGGGAACATGCTTATAGGCTAAATGTACGGTTTACCTTGAATACACTAAGTCACTTTGGATAACACAACTCCATAATGCATAAATATAATGCAAGTTTTAGTAGAGTCATGTAGTATTGGTCACTGAAAGCAATCTTTTGCCTTGAGGAGAGGATCTTCAGACTCTAAAGCACTCCATTCTAAACATTCATAACAGGCCAATGGGCCGTTGATTTTGCTGAGTGCCAGTGTTATTGCATTACAGTGACACCTGGAGCTGCCGCATGCCTGCCGCTCTATCTCCACCTCACAGCACACCGTCCTGGCATGTTCCATTAGGTTGCCATGGTGATTAATGAGGTACCGCAGGGGCCCGTGTTGCTTCAATAACCGGTAGTGGTGCTGTCCACAGGACCCACTGCTGTAATTCTGCCTTCTCTATAGCAGCTGGCAGAGCTTCTTCCCGCCCTCTCCTTCCCAAACCAGCTCGAGCCATGCCAAATACCACCGCTGATTCTTCAGAGGACTGATGGACAGTGAGTGAAAACAATTACACAGATCTGCACCCTGGGGGAGTGTGGGTAATATCCGGGCAGTGGTGAGCGAAGAGGTGAAAGTGATTGGTTGAGTTTGAGTTTGATATGATGAAGTCATCATGGCTTTCTGTCGGGGTCAGCACTCAGCAGTAGAGTGATGACACCCACGGAAAAAGCAAAACAAAAAAAACATATGAAACACATAAACAGAGGTTTATAGCTCACTGAATGAAATGTCTTGTGCAACTTTTTGTACTGTCTTCTGAGTAAGTTTTAGTGTTATTATATTGTATCATATTATAGAAAAAATTATAAATACTTAATAAATACACTACAGTTCAAAAGTTTGTGATTAAGATGTCTCATTCTCATTAAGGTTGCATTTATGTGATCAAAGTGCATGTCTGCACTCTAAAATCTTTTATTTTAATTAAAACGGGATAAAAGTACTCGGTTGTAGGTACTCGGCAGCAAGTGGCCATTCAACAGAAAATGACCTTGTATGAATCCACAACATTTCATATTAACATATTAACATGTGGAAGAAACTGTGATTTAAAGGGGTCCTATTATGCTTTTTCACTTTTTGAATTTTAGTGTAGTGTGTATGTTTGGGCATAAAAAAGATCTACAAAGTTACAAATCTCAAAGTCCACTCCAAAAGGAGATATTTCGTTTTAAAAAAAAAAATCCCTTTTCAAGAACTACAACGAACGGCTCGTTTGGACTACAGCGTTTTTTTTTTTTTTTTGTGATGTCCCAAAGATTAGAGTGTCATTAAAATAATTCCCGCCTACAAAATTCAAATGGTTGAGGGGCAGTGTTGCCAAGTCCGTGGTTTTCCCGCGGAATTGGGCTACTTTAACACTGTTGCCGCGGGTTGTGTTTCATGTTGAAGCGGTTGAAACGACTCCAATAACATGATATGCGAGGTCGTGTTAGAAAGCTTGGTTGAGTGCATCAGACAAGAGGACGATGAAGAAAGAAGTGCTGCTGTAGTGTCAAGTTTTTGCAAGTTATTACACATGCACCTGAATAATTATGTAAATATGTATGTTACAATTATGAAATTGTTTTTATAAATTGCTGACAGTACAATACTGGAGAATGATGTAATCTGCGGACTTTACACTTCAATTATGAGACTACAGTGTTTCCCATACATTGAGTGCGGGTGTTTTTATATCACTGTATTTCTGAAGGAAACTGACTGTCTTCAGAAAATTGGATGCCATTTACATTTCATCTTGCATGTAATGTCTGATACAGCAGCGTTTGTGAGCAGCAAGGGGCGTGGCAGTACTGAAACACCGTCTAAGCTGTTCGCCAATCACAACTCACTGGGACAGCTAACCAATCACATCACATTTTGTTTTTCGGATGGCGGGCCTTCATTAAACCCAGAACTAATCGAGCCGTTTGTGCCAGGCTGGGGAGAAGGGTATTGTAAAATCCCTTTTCAAGAACTACAACGAACGGCTCGTTTGGACTACAGCGTTTTTTTTTTTTTTTTGTGATGTCCCAAAGATTAGAGTGTCATTAAAATAATTCCCGCCTACAAAATTCAAATGGTTGAGGGGCAGTGTTGCCAAGTCCGTGGTTTTCCCGCGGAATTGGGCTACTTTAACACTGTTGCCGCGGGTTGTGTTTCATGTTGAAGCGGTTGAAACGACTCCAATAACATGATATGCGAGGTCGTGTTAGAAAGCTTGGTTGAGTGCATCAGACAAGAGGACGATGAAGAAAGAAGTGCTGCTGTAGTGTCAAGTTTTTGCAAGTTATTACACATGCACCTGAATAATTATGTAAATATGTATGTTACAATGTTTTTTTTCAGGCTAGACCAGCCAATGCGCATGCGTAGTTCCAATGTGCTTATGACTGTGCATGCGCATCGGCTGGTCCAGCCTCAGGTTTCTATGGGAACCAGAGCTTCTAACGGCCGCTGCAGTGATGCAATGACTTTACCAATCAATGATTGACTCTTTCATTTAGAAGGCGGGACTATCCCGCCATATTGTGCGTTGAACGCGTCTTTGTATTTCTATAGTCTTTGGTTGAGTGCATCAGACAAGACGACAACAAAGAAGAAGTACTGCTGTAGTGTCAAGTTTTTGCAAGTTATTACACATGCACCTGAATAATTATGTAAATATGTATGTTACAATTATGAAATTGTTTTTATAAATTGCTGACAGTACAATACTGGAGAATGATGTAATCTGCGGACTTTACACTTCAATTATGAGACTACAGTGTTTCCCA
>NW_015542345.1:23127-23336 GCF_001515605.1 Sinocyclocheilus anshuiensis | reverse complement strand
TATCACTGTATTTCTGAAGGAAACCGACTGTCTTCAGAAAATTTTGGATGTCATTTTCATTTCATCTTGCATGTTATGTCTGATAAAGCAGCGTTTGTGAGCAGAGCACTGCTTTGCTTACAGCCGTTACCGGGGAAACCTCGATCTCCACCACTCCAACAGCGCCTCCTGCTGGCAGAGAATGAATTTGCATATATATGCCGCCACAA